>NC_052504.1:46837289-47171576 GCF_014356525.2 Nilaparvata lugens | reverse complement strand
AAATCAGACAATTTACCACATTCCATGTACACAGAACGGGCCCATTGGCTTCTTTCTTCATTGTTGAGTCCCACTCCAGAAATTCAAAATTGTTTTTTGATGTTTAGATTAGTCTTTTAGGATGAAATATAGTAGGCTATGGACACCTATTTTTTCTCTTCAATTTAAAAAAATTGAGTATACAGTATATTAGCAATGTAAATAGGTCTATATAAAAATACCAATTCATTAGCCTATTCTTAATTAGTCCATATTAGGCCTACTCAAGCTAGCCTTTTCAAAAAATTTTGGGCTAGTCGGTGTGAGTGAATAATTATTGTTTTTTTTAGGATTTCTATAACAAATAAAAATCTGGTGTGGTACACTCACACAACTTTCCTTGCTCATATTTGAAACTACGATCAGACTTCTGTATATGTGTATATATAATTGTTTTCAGAGTACTTTTTCCTTAGTGTAAATTGTGAAACTCGATGATTTTTTTAGTCCTCATTTTTTTAAAGTCGTCAAAACAGCTGTTCTATTGATTGAATATCTCGACTATGTGTTTTTTATGAACTGCGCTACCTACCTACCTCATGCACGAGAAGGAGGTTACTAAGTCCATTTATCAAGGATGGGGTGGACCCCACATCAGTTTCCCAGAAAGGAGACTCATGCCAGTTGATAAAGCTGATAAATAACTATACAGGGTATGAATTTGAAAAAGAATCGGTCAAGTTATTGTTGAGAAAATCGTGAAAATCATGGTTTTTTAGTAAATATCCGCCATTTTTCTCGAGAATATTACGGAGCTCCTGCAATTTTCTCAGAAATGAGACTCATGCCAGTTGATAGGGCTTATAAATAGCTATCCATGGTATAAATTTGGAGAGAATCGTTAGAGCCGTTTTCGAGAAAACGTGAATAACATGCTATTTTAGTGATTATCTCAAGAATATTACGGAGCTCCTGAAATTTTCCCAGAAATGAGACTCATGTCAGTTGATAGGGCATAAAATAGCTATCCATGATATAAATTTGAAGAAAATCGTTAGAGCCGTTTTCGAGAAAACCGTGAGAAACATGTTTTTTTAGTAATTATCCGCCATTTTAATTGAATTTTATTGAATTTCTTATTGTCGGATCCTCATGGTATAAGGACCTTAAGTTTAAAATTTCAAGTCAATCAGTTGATTAGGAATGGAGTTATCGTGTACACACACACACACACAACCACACCCAAAAATCATGTTTTTGGACTCAGGGAACATTGAAACGTATAGAAAACTTGAAATTATTTTTTTTTTGGAAAGCAATACTTCCTTACCTATGGTAATAGGGCAAGGAAAGTAATAATCCTATTTTGGAATAATAGGTCTATGAACTCTAAAGGTGCGTACAGGCTCTTGCTCTGCTCCGCAACCGAACGTCACTCCAGCAGAGCGATTGATGATCGCCCGGGGAGCAAGAGTAGTTCGACCGGGGAACGCGAGAAGAGCTAACATCTTCCATAACGTTCATGATGGGTGCGTGGGTGGTCCGACTGTGGTTCGATGGTGGTACGAAGGCGGTACGTGGGCGGTACGAGGGAGGAGCGTGCTCGGTGCGGGTTGGAAGCACGAATATGTGTACGCAGCTTAAGAAATACTGCATTATAAACTTCAGTGGGATTAAAATTGCTTATTATTGAAAATTACAGCAATAGTTTAAAGAAATATTACTAAAATTATATTGCCTCAATATAATGTAGCCTAGTTATGGAGTTAAAAGTATATTTTGAAAACTATATTCAGTAGAGATAATATTATTACCTAAATTCCTGCTTCTTTTTTTTGTGAACTCCAATAATTGTAAAAATATTTAATTAACCTAACCAACTAGAAATCAGTCTCAATTAATTCGGATAATTAGAGTTCTACTATGGCATAGGCTATATGAATTAATGTAATCTTTTTGTTTTTCTTTTGAGCAATCACATGCGATAACTGTTATCAAGATAAAACAGTAGCTGAAAAAGTCAGTTTAGCCAACTGAATTTCTTGAGTACCGTATCAATATCAATAATCTGGAATAATAATATTGTCGAAATGTCGATTGACTGAAAATATTGATACCAGATTGAAGTATCGAAACGTAAAAGTCGTCTGTCGAGTCGAGTCATCAAGTGTCTATGAGAAAATGGCCGTTACCAGCCTCTTGAAACATTAAAACTTATGAAGAAAATAAAAAAAAAATGAATTTTCATTTGGCAGAATCCTTTAATATTGCATAAAAATAATCATAGTATATGCTATATTTATTTCGAGTGCATAAAATATCAATTAATTCAAGACTACAGACATCGTCTACTGAAAATAAGGTTAGTTCATCTGAGATTTATGAAGTGGCATTAATACTATTTTTAGAATCATTTATTGAGTTAAAAATAGGATAGTGACTCCTATTTTTTCTTTCACTATCATTTAAAAAAAATTGAGTCGATATCTTCAAAAATAGCTGAGATACAATTGCGCCGTAATATTAGTCACATATACCCTATCTCATTCTTCATTGTTGGGTACCACTTCAGAAATTCAAACTTGTTTTTTTTATGTTTTAATTAGTCTTTTAGGTTGAAATTTATAGTACCGACACCTATTTTTTCTTCCTCTTTCGTTAAAAAAAATTGAGTCGATATCTTTGAAAATACTTCAGATACAATTGTGCCATAATATTAGTCAAATAAAATATACGAATTTCCAAGCATGAAGACACTAAAGCCGGTCAAGACGCTCAAGTACTTTTGCTTGAGCAAAGACTGATCGTTTGGTTCAAGCAAAAGACGGATGTAAAATTGCGTCCACACGTCTTATGATGTCCGTTTTCCTATTTTTGTGCTCACAAGCTCAATCGTCATAAACTATGGAAGAGCTAGTACTCTTGGCCACTTTTGTTTTGTGTGTAAAAATTATGAAGAAAGGTAGAGTTCATCGTTCACGTTGGAGTAGGGACTGGTTGTTGAAAAGACACAAAATTTCTCACGTTGCATTGCTTCGAGAATTGCAAGATGAATCTAAAAATATGTTTATAATTTTGTTTATATGTTCCTCATTTACGGTGAAACGCGGCAATAGATTTTCATAGAATTTGACAGGTATATTATGTTCCTCTTTAAATTGCGCGTCGACGTATATACAGTAGGCTACAAGGTTTTTTGAAATTTTGCATTTTAAGGATAATACAAAAGGAAAAGAAGTCTCTTTTGAACGCCAATATTACAGTAAAAATCAGACTATAGACATCATAAATCAGCTGTCTAGTGGATTATTACTTGCATGCAATTAATATCACATTGTAATTTGGTAAAAAATCAGCTGTCGTGTAGACTATTAATGCAATCAATGAGGCATGCAATATTGATAGCTCGATGTATCTTATTATTTTTTCTCCCGACTTTTCTCTGCTTTCAACTCGATAAGCTTTTAATGATATTAGCATAGTTGTTTAAAACAAATTATAAGCAATCTAATACTAAAAATTATTTTTAATATTAATGATTATTGTCGATACAACTAAAATCAATATCAGCATCAAATTCTGAGAGTATCGTGAGAATCAAAAGAGGATTATGACGTTTATATACAATCGATAAAAGAAAACTTGCTTATTTTCAAGTACTCGCGGGCATTTTATTAATTTGAGGTCGCTGAATCCAAATCTGAAATCACAATTTCTCTATCTCCATTCTACGCGATTTAGGTTATGGTGGATAGGCAAAAGACGGACGGTTTGATGGAAAAAGATTCCGGCCGATACATTTTAAGTTTGACGACTTAAGCTTGAAGACCCATCCGTTTTACCGTCCAGACGCAACGACTCACATGTTCCGACTTTTGCTTGAGCAAAAGACTAAAGCTAAACTTGAGCGTCGGGACCGGGCTTGAAGTAAACTCATAGACCCAAGTTATAATTATCTTAATTTCAAACTTACCTGGCGTCAAAGATGAAAGAGAGATCAAACACCCAATTACGAACGTAACAAGTATACAGCATAAAATTCTTTTTATACGAAATAATCTCAAACAGACTTCTGGAGAGAAGAATGGTGAATATTTCATGTCAACTAGAATTTAGAAAATATTCCTTCAGGTTTTACAGAAGATTAGCTGGCGGCAAACAGATTGAGGTTATGATTGAAAACCAAATTTGATTGTTCAACTTCAAGTACAGTATTAAAGCGTTTGAAAAATTGCTAGTCTAGAAGGCTAAGTTAAATACAAAATCGTATATACTTCAATCACATGAGTCACTATAATAGATCTGCAAAAATTAACAATTAGTAAAGGATGCACAGCTCTTCCACAACATTATAAAAAGAAGGTGGAAACTAGAAACTTCATTGTTCTTCTTCTTTTATTTTATTCAAACTGGGAGCAACCAACAGACCCAATTTATCTTTCACCCAACCTACAATTTCACCCAAGATTCGGTATTGTGGAAGATACATGAAACCACTTCATCCAACCGACACTTCATCCATTGCCTTTATATCCAAACTTAGACCAGTTACAGAATAGACACGTTGGGAAGTCTAGCCTCTGAAGCCAACATCTACTGTCATAATATCTCCAAATCGTGACGTCATCATCGGATAGAAAACTTTAGATTGTGTCTATTTCAGAAGGATGTAAATTATTATCCATTGAAATGATAAACTCCAGCTGCGCTCCCGCTGAAATAGACACAATCTGCTATGGAGAACAATGTGAACAAACTATACAGAAAAGTTTTCTCTCTGAAGCTGACGTCACGATTTGGAGATATGGCAGTGGATGTTGGCTTCATCGACTTTCAGTATGAATATACATCAGGCCGTGTCTATTCTATAACTGGTCTAAAAGACTTGTACACACGTACGTACAAATTCGCGCGAACAATCGTATGTACACATGCCTCGGCATTCACCGTACGTCCTTGTGGACGCGTTCCACGTATGCCTCGGTATTAAAAAAGCTATCTGATTTGCAGACGACATGAAGACCTGGTAGATGTAAATTTTCCACATCATGATCATGACAATAATGGCGTCATTTCATCATTGAAGATAATTACAGAATGCAGTTGAGTTGTATCTAGTGCTAGTCTATGCTAGTTTTAATGACTAGTATAATAAAATCGGAAATAGAACTTAACAAACCATGTTTGTGTGTTGAACGATTGTAGGTTAATAGATTGAAGTAAGGAAAGAATTGCTCCATGACATAAGATATGAGATTGACAATTCAAACTTTATTAGGATGTAAAAACAATATTTTGTTAATATACTGAATCTTATTCAACTAGTTATCCAAACAAATGATACCATTATGAGGAAAGCAATAACTTCACAAGAACGATTGGCCCTAACTTTGAGATTCTTGGCATTAGGTGATTCAATTATTGTTGGTTTACAATAACTTTTCTAAATCCCAAAACGGAAAATTTCTACAATAGCTCCAGGAGTTTTGATGACCTAATCAAAGCACTAAAAACTGTCCCACGAAATTGACAGTCTTCTTTAACCAAATTGACCATAAATTGAATCAAATACTGAATAACTGTTCATTGTAAATCAACTCTACTCATACACATAATAAAACAAGATTCTCCAAAAGATTAGCTTCAAGATTTACCTTCAAGGAATACTCGTTTAAAGTTTGATTAAATCTCACTATAGATAGTCTTGCTATCTAAAACGTATAATAGCATATCGAAGATTACAATTTCAATTGCCAACTCTGATTGATATCATAAAACAAACACAAGATGATTTGATAGCTACAATAAAATATGTGATCTATATTTTGTTGTAGAAATCCTGTAGAAAAGCTATTTTCACTTAAATTATACAGATCTAAATTTTCTAATCATGATACAAAATATATACTCCATGCATGTTTCGATTTTAATATTTGAGACACCACATATATTATTCTACAAGATTACAAAAATCATACAATATTTACAATTCATTATTGGATCACAATTTGATTTGTCATTCATTAACCTAATTCATTGGAATTAGGTTATGGCGCCTTCAATGGTTACGTTTTGCCTCACCCGTATGGCAAAAAAGCGTCCACTCCTGCATTCAATGCTCGCCCGAGGCGCCTGTGAGCACGCCAAAATACCGACAGGGTTCCGGTTCGCCCACATGCCTCAGCGAACAGTGTCCAGACGTGCGAATGCAAGCCCATACACGTATGCTCACCCGAGGCAAACGTACGTGTGTACACCGTTTTAGCAAGGAGGATCGTCGAGACGAAACAATGGTTATCTTCAGGGATACTTTTGAGTCACTAACTCGGGTGACCCAGAGCCAAACAAGATGGCGGCTGACCCGGGGCAGACTAGTGATCCTCAGTGAACTCTATACTAACTGGAATGGTCTAGCAACACAAAGAAAGTGAGACACCTGGTAAAGATAGGGAACCCGCATTGCTGTGGGATTTGTAATTTTGTAACATATTGGCTCTTATGGAAAAATGCATTGCACAGTTTCAATTTCTATTTTATTTCTATATTGTATGTCTTATTCCATAGAAGTGTTATTTTTTCTTTAAGCAGTTCATTGTTAACTTTTCGAGAGCAAAAATAATGAAATAGGTTGAATATGAATAAAGAAAAGATTTTTTCATTTGTGACTGCAGTAGTTTTAGTATTGTCAACTTTTCACAAGCAAGGGAATAACTTTGTGACAGATTTCAGAGAGCGTATCATTTATTTATTTTATCAATTTAACAAGGACAAATATAAACTGTCATGAAATGATTGGGAATGAAAAAACAGGCTCATAGTCCTTATTATTCCAATCCTGAGTTTTGTTCGTACACAGTCCAAAGGAGGGCTGTGTTTAATTGAAACTATTAAACACAGTCTTATGTTTATTTTGATATGATATACTATTGTTTTTTGGATTATATGATTTATTGTTAAAGGAAAGATTTATGATTATTGTTTAAGAAAATATCTCAATTTAATAATATAGGCCTACTTACAGCAGGCTATGAATGTAGAATTATGTAGGTATGCATTGGTGTAATTTCAAATCAAGTAAGTGTGAGAGTTTCAGAAATGAAGCAAATAACGAGGAAACATTTTATTATATTATATGACTATGATAAGCAAACAGTAAAATATGCTACATAATTACCAGAGTAAAATGAGCAATTTGAAATTAAAAGGTTTCAAAAATTAATTACAATTCATCTGATACAATCTCATATTTTTAAAAATAAAATTAGGTAAATATAATGAATTATGGGACTCATGATAATTCAATAAAGAAGGATTATTGAATATGTAATGATAGCAATATACTAGGTATTCTGATAACATTTCAAATCATGTATGTGTGGGAGTTTCAGAAATGATGCAAAGAAATCTATGAAGAAACATTTATATTAATAATTGTATTATAATTATGACCATATGATAAGCAAACAGTAAAATATGCTAAATAATTATTATAATATTGTAAATTGAACGATTACTTATTTGAAATGGAAGGTTTCAAAAATTAATCACAATTCAGCTGCAATATCAATATAATATTTTTCAAAATAAAAGTGGGTAGGTACCTAAAATAAATTATATCATCTCATGATGATAACACAAAATTATTAATCATTTGTATTTATTCTTTTTTGAATAAGGATTAATTTGTCTTCAACTATGTTTCTTTATTTAAGATTATTGCATTTTCTTTTCTTTTGAGAACAGCGTTCCTTTTGATGCGAGGGCGGCCGACTCAAACATTAATTGTGACTCTGTTTCTTTTAGTTTTTGTTATGTTTTACCTCTGACAAGGTGCTGCATCTTTGACAATCATCAAACTTTGAATTTTTTTTATAGATAGAATGGTCTATATATTGTGATGAATCTTTCAAATAGACCTCATGAAAAGAGAGAAAAATTGTGATTACCTTTTAAAATGAAAGAATTTGCTAAAGGAATAGTTAGCGACCGAGCAATAAAGCTTACTTATCAGTAACTGTATATTTGATAAGAGTACCGTTCTGTACTGAATATTTTTCTAGGAAAATTATTCAATAAAATTATAATTATTTTGCAAATAAAGCACAAATTATTTATGAATCGCTCACTGATTTTGAGGTTACACTTTGTTTACTATCGATCAGATGTTTTTAAAACAGTTCGAACGCAGCTGACTAATTCAAAGCATTGTCAAATGTCACGCTGGCTTCACGTAAGATATAATATCATCTCTAAAAATTAAAACTATCAATAAAGGATCAAGAATTTCAAAAAAAAAAAAAAATAATAAAAATAAAATGTATGTATTATCGTTGAAATTATTATTATTTAAGAAATTATATTATATGTCAGGTCTTATTGTAACTAAATAGGTCATAGCATGAAATTATATTATTGATAAAATGGCAGAAATTAATTATAACAATCTCAAACCTAATAAAAATTGTACAAGAGTATTAATTCATTAACGATTTAATTCAACTGAACCACATGGTAATTAAATCTCTTTGGCAGGTCTAAGCCAATCACAGTGCATAGAAATAGCACCAAGAAGGTGATCGTTTGAAAGCAACACATGTTAATCTATTATCAGACAACAACCCTGCCTTATCAGTTACACTAGCACATGTACATTGTATGAGAGGAACTATGTCTATAAGATTAAGCAGTTTTAAGAATTACATAAATTGAATCATTATTGTAATTAAAAGAATTATATTCTACTGCTTGCCACTGACGTCATGTTTACGTCACAAGCGTTCTACCAATGGCAAATTTTTATGCAAATTATTACATCGAGATTCTGAGAAGCAAGGTCTAGCCAAGGAGCTTGGAGAAAGGACAGCACTTCCCTTTTGAAATCCTCACCGTGCAGATCTCTTTTATAGTTACCAAAGACCTATTTGTGAAAATTTCTTGTTCGATTTTAAATGTTCTATTTGTGAGCCGATATTTTAGGCCAATTTATTTGTTATTTGTAAATTCTGTTTTCATCAATCGATAAATTTAAAAGCTTAAAGTAAATTATCCCTTAATTAATTCGGTGAAGGAGATATTTAAATTAAAATTCCCCACGTGCTGAAACCGAAGCCTGGATTGCCGCCGATCAAACGATTTTTGATCTAAAGAAGAAAACCACGACCGCCAAGGAAATTCACGTGAGTTATAAGTTTTAAAAGGGGCCCCAATCTACGCTTCGAAAATATTTCAGTGCAGAAAAACATAAATTTTTCTTCGCTAAATTATTGGCCACGCCGACAAGCGCTTTAGCATTTAAGAGTCTAGAATTTATTCATATTGAATTTATAAGAATTTGTAGTTGATTAACTATCCTCCGCTGCCTGAACCACGACCCCGAACATTTTTTAAAAATATTTTATAATTCATTTTTTCACTATTCTTTCAAAATTGTTCAATTTTATCAATCGTAAAATTCTGTTGAATCACGCATGGTATCATGCAAGCACAAGAAAATTTTTAACTGTTCTGTTAATACTAAATTATTATCAACCTGTAAATCGAATTCTGAATCTGCACTGTATGATTACATATTTTATTGTAATATATTTCAGTTTTGTTAATTCGCTTTCTGAGTTCGATTATTTCTTAAGCCTGTCAATTATTGTGTCTGATACGTTCTATATCATCAAGAACCGATCGAATACGATCATTGAAATAATTGAATTGAGCTGGATATTGGAACAGGTCTAAGTGGATGTAGCGAGTGGGGTCAGATCGAGATATTTAGTCTTTGTCCTTACCTGCTCATACATCAGCTTTTATCTGTTACCTACCTCGACTTTGGAGCGAATGCATCAATTGTACAGCAGAGGCAGCCATAGATCATATAAATTCCTACAATAGAGCTTAAAACCCAACAAGACTCTGTTCTCGAAATATATTCTGGACGATATTTGGTTCAAATACCGTATTTTTAATCCTTCAGAACTTATTAGAGACGCAGTCCCGTAAATTAGCTACATCAGGATTTTTGCTCGACCTGTATGATTTTGTATGCTCATTCTTCACAGGTAATAATTTTAAGGTATCCGTCTTCAGTGTTTAGCGATCGCTACACTACTTATAAAAATTTCATCACTATACAATTTGTCATTAGAAGAATCAAGGGTGAGCGAGCGTTTAGGCCTCCCGCGATTCCGACAATTATATTGAATCTTGTAGTGAATCAATCAGTCTGGTGTACATTCAGCGTCCACGCACGCAATTACAAAATTTATAGCCGCTACACCATTGACTCAGTACAAGATTCACTCTACATGTGTGAAGCCATCAAATACCTCACCACATGATTTGGCGCCCAACAGTGATAGGCATTGAAGAGGTGGATAATCGACTACGAGAATTATTTAGTTGCTCAGTATACTATAGCGCTGACAACGGGAAATTTTTGAAAAATTCATGGTTGTGAATTTCTTCGAATTTAGTATTAACTGTTCACTGTTATATAAAATAACAAGACGTACCATACCCAATTTTTGAACAGAAAAGAAATTTATCGATTGATGAATTTTTAGAGAAAAAATCGAACTCAGAATTTTATTATCGTGTTATTCGAAAATTGGTCATACCATAAGTCATAGGTATAAGAGATATCATAAGAAAGGTCATATTATTTGAAGAATATTAGGTCTATATTGAAACAATTTATAAAAATTTACAGAAAAGAGGATTGAAGTTATTTACATTTTTAAAAGTTTTTAAAGCATAAAGAGGGAAGTAAAATTAAATCACGGATATATTGCGGAATAATTAAGCAGAGTATCACTGCTTTTATATAAAATTTTGCGAAGAATACTAGCCTATATATAGAATTGCGGCAAGAAATTATAAAAGTAAAATATTTATAATAATAGTAATAATAAATTATAAGAGGCGTACCTGTATTACCGCATAAGTGTTCACGTGTATCCTGTATGTCTTGTCATTTTTATGTTAACGATATTGCTAACTTGACTCATTTCATCACTGAACACATTGTTAAACCACTTTTTTCTGTATTTCACTCACTACGAAGCTATAGCAATTTCTATTGGATTTCTTATTAATTATTTTGTATATCACGTCAATACTTTCACGTTTTTCATTCACCGCACACGTTCGTCGCATTATTTTCTCACAAAACATGGCAGGAAACGACCAGGTCAATCCAAGTCTGTCGGACACCGAAGACATCTCACCCGATGTTCGCCGCCATCCGCATCCATCACCGCAGCCGCCGATTTCCATCCCAATGTACTGGATGATTATCTTCGACACAGGTGGAGGAGAGCTGCATCCTAGTGGAAGATCCGTCGGCAGCCCAAGAGCCGGAGGACGAAACATCGGGAGAGCATACGGACGACGACGCCCCCGAGACAGGAACTCCCATTTCTCGTACCGTTGCTCGGATGAAGAACCAGCGGATGACCGTTAGATGTACACCCGATCCCGCCATGGATATGGACACCCTCCTGAAAGCAATAACCAAGATGAATGAGAAAACAAATGAAGCAATAAACAATCTGAGTAAGAAAACCCAACAGTGGAGGGAAGAAATCAGACAGGCAAGGGAAGCCGACAAACAAGCAAGAGAAGAATTAAAGAGGGAAACCCAACAGATGGAGAAGGCAAGTGAACAAGATTTTGAAAAATCAGAACAAAGGTTGAAGGAGCAGCGGAAGAAAGCAAGATATTAGGACGGCAAATTGAGGAGAAGTGTCATGCAAAGGAAATCAATATTGGACCAGAGACTGAACCCACGCATGCGGAAGTAAACACACTCGAAGGAGAGGTCATAAAACAGACAACGAACGTGACACATATATGGAAGACCAACCTACCGAGAGTGTCAAGACTGAAGTCGCGCCGCACCCCGCCGAACGCCGAGAGAGACTGGACGACATCACCAGCCAAGCCGAGGACATCATTCGTGGCATAGAGGGACAGCTCGTACCACCGCGCGCTGGACACCAGGAGTCCAAGGACGTTGCCCGCCACGTTGAAGAGCAGCCCGGACCGCCGACCGCCCACATCACTGTCCCTCCACCGAAGACAGCGCCTGCAACATACAAACCCAATACTCATGAAGATAACCCACAAAACAATAGAAGTAAAACAGAAACCACAACAAATCAAAATCAAAACAAAAACCGAAAAACCATGAATCAAAACCACAAACAAGAAGAATTACAATACGTCAAAAAGAAAACCAACTAGTAGAGTGCATTTACACCGCCGTCATATAAGGCTGAAATCCTACATCAAATCTTTTACCAGCATTCAAGAAAACAGGAAAATAATATTAAGAAGAACCTACAACCACCGCAGTCATGTCCGGTTAAAGTCAAGCAGACCGTACACCAGCATGCAGAGAAGAAAAAGATCATTTGAAAAAACCCACAGACACCACCGGCATGTCAGGTTTAAAAATAACAAACTACATGTCACCGGTAAACAAAGAAGGACAACATTGGCTGAAGAGATCTACCTACTTCGCAGGCACATTCGTTTTAAGCCAAGTTTGATAAAACGGATAGTTGCAAATTGGAATTGGACCTTTGAATAACACCGGAATCAAATTTAGATGGGGGCTTGAGGAAATAATAATCTTTTAATCAACTGGAAGCTACGTTGTGAATTACACCAATTATCAAACTTCTTCATAGTCACAGCCTACCCATTGAATCACATCTTTGCAAACTAGCATCTTTCTACTGCTGCCTAATAAACATAACCTAACTTCGCTGCATCTCAGATAATAAGGAAATATTATTAATCCACATCAAATGAAGAAATTATTATCAACTTTAATAACAGAAGAAATAAAACTGAAAACAACTTTAAGAAATTACCAACCTGATCAAGCCATCCGCCTCATGCTACAATCATCACAGAAACAATCGCCTAGTTATATCCGCCCAACTGGAAAACAGAAACAAGAGTTATATTATCAACAGAAAATAATTGTAAATTAGAAATCAGGTGAAGTTAGTAGTGAATAGGAAGAAAGAAAATAAACAAAGTTTATTTGAATAAAATACGTCAATATAACCTCGAAATACAGAATTGATCAAGAAATCTATTCAGAACCAACGCCTGTTCGATAATTTTCTTCGTCCCACCAACCAATGTGTGCGAAATCCTAGAGTCAATGTATAGAATCAAAGCAATATCGTTATTTAATTATTGTAACCTATTCTTTAATGTAGAATTATAAGTAAAAAACGCAAACAAAAATATATATTTATGTTAATTTGCACGAAATGCGCATGTTCTGTGTTATATGAATGTATCTCTAAAAAACTCCAAAGAAAATGAAATTCTTACCTTCAAATGTGAAATTTATTACTGTTGCATCAAAAGATCATGAATTGTAATTCAAATTGATAAATATAATCTTAAGGACTTAATATTTGTAACCAACATTGATAAAAATCAAGAAAGCCATTTCAAGTGTAACCCCGTTTGTACACAACATACTAAGCGCAAATAAGAAATTGCTCGAGTCAAACGGTAGACGATTGTCAAGTCACCGAAGTAAAATCACATTCTCACCCAATTTATGTAAAAGCCAGAATAAAGAGTCGAAACCTGTAATAACTATGAAAAAATGATGAAAGTCTATATTTGTTGCAAATACTATTCAAATCTTAAGAAGTAATATGTGAAATTTTGTATATTTGTTATAGTTATGGGTCTGCTCATAAGCCACCCGTGAATGGAAGTTGTGGAGTTGTTTTAATGAAGGATCCAAAGAGACCTCATTAATTATTGTATTTCGATTGTATCCAATGAAAGGAACAATCAATTATTTATTTTCTCGTAGCCAAAAGTGCACGATATATTGTTTTTAGTGTTAAGTGTGGAGTTTTCGTAGAAGTAAGGAGATGAAATAGTGTATTCATCACAATATCGGATTTTTCAAATAGTCATTGTTTCGACTCGTCTCTCAATTACCTATTTAAAATATCCTGGGGGCTTTTGTGTGATGAATCTTTCAAATAGACCTCATGAAAAGAGAGAAAAATTGTGATTACCTTTTAAAATGAAAGAATTTGCTAAAGGAATAGTTAGCGACCGAGCGATAAAGCTTACTTATCAGTAACTGTATATTTGATAAGAGTACCGTTCTGTACTGAATATTTTTCTAGGAAAATTATTCAATAAAATTATAATTATTTTGCAAATAAAGCACAAATTATTTATGAATCGCTCACTGATTTTGAGGTTACACTTTGTTTACTATCGATCAGATGTTTTTAAAACAGTTCGAACGCAGCTGACTAATTCAAAGCATTGTCAAATGTCACGCTGGCTTCACGTAAGATATAATATCATCTCTAAAAATTAAAACTATCAATAAAGGATCAAGAATTTCAAAAAAAAAAAAATAAATAAATAAATAAAATTGTATGTATTATCGTTGAAATTATTTATTATTTAAGAAATTATATTATATGTCAGGTCTTATTGTAACTAAATAGGTCATAGCATGAATTATATTATTGATAAAATGGCAGAAATTAATTATAACAATCTCAAACCTAATAAAAATTGTACATGAGTATTAATTCATTAACGATTTAATTCAACTGAACCACATGGTAATTAAATCTCTTTGGCAGGTCTAAGCCAATCACAGTGCATAGAAATAGCACCAAGAAGGTGATCGTTTGAAAGCAACACATGTTAATCTATTATCAGACAACAACCCTGCCTTATCAGTTACACTAGCACATGTACATTGTATGAGAGGAACTATGTCTATAAGATTAAGCAGTTTTAAGAATTACATAAATTGAATCATTATTGTAATTAAAAGAATTATATTCTACTGCTTGCCACTGACGTCATGTTTACGTCACAAGCGTTCTACCAATGGCAAATTTTTATGCAAATTATTACATCGAGATTCTGAGAAGCAAGGTCTAGCCAAGGAGCTTGGAGAAAGGACAGCACTTCCCTTTTGAAATCCTCACCGTGCAGATCTCTTTTATACTTACCAAAGACCTATTTGTGAAAATTTCTTGTTCGATTTTAAATGTTCTATTTGTGAGCCGATATTTTAGGCCAATTTATTTGTTATTTGTAAATTTCTGTTTTCATCAATCGATAAATTTAAAAGCTTAAAGTAAATTATCCCTTAATTAATTCGGTGAAGGAGATATTTAAATTAAAATTCCCCACGTGCTGAAACCGAAGCCTGGATTGCCGCCGATCAAACGATTTTTGATCTAAGAAGAAAACCACGACCGCCAAGGAAATTCACGTGAGTTATAAGTTTTAAAAGGGGCCCCAATCTACGCTTCGAAAATATTTCAGTGCAGAAAAACATAAATTTTTCTTCGCTAAATTATTGGCCACGCCGACAAGCGCTTTAGCATTTAAGAGTCTAGAATTTATTCATATTGAATTTATAAGAATTTGTAGTTGATTAACTATCCTCCGCTGCCTGAACCACGACCCCGAACATTTTTTAAAAATATTTTATAATTCATTTTTTCACTATTCTTTCAAAATTGTTCAATTTTATCAATCGTAAAATTCTGTTGAATCACGCATGGTATCATGCAAGCACAAGAAAATTTTTAACTGTTCTGTTAATACTAAATTATTATCAACCTGTAAATCGAATTCTGAATCTGCACTGTATGATTACATATTTTATTGTAATATATTTCAGTTTTGTTAATTCGCTTTCTGAGTTCAATTATTTCTTAAGCCTGTCAATTATTGTGTCTGATACGTTCTATATCATCAAGAACCGATCGAATACGATCATTGAAATAATTGAATTGAGCTGGATATTGGAACAGGTCTAAGTGGATGTAGCGAGTGGGGTCAGATCGAGATATTTAGTCTTTGTCCTTACCTGCTCATACATCAGCTTTTATCTGTTACCTACCTCGACTTTGGAGCGAATGCATCAATTGTACAGCAGAGGCAGCCATAGATCATATAAATTCCTACAATAGAGCTTAAAACCCGACAAGACTCTGTTCTCGAAATATATTCTGGACGATATTTGGTTCAAATACCGTATTTTTAATCCTTCAGAACTTATTAGAGACGCAGTCCCGTAAATTAGCTACATCGGGATTTTTGCTCGACCTGTATGATTTTGTATGCTCATTCTTCACAGGTAATAATTTTAAGGTATCCGTCTTCAGTGTTTAGCGATCGCTACACTACTTATAAAAATTTCATCACTATACAATTGTCATTAGAAGAATCAAGGGTGAGCGAGCGTTTAGGCCTCCCGCGATTCCGACAATTATATTGAATCTTGTAGTGAATCAATCAGTCTGGTGTACATTCAGCGTCCACGCACGCAATTACAAAATTTATAGCTGCTACACCATTGACTCAGTACAAGATTCACTCTACATGTGTGAAGCCATCAAATACCTCACCACAATATTTGAAAACATTATTATTTTATTTTGTTTTGGTAAACTTTGATTTCACTATAAATAGAATGAAAACAAAAAAATTCTTTTACGAGGTTTGTCCCTTAAGTAGTTTCCTTCAAGCTTTTAAATTATATTTTTTGTATCATATTTGAGTATATAATGTTAGAATTTTCAAAATATAATGGGACGAGTTAAGTTACTCAAGTTTCTATCAACATAAATTATAATTCAAATTATTAAATCCTACTTTGTTGGAATCTAATGTTTTTGGTAATATTGGAATTATTTCTTTTGAACTTGCATTGATGGATTTTAGGTCTGAATAATGTAATTTTCATTAATCTTATTTTATGACTTATGTTTTAAATTGTTACTATTGAATCCTTTTTTGAGTTTTCTGGTCATCAGCGAACAGGATAATTAGTAATATTATGAGTAAACTAAGTTGGTTTATATTGTTTTATCCTAACAGCGGTCCCAGCTTTACCACTACCAGAATTTCAACTACAGGCCATCCAGACTTCAACTTTAGATCAATTGCCTTCCTGGTTACTATAGCTTCAAATTCACATGAGAGCTCCGTTTCAAGTCGCCTACCATTCGCCACCTGGATTACGAGCAAATTACAAAAAGGATTAGTAATCCAGCAGATCCAGCCCAAAATCAGAAGAAGATAGGGATTTCTGGGGGAAGTTAATTTGTGCGCGAAATGAAATAATACGTGAAAATTATATGAGTGTGAAAAGTTTCAAATAAATACATCGATAATCTAAAATAAATACAAGTGTTTGGGGCCCCTCACTTCTGCGATATGTACATACAGGTATTTGTAGAATTTAATATTTATTAATTTCTAAAGTTTATTAATTTTGTAAAATCTTTAAACCGTTATTAATATTTTAAAGTTTGAATTCTGGGGAATATTCTTCTCAAATAGTTTTTGTATTGCTCTTTAATATTTTTTCTTTTTTTTGTAAATTATACAACTGGCTACCACTACTGTTTTTAAATTTTGAATAATCCTTCGTCACACCAGGTATATAGTGAGAATCGAGTAATTAATTTGTTATGTTTGATTGATTGTATCCATACGTTTAACTAGTTGCTCTCAATAAAAAAAAAGGGTATTCAAATATAAATAATTGATAGTAATTATTATATAAACGGGAGACAGTCGATCAACCTTAACCAGTAAATATCGTTACAGCGGTGTAAAACAAAGTCTTTCATACAAAGGCGGGAATCTCACTACACAAGGCGGAAGCACAACTTGCTTAGTTCTATCTATAACTGTCTTTATGAATTATACTCAACAATAATAAGTCTCAAGTTGATATTGAAGCGGTATCACAGTAATAAAACACTTGGAGCGGATTAATCTTGTAGAGAATCAACATGAATGTAACTCGGAGCGGGAAAACGACATGAGACTTAGCAGGAAGCGGGATCGACTTTTTACTGTGTTGACTGACCGATGACTCGAGAACGACTCCTTCAAAGAAGAACGGTTCCTCGGCGAACGATAGTTCAAATAGCTCTGTAGGAAGTAGAGGCAGCTCGTAGCGGTTACTTACCGCAACTGGTTGGCGGTAACAAAAGTATGGCCATTGACTGTCACTTGGTACAAATCCGCCATCAAGATTATAAACAAACTTTATAGCCCTATCTTATTCATTGATAATTATTTGGAAATTTGAAATTCATAACTTCTTTTACCTATTGGAAACTTATTTTGAACTTCCGATGAGTTTGGTATGAAATTTTCGAAGGGAAACTGATTATACTTTGATAAAGACCGTTGAAGTTTATTTATATAACATTAATAATGCTTAAAACATCAATTTTTCTTCCCTCAGGTGCGCATAAGTAGGGTACACCTCAAGGATCAAAATTTCAAGCAATCATAACTTTTGTCACATGAACGGATGTCATTGTACTACAGCTCATTCTTCTCGGCTTGTCAAGGCGGTTAAAAAAAATGCTTCGATCGAAAGAACTCGATCGAAGGAATTCAATCGAAAAATATGGAATTCATCCCTGAGTGTAGATTAACCAGTACTTTTCAATACACAAAGAAATGACAAATCAGAGCTATGTACCTCGGTAACCCATTATTATAAAAAAGACTTGATCTTGAATTTTAGAAATTGAATTTGAATTTTTTCTTCTATTTTTGCACATGGAAGAATATAATCGTTATGTAAGATTCAATTATAAAAAAATCAAGAAATCAAAGATACTTTTCTCATAAATTAACGGTCTAAGCAGTGCTATGATAGGGAACAGTGATTCAAGATGAATTTAAGCAACTATGAGCTCGTAGAGGATGAATTGTCTACAATTTGGAATCAATCATGAGTTTCTATGATGTATCAGACTCTTGATTAACAGAAAAATCGCGAAAAAATGAGAAACTGGAATCGCCATTTTTAAAATCGGTTGTAACTGTCTAATAATACTGGAATCGAGAGTATTCTTCATTGTAGTAGAAAGAGGAAATACTTTCACAATATGCAACTTTTGAATATGGAAATTAGTCATTTTTTGTGAATTGAAATACTGTTTAAAGTACACTCAAGGATGAATTTTCTAGTTTTTGGTCGAATTTCACTAATAATGCGTGATTTGGAGCCACCTTGACATGCCGAGAAGAATGAGCTGTGGTACAATGAGATCTGATCATTGTGTCAAAAGTTATGAGTGTTTGAAATTTTGATTCTTGAGGTGTCCTTCACTAAATTAAGAGCATATAACGGCTGATTCTCATAGAACATGATCTAATGAACTTATATCATGGTGCGAAATCTGAATGTGATGACAATGGAGTTGCTGATGATGAATGAAGCTAAAACTCAGGTGTTTTCCAAAATACAAGGATCATTGTTGTCAGGTTTCTCCTGGAAATCTATATAAAGCTGCGTTTACACCGAAGTTAATAACACAAGTTATTAACTTGACTGAATCGCCAAAAATGTATCTTGACAAAAGTTAATAACTCATGCTTCTAACAGAAAATGCCTTGTTATTAGCAAGATCTTGTTATCAATATAATTGACTTCCATATGATTTCATTCAACGAGATTATTCATATGATATAACAGCCGGAATAAAAATCAAAAAATTGTCTTCAAATTTGAATTGAAATATGTGTGTGTTCATTAAAATAATGATTTTCATCTGATCTAATGTAAATAAATTATAATGCGTTTACACCAGAGTTTACACCGTCCCCTGGACGACCACCCCAATCGCCCCCCCCCTCCAGGTAGGATCCTGGATCCGCGCCTGTAAGCAGCTGATGATTCAGCTACTTCCCCCACCACCTATTTCAACTCCATTCTATAACTTGTAACATGTTATAAGTAGTAAAACGTTCTTATAACACATGTAACTTGTAACAAAAAGTTATACTTTTTCTTGATCTTTACCAACTTCGTGCGGGAAAGGAAAAACTTGTTATAAAACACGAAATTATATATGTTATAAAACGGGTCGCCGTCAACCCATAATAAGTTACATGAATTTATAACATTTTTGTTTAAGTTGTTGTATAACCATAGCGTTTTATAACAAAGTTACACAGTTTAAACGTAGCTAAAGGAAAAACGTACTATGTAACACGAAATTATGTTTTAAAACACGAAGTTACATGTAACAAGTTAAATAAATTCATAACATTTTTGTTAAAGTTGTTATATACTGTAACCAATGTTTTATAACAAAGTTACACAGTGGAAACGCAGCTTAAGATGTAGAAATTTTATAAAAATTTAACATAAAAACTTTTAAGCTGCGTTTACACCAAAGTTATCAACAAAATGTTAATAACTTATTGATCTTCATCGATTCTATTAGATTGAATGGAACTTGACAAACACATATGTTCATCATGTGTATGATAAGTTATGTTCAAACTAATAGAATCTATAAAGCTGCGTTTACACTGTGTAACTTTGTTATAAAATTTCGATTTTATAACAACTTTAACAAAAATGTTAAAAATTCATGTAACTTGTTACCATGTAACTTCGTGTTTTAAAACATAATTTTGTGTCATATAACAAGTTTTTTCCATTAGCTACGTTTATAGTTTGTGTAAAACAAGTTGAGACATGGCCCTCCATCCGAAGAAATTACAGGGTTGCCAAATCGTGTAAAATTGCAACTTTCTCAAATTTCCAATTCAGCGTCAGAATTGGATGTATAATATCATCCCCGATATCCTAGTAGTGCTAAACAAGTTTCAGGGTTGAAGGATTAAAAGGAAATTTAACGTTCATGATAAAATTGGAAACATCTTGATGATTTTTTTTCTTTTGAATATCACTTCTCTCAGAATCCTGTAGCGTCGTAATGAGTAATAATTTCATATCAAATCAACGGGGAGACTGTCTCCTTTCTATTGGTGTCTGGATCATTTTATCCGACCCATAGTTATTTTTCAATTAATATGTTCGTCAATGTCGAGACATTTCGAGCAGAAAACATGAAATTTTCGACATGCTGGAAATTTTTTGGTTTCGAAAGATACATCAAATCAATTCATTCTCACAATTTACAAATAATACAGTACAGTTACAGTACATTTATTTATATACCATTACGTTATGAGAGACTCACATGTAGGCTTAAGCCTGTGAGGCGATCGCCCCGCCCCCTAACTCTCCAAGAGGTGCTTGAAAAGCTACAGTTATAATAGATCAGTCAATATAGACATGAAAAAGAGGATGTAGTTGGATTTTATATTATAGTTCTAATAATTTTTCAATATATTGTTTGGATACATAAAAGAAGTCCAGAACTAATTTTTCCATGCAAAATTCCCTTGTGCTAGATACACCTTGGCCCAAAAACCTCGTATTTTCGGTTCATTTTCCCCTTTTCAGTTATTTCTGCCAAATCCTGTAATCAGGACACACAAAAAATAGTTTTCACCTTTTTTGGATCATGACATTCTCAATAAAGACATCACATTAAGATTTTGTACCACGAAATAAGCTCATTAGATCATGTTCTATGAGAGAATCACCCGTTAGATGCTCTTAATTCAGTGGAGAGGCGCGCATAAGGACACCTCAAGGATCGAAATTTCTAACACTCAAAACTTTTTCACTCACTTTTTAACACTCACATAACTGCCTCTCTAAGTCATAACCTTGTTATTCCTTCTTTAGGCAATAATAGTTTTCCATCTCAAAAACAATCATATACCAGCAAAATTCTAATCATCAAACCCCACTTAAAATTCTACATAAACCCTAGCATACATTTCAAACGATAATTAATCATATCAAAGTTTATAAAGAAAAACAGTTTTAAAATTTAGAAAAAAATACATCAATTTGATTTTCAAATTCAAAAGAGATTCAAACTTCAACTCATTTCAATTAATAATATAACAAAACTTTTACATTCAATAAAATCATCATTATTCAAATTAACTTTCATTTATCTTGAACATTTCATATTAATTTATGGCGACACAATTCATTAATACTTTCAAATTTTGAAGTTTTTATTATAACAAAAGAATTTATACATCATATTAAATTTCAACATTTTCTAAATTGAACCATTCATTTTTCAAATAATTTAGGAATTTGAATACTGTATAATACACTACAAACCATTTCAACAATATAAATAAAATCAAGATGGATAATGGGTAAATATAGAAAATATAAGAAAATACAAATGAGAGAAATAGGAAAAATAGGTAATAAGTTCCCTAAAACAATAGGGAACGCGGAATTCGCTAACTGGAATTTGGCTAACTGTGGTTGTGAAAGTGACTGGCTAGGAACTCACTGATTCTGTCACAGACAGGATTGGCTAACTCTGGAACCCGCTGATTCTGGCCAGAGAATTGTGGAGAATTGGAAATGGCTAACTTTGGAAGTCGCTAACTGGCGACTCACTGATTATGACGTCATCGTTTTCACCTTTCTCCTTTCGTCATCGTCTCCTCATCATCCTCATCCACCTCCACCAACCCCTCTACAACCACAAGCTCCTTCTCCTACTCCTACTCCTCCTCCTCCTACTCCTTCACCTCCTCCTCCTCCTCCTTGTCATCATTATCCTCCGGCCAAATTATCATTTCTTTATATAATATTCTAGAGGGTATTGAATATATTGCCATGATTGAATTCTTATTATTGCTGGGGTTCCTGTTCTATTATATGAGTCTATTCATTCTATTATTATTGTTTTGTCATAATAACAAATTATTCTGATTTTATAACTTTGGCATAGCTTTGTACTAATGATAATAACATTGTTGTTATTATTAGTACAAAAGTTATTATATTATTATTATTATTATTATTATTATTATTATTATTATTATGACATTTAAAAAAAATAATAGAATTATTTGAATGAATTTGAATTCGAATTAATATTGTATAATATTACATCAATAGAATTAAATATGATAATAACATTGTTGTTACTATTATATATTCGTTTTAACTCTGTTCTGTAACTATTATTCAGATATTTTTAATTCAATTACATTTATTGAATGAGCGTTAGCGAGTTGACTTGAGCCGCGTTTGGACTGAAGTTATTGACAAAATTTTAACCTAATCTCTATACAGAGTGTCCACTGAATCAGGCTCAGGAGATTCCCGTACATTCCCCGTATATTTCACGTTCTTCCCGGTTTTCCTTGCTGGTTGAAACACATGTTTATTGGAAGAATATAATATTCTCAAATAACAATTTCAAAAGTGCAAAAGTATGTTATTCATCAAAATGTAGCACCATTATACGATTATAACTATGTATTTTGAATAATACAAAAAAGGCAATTTAGAAGAAAAATCGAAACTCGCTAATCTACCCTTTACCCTTTAAAACATTATAGTCCAGTCACTACCGGTATATACATTGGTGTTTGCAATATATATTTTAGTTTGATTTTTCAATAAATCGTTTGGATACATTAGAGAATTCTAGAGTCTAGAACCAATATTTCATGCAAAATTTTCAATATCCTCTAATTGTCACAATTTAAATGTACAATTCAAAATCCCTCTGGGCGTAATTTTGTGCTCTTCAACCTGAGACCGGAGAGCGCACAAAATCACGCCCAAAGGGATTTTGGATTATACATTTGAATTGTAGCAATCAGAAGATATTGTTGATTGAAAACTAAAATTCATTAAAATTGATTATTTTGTTGAAATTTTACTCGTTTTTGTGACTCAGAACACATTACATATAGATTGATCCCTCACATAGTATATTTTCTACTATTTGATTCTGTACATGAATTCGTAACAACTGGTTGAATCAGACTGACTCAAAACAAACCTTTCACATACCAGATTCTGCTAACCATGATAGTATCCTCACTGCAAGATTTTCTCACTTGAAAACGTTTCATTACTCAGAAGCGAATAGTGTTATCAAATTAGCACCTCCACTCGACAGAAAAGTTCTCTTCCCAAGTTCCCTTGAAAGGCAAAATGTCAAGCTATGTGTTAAGGTATTTGATGAGAAAAATGTAGCAGCTTTAAAAGAATGCAACATTCAAAATGAAAATTTTGAAACCCATGGAGAAAATCCATGCTAATTGTGAGCTCATAGAGCATCAAATTCTCCTCAATTTGATGTATAATTCCACACTTTTACGCATTTCCCTACGACTTTTGCAGCAGCTTTATCTAGTGTTGAATATGAAATTTCCAGTTTTGCAACAATTGACCAATTGACAAATGAATTTTGAAGGAGAGTTTTGAACACAATTTTGACTTTGCAGCGTTGTTGATACTAGTTAGGAGGAGAACATATCAGAAGTCCCCATCCCTACCCCATTTTTTGAAGTGATGAGGGTGATTTAAATGTTGCATTCTTTAGCTTTTTGCTTCCACGCTTATAACTTTGCAACAATGCGTTCAACCAAGATAACTGCTCTAAATTAAGTTTGATAGATTCTCTACAATTCCTGTTGAGTGGAGTTTTGTGATATTTCTAACAGTTTTCGAGAAATCCGGTCTTGAAAGTATGTAATTGTTGGAATAGCAGGTTTTCATCAAATTTTTGAATTTTTTTTATTCAAAGTATGGAAGGTATAGAAAAAGTCGTGGAATGAATATTGTAGGAAATTATGTAAGCTTCAATGTTTTATTGTATAGTCATGTCCGTAAGATGTATAGTTTTCGAGTTATATGAAACCAAAAAATTGTACTTTTGAACCACCACCACCACCACCCCCTCAGCAAAGTGGGTAGAGTGGGTAGAGATGGGGACATCAAGTCAAGTCACTGATAGACTGACTGACGCACTGTACAGTTGGCCGAAAACGCTGTGGAGTGTCGTGCAGAGTACAGTTCAGTACTGTTCTGAATGTTGCAAATCGATGGAAATAACACTCCCTTATTCCTTGATCAAAACTTTGTTATTGACTAGCATGTAACCCGTGCTCTGCAAGGGTCTATTTTAAAACTTGACAAATTGAAAACTTGACGTGATGAAAATTTGAAGAATTTAAAACAGGCCTATAACCATCCTCGGTTAATTAAGTATATATATGCAAAATTTCAAGTTGATCAGTCCAGTAGTTCAGACGTGCGTCAAACATAATTTTCCTATCCTGTACTAATATAAGCCAGCTCTTTACTTATTATAGTATAGATTGGTGAGCCTGAGAAGATCCTATCCACCTGAGTACGTTTTTTTGGTTGCCAAAACATAGACTAAACCAGACACCTTTTGGGGGAAATTATTCAACTCTACCCACTTTTTCTTGAAATAACAATGATCAAGGTTCTTACCAACAAAAATCGATGGCAAGTGGAAAATATTTATAAAGTTGTCACTTTTTGTGAGTTAGTATATGCTGTAGTATTTATTAAAATATATAGGATATTGAAATTACAGAATCTATTCCAGTGAACTTAATTAGTTGATAGTTGGTGAAATTAATATTATTAGTTTAAACATAACAAAGTGATTATAATTTTAAAAGAAAATAATTGTCATGATACTTGGTTCTTGGTCAAAAATATTTTTATATTGAAATTTATCCAATCATTAATTTTTCAGAAATGATTATATTTGCATTAAACATTATTTATTGATTCCTAATGTATTATTCATGACAATGAATTGTTCAAAATATAGATTATCAGAAGAGGCCTGTACTGTATTAATATTCGCGAAAGTATTCTCATGTTTTCCATTTGTGATGGATAGCCAAAATTGGACCGCTAGCTGCACGGCGAATTTTAATCGAGGGCTCTGATTGGCTGAAAAGTTCAGCGTTCGGCGAACGGCATGGAGAATGGTTAAGAGAGCGGCTAGAGGGACGTCGAACGGTTCGGAGAACTTCGCGGCGGTCGTTTAACAGCTGAGTTTAAAAACTATGAAACATAATATGGCTAATGTTCGCTGCAGGAATGTTAAGGATGAAACTTGTAGGCTAATTCGTAAGCTTTAATTTTGTATTTGACAAAAATTTCCGAAAGACGAATTTTTTTAAGATATATGCAAAAAAAACAGAATATGGAACTTTTAAATAACCCCCACCCACTTAACACAGGGGGTAGGAGTGAGGACTTTTGTAATGTTTACCTACTTACTATCCTTAAAAGTGTTGTGGGGTCAAAAATTGTATTCCAAACGTTTCCTTCTATAATCTTTCGTTGACTGGACTAGTATTGAATTACACAAATGTGTTATAGTTTGCATCGTCTGTTGTTTTATGATGTAACGAGTTTTTTTCTGTGGGGGGGAGTAGGCAGGGAATCGACCTTCACTAGATTAGTTTGTATTTTTGAATGCTGAAAACTCTGTTATATACAGATCATTTTCAAACAAATTTCCCCCTTATGATTGCATAGGCTACATTCACTTTTCAGGTGTTGGATTGCATAAATGCATAGTGGAAAGTTCTATTCTTGTAGCAATTCATTTTCGGAAAATTATGCCATACTAAAAATTCTACTGTGAACGGATATGGGTATACTAGATACTCTTATGAGAGACTACATTGAGTCCATAAGCCATCTTGACTGAGACTCTGAGTCAGTAATGTTATATGACAATATTATATTTATTTGTTTGAAAATGTTTATTTTTATTTTATAACAAAGTTATATAATTTTTTGTAACTTTTGTGATATAAAATTGTTTTATAACAGTTAAATAGTATAAACGAGGCTTAATCAAAACACTGATTCTTCAAAATTGCAGCAAGTTTTACATAAGATCCAATCATTTATATACCGAAATAAGCTACCAAAAAATATACGAGCTTAGTGTGCCACAATCTGTTATCCGTCCCAGTGTGAAAGAGTGAACAGGACCGAGTGCGAGGGAATGAGTAGCAGACGAAACAGACGATGACGTAGTAATCAGTGGATCCTCAGTTAGCCAGTTACGGACTTAGCCATTTCTGTCGACTGCTGTTGAAAAGAGGGAGAGTCAGTGAATTCTCAGTCAACGAATTCCGGTCGATGCATAAACAGCCACTTCCACAGTTAGTCAATGGTCTTTCACTAAGATTTGCCTGGGGATGATAAACTGAAATGTAGTAATATTTTATACCTAATCTTTCCATAGATTCTTTCCACAATCTGCTTTGAAAACAAGTATCATTATCACTGATTATATATTCAAATTTACCAAATTCATTTACATATTTTTCAACAACTTTTACTAAATTATGAGCGTTAGCCTTAACTATAGGATACAACTTTGTAAACTTAGTAAAGCCATCTGAATAATACACATCCATTTGTATTTGCCACCTGGTAGTTCTCCATAAACATCAATGAACACTTTGTGATGTTTTTTCTCAGAAATTATGGTATGCATTTCTAATAACTTCTTCTCATTTGATGTCTTTACAAGTTGACAATACTTACAGTATCTTATAGTTTTGGTAACGAGTCTGTAACAATCTTCTATGTAAAAAGTCTCTTCAATAAATTTGCATGTTTTTGATTCACCGTACTGCTGTGCTACCAATTTCTCCTAAATAGGTTGGAAAGCATTTCACACCTATTAACCTACAGGAAGTTATCGGCTCCAAAATGGTAGATTCTTGATAAACTATGAATGGATCTATCGCCTATGAATGAGAAATCCAGTTTTCAGAGCAAACCAACTTATAATCTTCAGAAGAATTTTGGCAATATACAACACAAATCCACAAAAATAATACCTTACACACTTAAGCATCTAACATCATTACAGGCTAAATACTTATCCATTCATATAGTTGAAAAACAATGGCTATAGGCTTGTAAACACACAAAACAATTTTAGACAAAATTAGAACACCATAAAACTGTTTTAAAACATTAAAAATTCACTTAAACAGAAAAATATTCAGAGAACACAAAACCAGAACACATAGCCAGCCACCATTTTTTAGAGAGAGCCTAACAAGTACAAAGCAAAGCTCCACCTCAAAATCAGTGTTGACATCATGAACACGTCACCGATATTAAATTCCAAAAAAATTATAAATTACAAGTTTAGAATTTACATTTTACATTTGTTCTCAATAAAACTTTATTTCGAAACTGTTATTTTAAATTTATATATATTCTCTATATTTATAATGATCTATTTATCTGTTAATTCTGTTACTCAGTTTCGGTGATACCATGGAATGTGCAACACAATTATTTATGATAAATTCTCAGTTAAAAAGTTGTCCGCATATTGATTACTCTGATATTTACTATCAAGTTTTATAGATCTCGAATTGAAGATTCGATTTTAATCCAGAAAAAATGTAATATTACAAATACCCCCCTCTTGACAGAAGAAAAAATTACATTGAAACAAATGGAAATTGTTGAAATTGAATTCGAGAACAGTAACAATTTTTCTATAAAAACATTACATGTCATCCTATATATTGAAAATTATTATGAAAATTCATCAATAGCATTTGTTATACGTTTCCAAACAATATTTCAAAGTATAGAATATCAAAATTACTTTTGATTTAGCTTTATAATTTAAAGGAAAATATCTCAACGGAAAGTTTAATATATATAAAGAATAGTTTTTGAAATTGCACATAAATTTAATAGATAGAAGAATTCAATTTAAAAAAAAAAAATTAGTATGTTGAATAAAAAAATTTTTTTTTTTTTTAATGAATTGATGAATTATTGTTACATTCAATTTTCACATAAAATTTCAATAAATCAAAAAATGTTCATTTCTTTCACTATTGACGCGGTTGATTTTACGATGCAAATTTTGGAAAACAGTCCGTTAAGGCACTCAGTATGAATTTCAGTTGAGTGTGACTCCAGTGTGATGACATCAGTGTTGGGCTGATCCAAATACTCGTAGTGTTGGGCTGATACTTGTAGTCGACTGATGCATACCAAACTCGATACAGGTGACATCTCAGTTAGCATTGCCTCATGCTTGTAGTAGACGGCTGCTGCATACCAAACTCAATACAGGTGACATCTCAGTTAGCATTGCCTCATGCTTGTAGTAGACGGCTGCATACCAAACTCAATACAGAGTCACGTAAATGTTGTATCATATAATTATACAATATACATTTCAGGCTTGAAATGACAATGTAATTTGTTTTTTTTGGAAAAGAGATAGACGCTGCATACAGGATTAACTTAGGTAAGGATTAATTTAGGTAAGGTTTGGTTTTTTGATATTTTCATCTTTCAAGGTTTAGAGTTCTGCATACAGGAATAATTTAGGAGAGGATTTTTTGAATCAATTCTTTCATGATACTGTGACTGTTATTCTGAATTCAAAGTTGTGAATGTGAACATGGATGGTAATTACCTCCAGGTAATGTGGTAGTGTTGAAGTTTGAGTTACATGGTCAGCAATAGGCGTTGGCATTGTCATTGGTGTATGCATTGGTGTCGGCATTGGCATTGGCATTGTCGTAGGCATTGGTGTAGACATCAGAGCAGATATTGGCGTTGATATTGGCATAGGCATCAGCATCGATATTGGTGTAGGCATTGGTGTAGATATCAGCATAGATATTGGTGTTGATAGTCAATTAATGAGTCACACTAGTTCGAAAATCACCCAAATGTTCTTAACACTCTTCATGGTGTTCACTTGTTGCTGATTTCGAGATTCACGTGATAATTATTTTGATGTTAATGTCCATGCTGTACCTGTTATTTTAAAATGATTATAAACTAAAAAGAAAATTTTGATCAGGCTACCAATACAATCTAATACACATGAAAATTATTTACAAGTATATAATCAATATAAAAATGAAATTTGTTAACATCTTATTATACAGTCAGCAATACATAAATTGTGAAATTTGGAGACATCAATTACAAATTTTAATAAAAAAATAATTCCATTTCCATTTATTCACTGTTCAAATATATTATGAAAAGCAAATTATTCAATATTATTAATCATCGTTTGTTGGATACTATAGTTTATTTCGACTTTTCAATGTTCAAAACACAAACTACATTTCATGACAAAACTTTACTATCAATCATTAAACAAGAAATCATTCAAAACATCAATAATATTTTGCTTCAAAGGCAATTAATATTCATAAGTAATCATCTGCATCTATGGCAATCAACATTATTAATCATTATTTTGCATCTATGGCAATCAACATAAGTAATCAACACAAAAAATATTATCTCATTACTGCCTCTCTAAGTCATAACTGTTATTCCTTCTTTAGGCAATAATGGGTTTCCATCTCAAAAAAACAATCACATACCAGCAAAATTCTAATCAACAAATCCCACTAAAAATTCTACATACACTCCAGCATCCATTTCAAACGATAATCAATCATATCAAAATTTATAGAACAAACAGTTTTTTTTAAATATAGAAAAAGAAATCAATTACAAAAACTTCAGTGAAATTTTAACCTTCAACTCATTTCAATTAATAATATGACAATACATTTTTATTTAATGAAAACATTATTCAAGTTAACTTTCATTTATATTGAACATCTCATATATATATGGCGACACAATTCATTAATACTTTCAAATTTTGAAGTTCTATTATTATAACAAAAGAATTTATACATAAGATTAAATTTCAGCATGTTCTAAATTGAACCATTTATTTTTCTAATAATTTCAGAATTTGAAGACTGTATAATAAGTACAAAAATTTCAAGATTACAATACAAAGACGATCAAGATGGATAATGGGTAAATAAGTTCCCTAAAAAATACAAATAAGAGAAAAAGAAAAATTAAGTAAATAAATTTCCTAAATAATACAAGGAAGAGAAAGATTAATTAGAGCCTATCCTACATGTCAGTACTAAACTTTCATGAGGAAGTATATTTAATAAAAATATACTACTAATAAAAAATAGCAAAATGGGTTTAAAGCCCAGAAGAAAACTATAACCTAATTATATATGGCTTATGGCACGATATGCAATGAAAGATGAGAAAATGGGACATAATTTGCTCTAAAAAACCTAGTTACCTAATATGATACCTGACAAAAAATAGACATAATTAAAATATGTAATACATGATGAAAAAATATACCGCAAGCAAACAATTATTACACTACAATAGATAGATTCTAGAAAAGTTGAGTTTTATCAACAATTTAAAGATTAGGAAAATAAGCTACTATTTTAACTTCCAAAATCATTTCAGAAAAAATACAAATTCAAATGACTATGGACAAGATTGGTTAAGATATGCATCATAGAAGAAATTTACTGAACATTACACAAAGACAGGAAAGAATCAAAATTTGAAACGATTAAGGGCCAAGAAAAATAGGCTACAGGAAAGAAAAAAAGACACAATTATGGACTCTTACCATACACTGCGTAGTGATTATGCTATTCTGAATCCCGGCATAACACAGGATTCCTAATCATAACATAGTGCCGGGGAATACCCTTTCATCATGTGATTCACAGTCATCATCTTGTAAGTAAGCAACTTGAAACAACCTTTGAATACTAACACATCAATGGTGACTTTGTGCTTTGTTTTCTTCAAGAACATAATTTTATTCATGGGTTCATTTGTTTCAACAAAGCCATTTTGCTTACAAAAGTCAGTCATGTTCACTAGATAATGCTTTGCATACACCTTTTCAATTTTCAGTTGAAAGTTGAATTCATCAACTTGATTCAAAGCAAGATTCATTTTGTTTACATTGTTCCTAACCTCTACAGAAACCTGTCTCATGTAAACATTCACTTTATTTACTGTTTTCCTAACATTCAATTTGACAATACTACTTTCTTTACTGTTGACTTTCAATAAAGACAACTCCCTACCTACTACATTACTCAATTCTACTATCTCACTAGGATTTACTTTTTCAATAACAGTAACTAGGCCTACATTATCTGAAACTTGAAATAATTGATCTTGTATCTTAACACTACTATCATCCTGCTTCAACTTGCTTTCATCTTCATGATTATCTATCAATGTTTCATGTGTATCTTTTAATAGAAGGTTTATACTAACCTGCTCTAGTCTTATTCTAGCAGATTCTTGCTTCATATCATCAAACCTAGCACTTTGATCTTGTTTCAAATTATCAATCTTAGCATTTTGCTTATCAAACCTAGCATTTACCCAAGTAGCACAGAACCTAGGCCCAACATTGAAAATTAGTTGGCATTGTTGGGGATTGGTTGGTTGGGGTGCCAACCAAAAGCCATTTTTGGCCCGACCAATAATTGCAATCAATGGGCCAACTAATCTGTTTTCTTTGGGGCCAACCTTTAATTGCATTCATTCGGCCAACAGATGTGATTATATTTTGGGCCAACCAAAAATTGCATTAACATCACTGTGCATGTTATCATTATGCTTGCATCTATTTTATTATATTATATTATAATGAAATGTGTTTTGCTAAGACCACCACAATTACTACTAATTATTATAGGCAAGCTAGTCGACTACTACCGTATTTAATATATAACTTGGTAGGTAGCCTACTATTTATTATAATAAATAATATTCAATATAAATACCGGTATATCATAAATTATATATAGGCTATAATAAATTATTTTCTGGGGTCTCACCTCGTCAGCACTCGTCATAATCAACCAATTATTGCTAACTTGCTAAGAAGTAAGTATGAATAAAGGTGCGTATGGTACAGACTTTTGTTCCGCTCCAAGACCGAACGTCCCTCCAGCAGAGCGATTGATGATTGACAGTGAGCAACAATGGTTCGACCGGGGAACGCGAGAAGATCTACCATCTTCCGTAACGTTCATGATCAGTGCTAGTAGAGAGCGGAGGCGGAGCGATTGCTGTGCGATGGTGGTACGTGGGCGGTACGAGGGAGGAGCGTGCTCGGTGCGGGTTGGAAGCACGAGTATGTGTACGCAGCTTAAGGATAAGATAGTCGATGCTTTAATTAATCAAAACTCAAACAGCAATTCCATATAACTATCGATAGCCATCTATCTCACCAGCAAACAACATTTTTTGTTATAAAAGCGATGTCTTGAACATCAAAAGTCTGAACCTCAAACTTCTAAAAAATATTTTTGATACCTCGATTTTTGATATCTAAATAGAAGATTAATGTTTTTCAAAGTAGGCTCACCTTAATGGTAATTGGAAATACAGTATTGATATAAATATCGATAATATCGGCTTCAGAATATCGATACTCGATATTCGGCCACTCATCGGCTGATGGCTGATGCCTTGTGGCTTGCTCGTTGGTTGGCTGTAGTTGCATTTGCCTGTCTGCCATTTTGGATTGCTGTGTAGTATTTGCTGATCGTTGTGCATTCATTGTGGATTGGTGAGTAAAACATCTTTATATTCTTGATTAATCACTATATTTATGATAATCTATAAAAGCAATATCGTTTTCCATGTTATTATCAAGTTTATAATTATTTTAATGCAATCAAAATGATCTTGAATTCTTATTGGGATGGGCTAGAAGCATGCTCCACTTTGTTTTTACTGGATTATACCTTACAATCATGCCATTTTTTATAAAATTTTGTTCCTTAAAAAATAAGTAATTTGCCTCCTGTAAAAAACATCTATCATTTATATTAATTAAGTCAGAAGTTTTAAAATTGCATTTCTCATCTTTTCATAGATGTATAATATGGTTCTTGATATTTATATATTCTCTATTCAGATTGTTCCAGCAAGTTCACACTTGGTGGACTTTAAAAATTCCTACGTTTACACTGATCTTTTGAATTCAATGATTCAAACTATTATTTTAATATTAGCCTACCTCGATCAAACTATAGAGGAATGATAAGTTACAAGTTTTAGGCTACTTTTAACGTGCTATTTCTATGATCAAAACCCCAATCATAACTTCTTATTTGCTAGGTTAGTTTTGTTCTAGTTTAGATTAAGTTATTATTATATTCTCAGCATAAATGCACAGTTACGGTACTCTTGGAGTTGTGACTAGACAGGTTAGGCTAGCTTCTGAAAATAGGTTTTGTAAGTTTATTATTAGGCTATAGGCTATTTAACTTGATTAAAATTAGAACTAGATAACCTAATAAGGTCAATTTATTTTCTAACTAAATTGTGGGAAAATGACCACCACTTGTTATTTATTGTCCTAGTATAACAAAAAGTTGAAATGAATTCAAGGTTTATTTTTTAATTCATTCAATTATTGGCATGAAAATAACTTGGAAAATTTATTATAAGATTTATCTTAAGATGGTACCTATCATACTTGACTGTTAACTTATGCCATCTAGATGCTACTAGTATGGTAACTTAACTCATTTCTACTTAGCACAAAGCATTTCATGTTGTACATTGTATTTCATTACAGAATCATTCATAGCAGGGGATTCAGATTTGGAGAAGCCGATTGAAGAGTCATGCCTGGTCTCTTCAGAACACACTGCTGGCCACAACATATCATTTACTCCTCAGGTACAAACAGTGGGCATTCAGTTACTTCAAGTTCATCTAAAGGTACACTATTCATTATTCAATCTTGGATCAACTTTTTATGTAGAGTACTGAGTATAGAGTTATATAGCTATCCTAGAGTACCTAAACTGTAATTCTAGGATAGTTTTAGTGAGCTTGTGTTTCTCAACTTTTGGTTTTATATTAATATTATCACTATATGCCAGTAGTGAGCTGTTTTATAGTGACTTATTCTCTTATTTCAATAAACCAAAAATACATGGAGATTTAAAACCACAAACTAGCAGGTAACAGATGGGGGCCTAGCCCATTGCGTCATTGTGTTGCTGGGAATAAGTTATTTGTTCTTCAGTGTAGAACACTGCAGTCACTTGAATAATGATAATCTATTGTTGATTTCTGTAAAATTGGAGTGCCATAAGAAATTTTTGTTTTGTTGTATCTTTTCTGAAAATCAACCACCAATGTTTCTTTAATCTATATACTTCAATCTATAAAGATCTTCCAAATTTCAAAACTGTTCAATCTTCTGTTCATTAGATATCTTGCTTGAAGATAGAAACAATGACAAGAACAAGGAGAACTGGGTGGTCAATGATTCCTTGATAGAGAGACTTGAATATCATTTACTACAATGGGGTATGTGCATCCGCGCTCTTAATAGCAGTAGAAATCACAGTAGAAAATTTAATATCATTGTTTTTTTTTTCAGGGCTCGATGTTCTTGCAGGCCATTTAACAAGGATAAATAGAAGATTGGATGATATTGAAAAGAATCAGAGTGAAATTTTAGCAAGGTTGTGTCCAACAAAGCCTGCTATGAACATTATTCCTCCTGATATAAAACTCCCCTGCGAAACATTGGACGAGATTAGTGACTTGGAAGATTGGTTGCTGGACGACACTAATAAACAATCTTTGGTGAGTAGGCCTAAACTACTAAGTGAAGCTCAAAACCAGTGATAAAATTGATAGATTTTATTATTGGTATAAGATTTTAGACTACCATCAAATAATAATAAGTAGGGGTAAAAAACCTTTTGACCAGCATAAAAAGTGATTGACCGGGTATTTCTAATTGTCCGATTCGTTTCAAATTTGGCATACAGGATAATATACACATATTGAACATACTGTTGAAGTTTCATTGAAATATAATGATGTTCAGGGGTGGTTAGGGGTAAAAAACCCTATTGACCAGATTAAAAAGTGATTGACCGGGTATTTCTGATTGTCCGATTCGTTTCAAATTCGGCATACAGGATGATATACACATATTTAACATACTGTTGAAGTTTCATCAAAATATAATGATGTTTAGGGTGGTTAGGTGTAAAAAACCCTATTGACAAGCATAAAAAGTGATTGACCGGGTATTTCTAATTGTCCGATTCGTTTCAAATTTGGCATACAGGATGATATACAAATGTCAAACATACTGTTGAAGTTTCATCGGAATATAATGATGTTTAGGTGTGGTAGGGGTAAAAAACCCTATTGACCAGCATAAAAAGTGATTGACCAGGTATTTCTAATTGTCCGATTCGTTTCAAATTTGGCCTACAGGATGATATACACATGTCAAACATACTGACAAAGTTTCATCAAAATGAAATGATGTTTAGGGGTGATAGGGGTAAAAAACCCTCTTGATCAGCATAAAATGTGATTCACTGGGTACTTCTAATTGTCTGATTCATTTCAAATTTGGCATACAGGATGATATACACATATTAACATACTGTTGAAGTTTTATCGAAATATAATGATGTTTAGGGGTGGTAGGGGTAAAAAACCCTAATGACCAGCATAAAAAGTGATTGACCGGGTATTTCTAATTGTCCGATTCATTTCAAATTTGGCATACAGGATGATATACACGTATTAAACATACTGTTAAAGTTTCATCAAAATATAATGATGTTTAGGGGTGGTAGGGGTAAAAAACCCTATTGACCAGCATAAAAAGTGATTGACCGGGTATTTCTAATTGTCCGATTCATTTCAAATTTGGCATACAGGATGATATACACGTATTAAACATACTGTTAAAGTTTCATCAAAATAATGATGTTTAGGGGTGTAGGGGTAAAAAACCCTATTGACCAGTATAAAAAGTGATTGTCCGGGTATTTCTAATTGTCCGATTCATTTCAAATTTGGCATACAGGATAATATACACATATTAAACATACTGTTGAAGTTTCATGAAAATAATGATATTTGGGGGTGGTTAGGGGTAAAAAACCCTATTGACCAGCATAAAAAGTGATTGACTGGGTATTTCTAATTGTCCAATTCGTTTCAAATTTGGCATACAGGATGATATACACATATTTAACATACTGTTGAAGTTTTATCAAATATATGATGTTTAGGGGTGGTTAGGGGTAAAAAACCCTATTGACCAGCATAAAAAGTGATTGACCGGGTATTTCTAATTTCCGATTTGTTTCAAATTTGGCATACAGGATGATATACACATGTCAAACATACTGTTGAAATTTCATCAAAATATAATGATGTTTAGGGGTGGTTAGGGGTAAAAGCCCCTATTGACCAGCATAAAAAGTGATTGAGCGGGTATTTCTAATTGTCCAATTCGTTTCAAATTTGGCAAACAGGATGATATACACATATTTAACATACTGTTGAAGTTTCATCGAAATATAATGATGTTCAGGGGTGGTTAGGGATAAAAAACTTTATTGACCAGCAAAAAAAGTGATTGACCGGGTATTTCTAATTGTCTGATTCGTTTCAAATTTGGCATACAGGATGATATACACATATTAAACATAATGTTAAAGTTTCATTGGAAAATAATGATGTTTAGGGGTGGTAGGGGTAAAAAACCCTAATGACCAGCATAAAAAGTGATTGACCGGGTATTTCTAATTGTCCGATTCATTTCAAATTTGGCATACAGGATGATATACACGTATTAAACATACTGTTAAAGTTTCATCAAAATATAATGATGTTTAGGGGTGGTAGGGGTAAAAAACCCTATTGACCAGTATAAAAAGTGATTGTCCGGGTATTTCTAATTGTCCGATTCATTTCAAATTTGGCATACAGGATAATATACACATATTAAACATACTGTTGAAGTTTCATGAAAATATAATGATATTTGGGGGTGGTTAGGGGTAAAAAACCCTATTGACCAGCATAAAAAGTGATTGACTGGGTATTTCTAATTGTCCGATTCGTTTCAAATTGGCATACAGGATGATATACACATATTTAACATACTGTTGAAGTTTTATCAAAATATAATGATGTTTAGGGGTGGTTAGGGGTAAAAAACCCTATTGACCAGCATAAAAAGTGATTGACCGGGTATTTCTAATTGTCCGATTCGTTTCAAATTTGGCATACAGGATATATACACATGTCAAACTGTTCTGTACAAAGCTCAGGCTAGAGCTACTAGAGGACTGTAATTTACTATTCAAATAATCAATTACAAGCAAGGGGCAAAATTTAATCTTCAATTTGAGCCAGGTTTTTTGTACAGTTAAACTCTGCATTAATGAACAATAAAAAAGAGCAAAAACTCACCAGATTTAATCCAATTTTGTCTACTTGCCCTTCGAAGCCTTTATTAGGTGTTTTGGTCAGATCATTGGGTGGGAAGAAATCTGGGAGAAGAAAGGTTTGCTTCCGGGCTGCCTTTTCGTGTTGATTCTGTGTTCCACTTGCAGGTCATATACTGTGGTTTGAACAAAGCTCAAACTGGAGTCTTTATAAATTCAAATCCAATTCAAATTAATTCAATTTTAACACTATTTACGCTGTTATACTCAATTCACACACACTATACTCAAACAACAATCTACAAGAAATTTCTGATTGAAATTACATTACAAAATACAAATTCGGTCTTGCTACAAGACAAAGGTGTGACAAAACAAACCAAAAATGTACGAAACAAGAACGACTGAACGACTTAACAAGAATGACTCGGGCTTTTTTTCTCGACAAGCCAAACAGCTGGACGCTCGGCACTGGTGCCAACAAACCTGCTATTGGCAGAACTGTAGTCAGGGATTTGGTGCTCCAATTCGAATGCTCTGGCCAAACCATACCCCCGCCTCTGAAAAACTATTTTTCAGCCAAGTTACAAAACTGAAAAACCAAAGAAAGGAAAAAATCCAGACATGCCAAAAAGAACAAAAAACACCAACACCAAAAAACAACACAAAGAAAAAAAATGCAACAAGCACAACAACTATTGAGTTGGGAGTGGATACAATTTTGTTACTGGTCTTTTATAAATACCAGTTTTTAGGCGAACACTCGCCACTCGAACCTCGCCGTCACTTCCCGGAAACACCTGTTCGATGACACCCAGTGGCCACTGCAATGGAGGTGTGTTTGGTTGGTCCACTACCACAACCGTTCCCACACTGATAGAAGTGGGTGATTTCAACCATTTTTTACAACTTTGAAGTTCGTGCAGGTACTCTCTTCTCCATCGGTTCCAGAATGATTGAATAAGATGACCAATCAATTCATACCTGGTGAGACGATTCACAGGGACGCTGTCCACGTCCCACATGGGAAATGATTTCAACAGTGTTAGAGTCAAAAAGTGCGCTGGGGTTAAAGCCAGCGGTTCACACGGATCCTCACTCAGTACACACAGTGGGCGGGAATTCAGGACACCTTCAATCTGCACCAATACAGTGTTCAGTTCCTCATAGGTGAGAAGTTGATTGCCAATTACTCGGAACAGATGCAACTTTACAGATTTGACATTTGCCTCCCACAGACCTCCAAAATGCGGTGAACCAGGGGGAATGAATTTCCATTCAATTTTGTGTTTGGCGAGTTGACTAGTCAATGTGGTTTGAAACTCGGACGAGTTCAAAAGTTGAGATATCTTTCGCAACTGTTCCTTGGCACCTACAAAATTAGTACCACAATCGGAATACATCACACGACAGGGTCCACGACGTGACAAAAAACGACGAAACGCAGCTAAAAACATGGCGTTGATAGATCCGATACCAACTCAATATGTACCGCCTTTGTTGCCATACACACAAACAGACAAATGTAGACTTTCAAAACACAAGGATTACGACGTCTCATCATAGTAATACGCAAAGGACCAGCATAATCCACACCACAATTTTCAAATGGTTTGCATTTTGACACTCGACAAGCAGGCAGGTCACCCATTTTTGGAATGATTGCATTATTACTAGGTCAAACACGGAAACAACGATTACACTTTAACACACAAATATGAATAATAGAGCGAGCAGACAGTATCCAGAATTTCTGTCTGATCAAGGACAACAATAACGAGGGTCCAGCATGACAATTCTTCTTGTGATGATAATCAATCAACATCGATACGAAAGGGTCGGATTTTGGTAAGATCATCTGATGACAAGTCTCAAATTCCAGTCCAGCATGAGACAAACGACCGCCGATGCGAATCACACCTTTATCAATGAATGGAGACAGGCGACGTAGGCGCATAGAACAATCTTCTCCCTTCTCTAATTGCCCAAATTCAGATGAAAAATGTATCTTCTGTACCACTTTACATAGATACCTCTCAGCAAAATCGAAATCTGATTCTTCTGATTGGGGTAAGATTCGTAAGAATTTGAGAACAAGAATTACAATTCTCAAAAGACAACCATAATCCGAACAACGACCAATCAATGAATATACTGCATTGCTGTTAGGAGATTTTGTGACTGTCAACACTGACGGTTTTTTCGCCTCCGCTGGATCCACGATCTCTTCCATTTGAGTTCGGATGGGCCAATCGCATTCGTCCTCTGATATCCATGATGGACCTGAGAGCCACAATGGAAAGTTCACAAGCTCAACTGGTGATAAACCTCTAGACAAACAGTCAGCAGGATTTTCAATTCCGGCAACATGCATCCACTCCTGTATACAAGAATCCTGTATTTTTGCGACACAATTACCAACAAAAGTTTGCCATTTCATGGATGGAGCATTAATCCAACACAAGGTGACTGTAGAATCAGAGAGTGCGACAATACGAGACACATGACAACGTTCACTAATAATAGTGACTACTGAATTCATGAGTTCTGCCAACAAGAGTGCTGCACACAAGTCCAGACGAGGTATTGAAACAACTTTAGATGGTGCTACCTTGGACTTTGAACACAATAATACAACTCTTGACTCCTCGCTCTCCTTCTGCGACTTCACATAGATAACTGCACCATAACCAGACAATGATGCGTCACAAAAACCAATCAAACTGATGTGAGAATCCTGAAACAAACAACGTGACGTGGAACAGCAAATTTCAACAATAGAGGCAACTCTTTTTGACAATTCTCCCAAAGAGTGCATATAGACTCAGGCGGCTTCTCGTCTCAATCCACTCCTAATTTCCACAGTTTCTGGACAAGACATTTTAGAAATAATGTAAACGGTGACAAGAGACCAAGTGGATCATAGATATGAGCCATCACTGACAGAATAGAACGCTTAGTAGCGACAACCTCACCACTCTTGATGGAAAACTGAAACATATCAGTACTAGGTTGCCAATTCAATCCCAAGATAGCCAAGGAGTTGTCTGCTTCGAAATCCTTGTATGAAAACGATTTCTCTTCCTCCGAGAATTTCTCCAACATGATGGTGAATTTGAAGTCCACTTTGTGAGCGAGAAACCTCCTCCCTCAAACAGCTGCTTGGACTGACGATACAGCTCCGCGGCCTCTGACTCTGTGGCGACAGATGTGACTAAGTCATCCATGAACATGTCTCTTGGTATTCTCGCCTTGGCTGCTGGAAAACGATTTCCATCCTCCTCTACAAGCTGGTGGACGGTGCAAAGCGCCAAATATGGAGAGCTTGAAACACCAAAAACAACACAATTGAGCTGATAAAATTTCGATCGGATCCTCCGGCAAAAAATCTCCACAATACACACTGATAACGACGGCAGGAATCCTCCACTAATATCTGTTGACACATTTGTTTAATGTTGGCAGTTAGTGCGATTGGGAACAAACGAAAATTAACTAACAAAACAAAAATGTCAGTCTACAATTTGGGACCAGCATGAAGAACCTGGTTCAATGACAAACCCGATGATGTTCTGGAACCAGCATCAAATACAATTTGGATGGGCGTGGTAGTGCTGCTTGCTTTCACGATGGCGTGATGCGGTATGTAGTAACCACCTCGGTCTGTCTGATCTGCTACAAACGACATGTGACCCTGACATAGGTAATCAATCAATATTTCATGATATGAAATACGAGTATTGCTGTCATGCTCTAGTCGTCTCTCCAAAGTCAGCAGTCTGCGTTCGGCGACAGCATACGAATCCCCCAAGCTGCTGGGCGGCTCCGCAAATGACAAGGCAACAACAAAACGACCAGAATTCACATGATGTACAGACTTCCGAAAATTTACCTCACACTCCAACTCTTCCGGTTTCAGTTGACAACTTGGTGCAGGGCACGATTCCAACTCCCAAAAACGTTCCACAAAACTATCCAACGATGGACTACTAACGAATGGACTACAGATGGCTGTAAAACAATTCGACACATTCGTTGTTGAAGTGAGAATCAGCGCTCTTCCCATCAGAATGTGACCAAAGACACTATTAACAGTCATCAATTCGTGCGATTCACCTATACTAGGACTCCCACGCAGCAAGTGAGGAAATAACTCCGCACCAATGATGCCATCTATTCTACTAGGAAGGTAGAATTTGTCGTCAGCCAGTGTGAGATTTTCAAGATGATGAAGTTTGGATCTGTCGATTTCACAAGAAGGCAACTTGTTGATGACTTTATCTACCACTGTGGCATCCATCGAAAACTTGACGGTAGGATCCAACTTCGACTGAATTGACACACAAGTTTTGAATTTACCTCGAACTTCACTAGTACCACCACCGAATCCACGAACAACGGTTTTCATGGGCTGGAATGGTAGTCTCAAACGCCAACACAATTTGGCTGTAACAAAATGACACTGACTCCCGGTGTCAATCAAGAAACGAACATCACAAAGCTGATCATTACAATCTCGAACATGTGCAGTGACGGTCGACAACACAACGGTCGAATTTTCTACATCGTTGGATGTAGAACAACAACTAATAGGTGATGTGCCACCTGCCTTGGAGTTTGACGAGGACGCAACACCTTCATTCGAACTTCGAAGATATTGGACCTTCTGCTGATCGTTCAAACTCTTGTTGTCATGTACCAATGCCTTAAATAGTTCATAAAACACCGACCATTGAGTCTGGTTCCCATCAAATTTCGGAAGGTCGATTTTAGGCAGTACCGACTCGGACATGACCGGCTGTGCACTAGCTGCTGAAGCTGCCGAAGATTGAGCAATAGCATCAGTTGCCTCTCTCTGTTTGAGAGTGTTAGCCGCTACTTCAATATACTGAAACAGATCTAGATGTGAGTCGTTGAATGCTACAACATGGTCTTTATTAAATTCAAGTTCCAACTCATTAACCACTAATTCTGTCTTTTCATAATCCGAAATGGTCTGAGACACCCGAGGATACAACACTAAAAATTGCTCAGCAACTTTTGGATCAGAGACATTTTTAGACAGTTCACAAATTCTTTGCAATTGGGCATACAATTTAGTTCCAGTTTAGCGCGATGCACCCTGATTTGTTTCTGTAATTTTTCCTCCATCTTGAACTCATACACAAAACAATTCAGCCCTGACAATACAAAACAACAGACAATAAAACAAGAATGAGTTCAAAACTAAATGGAAGGAAGAATCACGACTAGTAAGTTATCAAAGTTAAACTTTGATTATCAATTCACAAGATAAGTTACTGCTGAAGACAAAACTATATGATTAGATAATGTTCTTCCAACAACTCACAAACAAACGATAACTTGTTGAATTGAACAAACAAAATCATGCTGTGATTAACCTTCACTAACATGTATAACAAAATGTACAATACAAATTTCCAACAAACAAACAAATTCCCGAAAAAGAGCACAATGAGCCTAGTTTCAGGAAAATTACAATTTTAACTGAAATAAATTTAATTTCAGACAAATACAAATTGACAAGAAACCTTGCTCTTAGAACAAGGCTACAACAAACTAAGTTGAGCATAGATCAGACCATTCTCAACATGCCAACATTGGACAAATACGAAACTCTGCATTAATGAACAATAAAAAAGAGTGAAAACTCACCAGATTTAATCCAATTTTGTCTACTTGCCCTTCGAAGCCTTTATTAGGTATTTTGGTCAGATCATTGGGTGGGGAAGAAATCTGGGAAAAGAAAGGTTTGCTTCTGGGCTGCCTTTTCGTGTTGATTCTGTGTTCCACTTGCAGGTCATATACTGTGGTTTGAACAAAGCTCAAACTGGAGTCTTTATAAATTCAAATCCGATTCAAATTAATTCAATTTAACACTATTTACGCTGTTATACTCAATTCACACACACTATACTCAAACACAAACATATTGTTGAAGTTTCATTGGAATGTAATGATGTTTAGGGGTGGTAGGGGTAAGAAACCCTATGACCAGCATAAAAAGTGATTGACCTGGTATTTCTAATTGTCCGATTTGTTTCAAATTTGGCATACAGGATGATATACACATATTTAACAATCTGTTGAAGTTTCATCAAAATATAATGATGTTTAGGGGTGGTTAGTGGTAAAAAACCCTATTGACCAGCATAAAAAGTGATTGACCAGCGTAAAAAGTGATTGACCGGGTATTTCTAATTGTCCGATTCGTTTCAAATTTGGCATACAGGATGATAAACACATATTTAACATACTGTTGAAGTTTCATCAAAATATAATGATGTTTAGGGGTGGTTAGGGGTAAAAAACCCTATTGACCAGCATAAAAAGTGATTGACCGGGTATTTCTAATTGTCCGATTTGTTTTAAATTTGGCATACAGGATGCCAATTCATCAAAATATAATGATGTTTAGGGGTGGTAAGGGTAAAAAACCCTATTGACCAGCATAAAAAGTGATTGACCGGGTATTTCTAATTGTCCGATTCGTTTCAAATTTGGCATACAGGATGATATACACATGTCAAACATACTGACGAAGTTTCATCGAAATAAAATGATGTTTAGGGGTGGTAGGGGTAAAAAACCCCATTGACCAGCATAAAAAGTGATCGACCGGGTATTTCTGATTGTCAGATTTGTTTCAAATTTGGCATACAGGATGATATAAACATGCCGAACGTACTGACGAAGTTTCATCAAAATATAATGATGTTTAGGGGTGGTAAGGGTAAAAAACCCTATTGACCAGCATAAAAAGTGATTGACCGGGTATTTCTAATTGTCCGATTCGTTTCAAATTTGGCATACAGGATGATATACACATGTCAAACATACTGACGAAGTTTCATCGAAATAAAATGATGTTTAGGGGTGGTAGGGGTAAAAAACCCCATTGACCAGCATAAAAAGTGATCGACCGGGTATTTCTGATTGTCAGATTTGTTTCAAATTTGGCATACAGGATGATATAAACATGCCGAACGTACTGACGAAGTTTCATCAAAATATAATGATGTTTAGGGGTGGTAAGGGTAAAAAACCCCATTGACCAGCATAAAAAGTGATTGACCGGGTATTTCTAATTGTCCGATTTGTTTCAAATTTGGCATACAGGATGATATACACAAATTAAACATACTGTTGAAGTTTCATCGAAATATAATGATGTTTAGGGGTGGTTAGGGGTAAAAAGTGAAAAAGAAAAAAACCCTATTGACAAGCATAAAAAGTGATCGACCAGCGTAAAAAGTGATTGACCGGGTATTTCTAATTGTCCGATTTGTTTAAAATTTGGCAAACAGGATGATATACACATATTTAACATACTGTTGAAGTTTCATCGGAATATAATGATGTTCAGGGGTGGTTAGGGGTAAAAAACCCTATTGACCAGCATAAAAAGTGATTGACCGGGTATTTCTAATTGTCCGATTCGTTTCAAATTTGGCATACAGGATGATATACATATATTCAACACACTGTTGAAGTTTCATCAAAATATAAGGATGTTTAGGGGTGGTTAGGGGTAAAAAACCCTATTGACCAGCATAAAAAGTGATTGAGCGGGTATTTCTAATTGTCCGATTTGTTTAAAATTTGGCAAACAGGATGATATAACATATTTAACATACTGACGAAGTTTCATCGGAATATAATGATGTTTAGGGGTGGTAGGGGTAAAAAACCCTATTGACCAACATAAAAAGTGATTGACCAGGTATTTCTAATTGTCCGATTTGCTTCAAATTTGGCATACAGGATAATATACACAAATAAAACATACTGTTGAAGTTTCATCAAAATATAATGATGTTTAGGGGTGGTTAGGGGTAAAAAACCCTATTGACCAGCATAAAAAGTGATTGACCAGGTATTTCTAATTGTCCTATTCGTTTCAAACTTGGCATACAGGATGATATACACATATTTAACATACTGTTAGAGTTTCATCAAAATATAATGATGTTTAGGGGTGGTAAGGGTGAAAAACCCTATTGACCAGCATAAAAAGTGATTGACCGGGTATTTCTAATTGTCCAATTCGTTTCAAATTTGGCATACAGGATGATATACAGATATTAAACATACTGTTGAAGTTTCATCAAAATATAATGATGTTTAGGGGTGGTAAAGGGTAAAAAACCCTATTGATCAGCATAAAAAGTGATTGACCAGCATAAAAAGTGATTGACCTGGTATTTCTAATTGTCCGATTCATTTCAAATTTGGCATACAGGATTATATACACATTTTAAACATAATGTTGAAGTTTCATCAGAATGTAATGATGTTTAGTGGTGGTAGGGGTAAAAAACCCTATTGACCAGCATAAAAAGTGATTGACCAGCGTAAAAAGTGAATGATCGGGTATTTCTAATTGTCCGATTCGTTTCAAATTTGGCATACAGGATGATATACACATGTCAAACATACTGTGAAGTTTCATTGGAATATAATAATGTTAGGGGTGGTAGAGGTAAAAAACCCTATTGACCAGCATAAAATTAATTGACCAGCTTAAAAAGTGATTGACTGGGTATTTCTGATTGTCCGATCCATTACAAATTTGGCATACAGGATGATATACACATATTTACATACTGTTGGAGTTTCATCAAAATATAATGATGTTTCGAAGTGGTTAGGGGTAGAAAACCCTATTGACCAGCATAAAAAGTGATTACCGGGTATTTCCAATTGCCCGATTCGTTTCAAATTTGGCATACAGGATGATATACACATATTTAACATACTGTGAAGTTTCATCGAAATGTAATGATGTTTAGTGGTGGTAGGGGTAAAAAACCCTATTGACCAGCATAAAAAGTGATTGACCAGCGTAAAAAGTGAATGATCGGGTATTTCTAATTGTCCGATTCGTTTCAAATTTGGCATACAGGATGATATACACATGTCAAACATACTGTTGAAGTTTCATTGGAATATAATAATGTTTAGGGGTGGTAGAGGTAAAAAACCCTATTGACCAGCATAAAAATTAATTGACCAGCTTAAAAAGTGATTGACTGGGTATTTCTGATTGTCCGATCCATTACAAATTTGGCATACAGGATGATATACACATATTTAACATACTGTTGGAGTTTCATCAAAATATAATGATGTTTCGAAGTGGTTAGGGGTAGAAAACCCTATTGACCAGCATAAAAAGTGATTACCGGGTATTTCCAATTGCCCGATTCGTTTCAAATTTGGCATACAGGATGATATACACATATTTAACATACTGTTGAAGTTTCATCGAAATATAATGATGTTCAGGGGTGGTAGGGGTAAAAAACCCTATTGACCAGCATAAAAAGTGATTGATGAAACTTCAACAGTATGTTAAATATGTCTATATCATCCTGTATGCCAAATTTGAAATGAATCAGACAATTAGAAATACCCGGTCAATCACTTTTTATGCTGGTCAATCACTTTTTATGCTGGTCAATGGGGTTTTTTACCCCTAACCAGCCCTGAACATCATTTTATTTCGATGAAACTTCAACAGTGTGTTGAATATGTGTATATCATCCTGTATGCCAAATTTGAAACGAATTGGACAATTAGAAATACCCGGTCAATCACTTTTTATGCTGGTCAATAGGGTTTTTTACCCCTACCACCCCTAAACACCATTATATTTTGATGAAACTTCAACAGTATGTTAAATATGTGTATATCATCCTGTATGCCAAATTTGAAACGAATCGGACAATTGGAAATACCCAGTCAATCACTTTTTATGCTGGTCAATAGGGTTTTTTACCCGTAACCACCCCTAAACATCATTATATTTTGATGAAACTTCAACAGTCTGTTAATAATGTGTAGACCTTTATCATCCTGTATGACAAATTTGAAACGAATCGGACAATTAGAAATACCCGGTCAATCACTATTTACGCTGGTCAATCACTTTTTATGCTGGTCAATAGGGTTTTCCACCCCTATCCACCCCTAAACATCATTTTATTTTGATGAAACTTCAACAGTATTTTTTATTTGTGTATATCATCCTGTATGCCAAATTTGAAACAAATCGGACAAATAGAAATTCCCGGTCAATCACTTTTTATGCTGGTCAATAGGGTTTTTTACCCCTACCACCCCTAAACATCATTATATTTCGATGAAACTTCGTCAGTATGTTTGACATGTGTATATCATCCTGTATGCCAAATTTGAAATGAATCGGACAATTGGAAAAACCCAGTCAATCACTTTTTATGCTGGTCAATAGGGTTTTTTACCCCTACCACCCCTAAACATCATTATATTCTGATGAAACCTGTACAGTATGTTTGACGTGTGTATATCATCCTGTATGCTAAATTAAAAACGAATCGGACAATTAGAAATACCCGGTCAATCACTTCTTATGCTGGTCAATAGGATCTTTTACCCCTACCACCCCTAAACATCATTATATTTCGATGAAACTTCAACAGTATGTTTAATATGTGTATATCATCCTGTATGCCAAATTTGAAACGAATCGGACAATTAGAAATACCCGGTCAATCACTTTTTACGCTGGTCAATCACTTTTTATGCTGGTCAATAGGGTTTTTTACCCCTAACCTCCCCTAAACATAATTATATTTTGATGAAACTTCAACAGTATGTTTAATTTGTGTATATCATCCTGTATGCCAAATTTGAAACAAATCGGACAATTAGAAATACCCGGTCAATCACTTTTTATGCTGGTCAATAGGGTTTTTTACCCCTACCACCCCTAAACATCATTATATTTCGATGAAACTTCAACAGTATGTTTGACATGTGTATATGATCCTGTATGCCAAATTAAAAACGAATCGGACAATTAGAAATACCCAGTAAATCACTTTTTATGCTGGTCAATAGGGTTTCTTACCCCTACCACCCCTAAACATCATTATATTCCGATGAAACTTCAACAGTATGTTTGACATGTGTATATCATCCTGTATGCCAAATTTGAAACGAATCGGACAATTAGAAATATCCGGTCAATCACTTTTTACGCTGGTCAATCACTTTTCATGCTGGTCAATACGGTTTTTACCCCTACCACCCCTAAACATCATTATATTCTGATGAAACTTCAACAGTATGTTTGACATGTGTATATCATCCTGTATGCCAAATTTGAAACGAATCGGACAATTAGAAATACCCGCTCAATCACTTTTTATGCTGGTCAATAGGGTTTTTTACCCCTAACCATCCCTAAACATCATTATGTTTTGATGAAACTTTAACAGTATGTTTAATATGTGTATATCATTCTGTATGCCAAATTTGAAACGAATCGGACAATTAGAAATACCCGGTCAATCACTTTTTATCAAGGTTTTAGGCAGTCCCGTTTGAGCAGGCATATAACCTGGTGGTGGGAGGCTGAAATCTAATAACTGGTAGTTGTTAGCTGGTCGATTTGAATTAAATTGATTTGAATTCACAAGTTGATGATTTCTATATCTCTGAAATTATTCTGAAAATTTTGATCTCTATGACCATTATTGTTTGGTCCATTTTGGTACCTTCGATTTTGGAAATAATTCCTACTTCCTTGATACTGCTTGTTATTATCATGAAACATTACACAATTCGAATTCTGAAATCTATTCCTATCACCCCTATGTTCACTCTGATAAAAACCTATTGTTTTGTTTTGACTTCCAGTTTGAGCATTGTTATGATCACGGGACATTTGTCTGTTCACTTTTTATGCTGGTCAATAGGGTTTCTTACCCCTACCACCCCTAAACATCATTATATTCCGATGAAACTTCAACAGTATGTTTGACATGTGTATATCATCCTGTATGCCAAATTTGAAACGAATCGGACAATTAGAAATACCCGCTCAATCACTTTTTATGCTGGTCAATAGGGGCTTTTACCCCTAACCACCCCTAACATCATTATATTTTGATGAAACTTTAACAGTATGTTAAATATGTGTATATCATCCTGTATGCCGAATTTGAAACGAATCGGACAATTAGAAATACCCGGTCAATCACTTTTTATGCTGGTCAATAGGGTTTTTTACTCCTAACCACCCCTAAACATCATTATATTTCGATGAAACTCCAACAGTATGTTTCATATGTGTATATTATCCTGTATGCCAAATTTTAAACGAATCGGACAATTAGAAATACCCGGTCAATCACTTTTTATGCTGGTCAATAGGGTTTTTTACCCCTACCATCCCTTAACATCATTATGTTTTGATGAAACTTTAACAGTATGTTTAATATGTGTATATCATTCTGTATGCCAAATTTGAAACGAATCGGACAATTAGAAATACCCGGTCAATCACTTTTTATCAAGGTTTTAGGCAGTCCCGTTTGAGCAGGCATATAACCTGGTGGTGGGAGGCTGAAATCTAATAACTGGTAGTTGTTAGCTGGTCGATTTGAATTAAATTGATTTGAATTCACAAGTTGATGATTTCTATTATCTCTGAAATTATTCTGAAAATTTTGATCTCTATGACCATTATTGTTTGGTCCATTTTGGTACCTTCGATTTTGGAAATAATTCCTACTTCCTTGATACTGCTTGTTATTATCATGAAACATTACACAATTCGAATTCTGAAATCTATTCCTATCACCCCTATGTTCACTCTGATAAAAACCTATTGTTTTGTTTTGACTTCCAGTTTGAGCATTGTTATGATCACGGGACATTTGTCTGTTTACTTTGTAAGTGTCAGTATTGTCAAACTCATTCAACAAACAAATGAACTCATCACTAAATAGTCTAGTCTTAATATTACGAATGATTGCAGCTGTAGATATGGTTTCATCATAATGACCTTTCAAAAACTTAAAAATAGTATCTTTATCTAAGGCTGGAATTAGGTTCTTAGCAATATTGAAACGAGAAATATAATATCAGTAAGACTTTTAGATAAGTTTGGCTTATAATTTTCCAAATCTCAAATCATTTCTAGCAGATGACTGAATATCGTCTGACCACATTCTAGCAATAAATTTCTCTTTAAATTCTTCATAGTTGTTTACATCAAAACGGATGAAAATCCACCAATCACGATGAGCAAAATTTGAATTGAAATTGTTTTCCAAAATACCTTTAATTTTGATCCAGTTTGTGATTTCATTTCTTTGAAGATATTCAGTGAAGTTTACTAAGAAATGCATTGGATTCTTTTTGTCAATTTGCATTTGAAACTCAAACCTATCAAAATTACTATTGTTACCATTATGATTACAAATAGGTTTTGTGAACATGTTTATTTTATTCATGTTTTTCCTAACCTCAGTTATAGCAGCTGTATTTTCTTGACAATCTATTTTCAAAGAGGACAATACCTTGATTTCCCTGTCTACTTTTTCGTTTAAATCTACAACCTCTTTTTCAACATGTTTAATACTTTCATTATTTTTTACATTAATAGCATCTTGTGTCATATTTTGTTGCTCAATTATGATCTTATTTCACGCTTTCAACAACCTCATCGACCTTATCAGAAACTTGAATGATTTTGTTTTGCATTGATTTTACTACATCTAACATTGATATTTCAAGATCATTAGTTTTTTGTTGTAGCTGATCTATTTCTTTGTGATTTTTACTTAATGTATCATTTATCTCTTTTATTTCCTGCTTTGTACTAACCTGTTCTATTCTTATGCTAGCAAGTTCTTGCTTCATATCATCAAACCTAACATTTTGATCTTGTTTCAGATTGTCAATCTTAGCATTTTGTTCATCAAACCTAGCATCTTGTCTGTCAAACTTAGCATTTTGTTCCTCAAACTTTTGTGTTTAAAACGCTATAAGATTTAGATCATTTTTAGCTCCTTCCATACTGGTTTCATTTGATATTTCTACTACTTCCTCTTGAATTGTTACATTTGAAACATTTTCTCTTACAGCTACACTATCGTTTGAGTCATTGTTTAAGGTTAGGTCTAAATCTTGAGATTCTTCATCTACATTTTGAATGTTCCCCCTGGATAAAACTTCATAATTTTTATTGTTCTCCATCTTTCTAATGCGTAAAAAATATTTACTCAGAACCTGAACTCTCTCGAACCGATTCCCCACTCAGCAGCATCTCCCATTCACAATCTATCAAGATATTCTATCCTACTAATAATTTTTCATAACCAGGGATATATTTTGTAGTTTGAGTCCCACACCAGGGCGTACCATTTGACGTGCTACCAATTTATCCTAATAGGTTGGATAGCATTCACCTATCACTTAAGGAAAGTCATTGGTTCCTAATAAGATTATATCTTGATATAACTTATCATGAATGGATCTAATGCTTATGAATAAGAAATCCAGTTCAGAGCAAAATTAAATTATGATTTTCATAATACTTGGGCAATTTACAACAAAAATTCACTGAACAAAACCATTTGACACTTAAACATAGAAACTTACAAGCTAAAATACTTATCTCTTCATATTGAATTCATTTGCTTGGCTACCTCCTCACTACCCTAAACAGAACTGCGAGGTCAAAAATTGTCTTCTAAACTTTTCTTTCTATAGCACTTTGTTGAATGGGCTATGAATCATTATCATAATCATGCTTTGTAAAATTCGTTGAATAAATACGGTAGCAAAACTGTCATTTATTGTGAATTAGTGTATAAGCCAGAATATATTGTAACATACTGAGACATACAAATGGGCGGCTGTAGAAGAAACATTCGTCCAAATTGTCTTGCTACCAATATTGCTATAGTGAGGTCCACGTTATAATGTCAGTGTGTGATTTGCAATGGTGTTGCTATCCTTGTCTATCGTTAACAATTGAGCAGATTGCGCTACTATCTCCTTCACGTATTGCGATGTTGCCACATCGTTTATCAACAATGTAGTAGTTCAACTAATTGAAAAAATATTTAATCTCAATCATGAAAACTTATTATTACATCTTTAAAAAATATATTTTCTTGACAAATAAAATATGATTAACTACTTTTCAACAATAATGAACTGTTAAATTCATCAGATATACTGGTAGGCCTATGAGCTGTTGGGTGGTAAGGCTGCCACCCATGTATAAACCCTTTTCTTCTATCTTCCTACACTGCCATTATAAGGTGGACCCCACTATACTGCTACTGTTCTGTAGTGAGATTCACTTTAAACTGTCAGCATTAGTTGAAAGAGAACAGCATTGATGCTGTTTATAAGTATGCTGACTCACAACCAAGCTGCTCTATGGTGGCATTCTTATTTAACTGTCAGCATTAATTGAACGGGAACAGCATTGATATCATCGTCTGTAGTTGCCATGATGACTGCCAATTATGGAGACCGATGAACTGCAAACCGATGGAACTGCAAACTGCAACTTATGGAGATGCAAACTGATGCTTTTGTTTTATAACATGTTACAAATTCAAACCATCAAACTTTTGTTGTATGTCAAAAGTTTTATAACTTATTTATTTAACACAAAGTTACACAGTGTAAACGCAGCTTTAGTACGGTACTTTCTCAATCATTTTAAAGAATTGTGTTCGGTTTATCAAAAGTCAATAAATTAATAAAGAGCGAAGCTCGGTGCCCCGATATTGAAATTGAAAGTACTTACGATACTGTGTAACTTATAGAACAAGTTTTCGAAAACATATACCGTATAAAATGCAGCAAATCTCAGTTAATTGGTCTAATTGGCATTGACTTCTGTTATCAATTTATTGAAGCACTTGAGTTTATTAATGGTAATTGGTGATTTATTAAGAAACCAGACTGTACTCACTGAGACTTGATAAGCTGGAGAGCTTCATTTTGAGTGACTAATAAGCTGAATGTTGTAGTGGGATTTCACAGTATCAGTAAGTATACTTACAGTTCATATATGAATTTTATAACATTCTATTCGATAATATATTAACTTATTTCTCCAATAATAGAATCAATTCTATATATAACTCATAAAAAACTGGTATTAGGCGATCGAAACATATAACATAGAAAAGATCTGTAGAAAGAATTTTCGGAAATTATGATAAGAAATAAGTTGGGGGCTACCACACCCCAGTGTGGTAATAATAGGTGTTATATTTGAAGGTTATAGCTATGTATAAGCCCTATCAACTGAAATGAGTCTCATTTCTGGAAAAATCGCAGAAGCTCCACAAAAAAATGGATTCCGTTAAATATCTACCTATCATGGTTTTATGAAAATGGCTTGACCGAGTTTTTTTTTTAATTTATACCCTGAATAGTGATTTATAAGCTCTATCAACTGGCAAGAGTCTCCTTCCGGGAGACTAACCGAGGGTCCTTGAAAAAATTAACTTTGTAACCTCCTCCTCATGCATGAGCTAGGTAGGCAGATAAAGCTGTTCATATATAATACATAATGTATAGTATATAATATATATTATACTATATAATATAGACTATAAACCTATTGGCAACCAGACTCGCTACGAAAATTCATCACTCATTCAGCTGAGTATATTGCAGCACTAAATATAACACTTATATAGTGTTATATTATATATTCTTTAACTGATTGGTATAGATGTGAAAGTCACACTCTACACTTTTCCAAATTTTTGGGAAAACACAAAAAACTGTTTCATGATGTTAAAAAAAGGATATTGTTGCAAGTGATTTTTCATGCAAAGCTTGGAATCATACCAACTACTTGCACACAGCTTCAATAAGTTTATCAACTTTGTACGATCTCAAATTAACCAGCTTGTTGTTTTAATGGAAGCTGAAACATGAGACTGTGGTTTAATGTTGAACTGCAGTGTAAGTGCTTTTGTTGAATTAAATAAAACAAGAATTTAACTTAAAATACACGAAGAGTGAGTTTTGTAGCAAAATTTGGTTTAATGTGAATTTTGAAGCAACCTTACATGAATAATGTAAGTTTTGTACCAAAATACATGGGATACAACTAGAACCAAAGAAAAATAAATCTCAAGTGATTGTGATAACATTCTTACCAGGAGGAATAACCATGAAAAAATACTCAAGTATTTTAATACATTTTTAATATATATAAAAAAGACTGTCCATATAGTAGTAGAAATGTGCATAAAATATTATCATTTATCATTTTTTTGTGTATTGACATCAAACTTTGATGTAATTCATTTCTTCAAAAGGCTCACAAGTTGGCTCTTCTTCATCTTCATTAATAGCTCCATCAATCTTCTTCTTCTCTTCTTCTTCTTCTTCTCTATACTTATAAAAGGCTAAGCCCCGACAGACTGAAATCACACCACAGCCCAAACTACTGAGCCTAAAAACTTGAAATTTTGCACGATTGTTCATGGTAGCCTGTAAACATCCACTAAGAAAGGATTTTCAGAAATTTGCCCCCCTGAGGGAGCTGGGGCCCCCCCAAAATTTTGTACTTTTTAACCGCTCATTGCACAGCAAAGTCATGAGGAACTTTTTTGTTCAGCTACGAAAAAAAATTAGATCTATGCAGAAAAATTTCGATCAGGAGCACAGGGGGGTCCAGGAGAGGGCATTTTTCGAAAATTTTGATGTAAAATCACACTACAGCTCAAACTAATTGTCCTACAGATTTGAAACTTTGCACAAATATTCTTCAAACATGCTAGACGCGCACTAAGAACGGATTTTGAGATATTTTGCCTCTAAGGGTTTCAAAGGATGGAAAAGGATCCTATTAAGTAAGGTTATGAACATGGTAAGGTTAGTGCCATATGGAAATGAGATAATTTATTTATTGACATGTGATATTCTAACATATGTTGTAATCATTGGAAATGACAAAATAATATGATAGAAATTCAAAAAAGAACATCTGTTCTATTATTGCTTTCTACCTGATTCCACTCAACCTCAATAATATTGTTCTGATAATTGATAAATATGTTTAATAATAATATTATTATTATTATTATTGATATAATAAAAGTATTGTTTTAATAATTAATTATTATCATTAATATAATAATAGTATTGTTTTGGTATTCAATAAATATTTTTATTTTCACAAACTCTGTATAATTTATAATGGTGAATGTGAAACAGCTGCATCAAATAAATTATCTCAGAAACATATGTTTAGGAAAACCATAGTTTTGAACTTCGTTTTCCTGATGCAATGTATAAGCCTACACGTGGCATGTATGATTAATTTTTCAGCTAGATCAGTTTTTTGAGACTGCTAAATAAACGTCTACAGTTTTATCAATGCTGTATCGGCAATATGAAAACGCATGCAGTTAATATGTCTTTAAATGAAGGTGTTGATATCTACATGATAATTATTCTATACCATTTCTATTTAATTAAAATTTCAAAATTATTCAAGCCTTGATAGACTCACTTTACAGTCAGTCGAAAATTTTAATATTGAAATGAGGGGTATTTTGGCAAGCTGAACAAAAAAGTAAGGTCCTATGCACCTTTTTGATATTATTTCTTCAAATGAAAAATGAGTTTTGTGGGTTGTCAAAACTCCCCCTGAAAGAGAACTAGGCCTATCCATTTTATCCTATCTTTTAGTAAAATAACAATGACTTCTGCATTGAATAACATCTATCTTGCCAACAAGAATCGAACTCTTTGTGAATTTAGATATGACCTACACTTTAGATTTATATAATTCTATTAATAAATTCATGGAAATTGAAGTACTATTTTCAGTTAGTTGATGATTAGTTGATGAAATTGATTATCAATAGAGAAAATGATTATAATTTTATCAATACAGAATTAGTTGAATGAATTGTCGATGTACTGAGTTCTTGGTCAACAATAATTCAATATTGGTATCTATCCAATCATTATTTTTTTCAGAAGTTATTTTATTTGAATTAGAAAATATTTATAAGCTCCTATCAATTTATCATTCGTAACAATGAATTCTTCAAAACATGAATTTAATCAAATAAAAAATTGCCCATACTTCTGTATTCATGCTCGCATGTTTTCCACTTGTGATGGATAGCCAAAATATTGTATAGCGAGCTGCACGGCGAATTGTAATCGAGGGCTCTGATTGGCTGAAAAGTTCAGCGTTCGGAGTGAGGTGAGGCGAGCAGTTAGAACAGAGGCAAGCGGCACGGCGAATGGTTCGGAGTGCGGTACGGCGAATGATTAACAGCTGATTTTTAACATTATGAAACATATGCCCATGTTCGTTGAAAGATGTTCGGAGGAATGCACGGTTTGCTGCGCGGTTCGAGGTTCGGTTTGGCATGTGTGGACGCACATTCTTCTTCTTTTTCTTCTTCTTCTTCTTCTACTTCTTTTTCTTCTTTTTCTTTTTCTTCTTCTTTTTCTTCTTCTTCTTCTTCTTCTTTTTCTTCTTCTTTTTCTTCTTCTTTCTTCTTCTTCTTCTTCTTCTTCTTCTTCTTTTTCTTCTTCTTCTTTTTCTTCTTCTTCTTCTTCTTCTTCTTCTTCTTCTTCTCCTTCTTCTTCTTCTTCCCCCTGAGGGAGCTGGGCCCCCCAAAATTTTCACTTTTTAACCGTTCATTGCACAGCAAAGTCATGAGGAACTTTTTCGTTCAGGTACGAAAAAAATCAGATCTATGCAGAAAAATTCCAATCAGGAGCACAGGGGGGTTCAGGAAAGAGCACTTTTCGAAAATTTTGATGTAAAATCACACTACAGCTCAAACTAGGTAATTGGCCTACAGACTTAAAACTTTGCACAAATATTCTTCAAACATGCTAGATGCGCACTAAGAACGGATTTTGATATATTTTGCCTCTAAGGATTTCAAAGGATGAAAAAGGATCCTATTAAGTAAGCTTATGGTAAGGTGAACTCCACATGGAACTGAGATAATTGACACATGATATTCTAACATATGTTGTAATCATTGGAAAGCTTAAAACAATTTCATCAATTAGCTGATCGAATTGATTTTGCGTTGATTGAGAGCGCAAGCTTACCACGTGTTTGTTCCATCGTTGTATGATTGGCCAGTTCGGTTTGGCCTTCTATCAGCTGTATATTATGGAGTCTTATACACTCCGATTAGAACAGAGCACAAGGGTTTTCCTTTGGTTAGGAGTTTGTTGATAATTCTTTTTTCAAATTCAAATTTTATTGCCATCAAATCACATTGAAAACTTTCTTAATAGACAACAAGATTACAGAAACAAAATGTCAAACATATACCTACATTTATTTGTAGCACGGCCAGAAAAAGACAAACTTGAGTACTAGCCGTGAGTTTATTAAATATAACTTAATATTTATATTTTTTGTTAATATTTTGTGAATAAAATTACGAGTTCATGAGAGATGCAAGTAATTCCTTATATTTGATCCGAATGGTTATCCATAATACTGCAATCAACATTTTTTTTATTCTGTACGGTAGCTAATTAATTTCATACGTATTGATTGTCCATAATGTATCCAGTGTCCATAATGGAAGTAATTGAACTACGGTACTCAAAATTAATGGCTTACTGGTCCCTCATAGATTTATAGTATTCCTGGTGATTGAGCCTGTCTTTTTCAGCGTTGTCTATTAATCTAATAAAGCTTGCTTTACAATTAGCTTACCCAGCAAACTTCGTACCACCAATGTATCTCATGTTACACTTGACTTTATTTGGTGAATCATGAAATTTATCTGACAATCAGTATTTTCATTTACATTTCAATACGGACTTTCTATGTGCTTAGTCATGCAGCATTCATTATTTCGAAAACATATTATTCTTCTCAATCAATTGGTAGTAATATCTGGTAGTATCTTTGTAGTATATCAGTAAAGTTTTCAAATAAAAAAGGTTATATCAGTGTTTCAAAGAAAAATATTCAATGTTTTCATAGCTGTAGATTGTCGATATATGGTCCAGGAAATATGCGATAATTCCATATTCTTCCCATTTTAAGATGAATATAAGCTAAGCTAAATTCAAAAAATTGTAAATCATTCTTTCATTCTTCAGTAATAATTAATGAATGCAATATGAATACTATACAATATATATATATATATATATATACTCTCTTTCATTGGGTGAATAGTTTTTTCAACATTTTCCAGTTTCTCAATGATAGAGGAGTGATAATTATTACTTTCCTTGCCTATTACCATACGTAAGGAAAGTATTGCTTTCCAAAAAAATTAAGGTACCCCAATTTCTAAATTTCTATACGTTTCAAGGTCCCCTGAGTCCAAAAAGTGGTTTCTGGGTATTGGTCTGTGTGTGTGTGTGTGTGTGTGTGTGTGTGTGTGTGTGTGTGTGTGTGTATGTGTGTGTGTGTGTGTGTGTGTGTGTGTGTGTGTGTGTGTGTGTGTGTGTGTGTGTTCTATACGTTTCAAGGTCCCCTGAGTCCAGAAAGTGGTTTCTGGGTATTGGTCTGTGTGTGTGTGTGTGTGTGTGTGTGTGTGTGTGTGTGTGTGCGTCTGTGTACACGATATCTCATCTCCCCATTAACAGAATGACTTGAAATTTGGAACGTAAGGTTCTTACTATATAAGGATCTGACACGAACAATTTCGATCAAATGCGATACAAGATGGCGGCTAAAATGGCGGAAATGTTGTCAAAAACACAGTTTTTCGCGATTTTCTCGAAAACGGCTCCAACGATTTTGATTAAGTTATACCTGAAATAGTCATAAGTTCTATCAACTGCCACAAGTCCCATATCTGTAGACACTTCTGGCGCTATCATAGTTTCACCACTATTCTGTTCCACAGTCCTATCTCTTGCAGTCGTTAACTATATCTATGATAATTATATAAAGTAAAGAGCTGGCTTATGCACGTACGGAATAGGAAAATTATGTTTGACGCATCATCACTTCTGAACTACTGGACTAATTAACTTGAAATTCTGCTTATAGATTCTTGATTAACCAAGGATGGTTATAGGCCTATTCTCAATTCTTCAAAATTTCATTATGTCAAGTTTTCATTTTGTCAAGTTTTAAAATAGATCCTTGCGAAGCACGGGTTCTTGCTAATAATCTTATACTTTTAAAATATTCTTATCTCACTGACTCACTGATCACGATTTCTGGAAAACTACTGGATGGATTGCAACAAAACTTAGAATATAGCTTCCTTATACGTCCTAGGTGCTCACTAAGAAATCTTTTGGCGATATTTCAACTTTGAGGGTGGTTTTTAAGGGTTTAAAGTTCGTCTTTTAGCATGTATATTCTTCTTCTCCCAATCTCTTAATTATAATAATTCAAATGTCCATATCATATGTTACTATAGAACTATAATCTAGAGAGTACATATTCGAAACAGTTGATAGCTCGCGACCAATTAATAATTATTTTGTCAGGTTGGCATTAAGTTGAGATTATTTCATTAGGTTGGCACCAAGTTGAAGAATCAATAAAAATGCATTTATCAAGAACAAATTGATTGGGCACTGCTGCTTCATTCAGTGCTATTCCTGGGAGTATGGATAATTTTTATTTTTCATAAAACAAACTTTTATGACGGGAGTTGCTTCTATCAAATTTATTTTATTTATTTATTGATCCTATCTATAAAAGGCTAAGCCCCGACAGACTGAAATCACACCTCAGCCCAAATTACTGAGCCTAAAAACTTGAAATTTTGCACAATTGTTTATGGTAACCTCAAAACATCCACTAAGAAAGGATTTTCAGAAATTCGCCCCCCTGAGGGAGCTGGGGCCCCCCAAAAATGTTGTATTTTATAACCGCTCATTTCACAGCAAAGTCATGAGGAACTTTTTTGTTCAGCTACGAAAAATAATCAGATCTGTGCAGGAAAATTCCGATCAGGAGCACAGGGGTGTTCAGGAGAGGGCTTTTTTCGAAAATTTTTATGTAAAATCACACTACAGCTAAAACTGATTGTCCTACAGACTTAAAACTTTGCACAAATATTCTTCAAACATGCTAGACGCGCACTAAGAACGGATTTTGAGATATTTTGCCTCTAAGGATTTCAAAGGATGAAAAAGGATCCTATTTAAGTAAGGTTATGGACATGGTAAGGTGAACGCCATATGAAACTGAGATAATTGACACATCATATTCTAATATATGTTGTAATCATTGGAAAGCTTAAAATAATCTTATCAATCAGCTGATCGAATTAATTTTTCGTAAATCGAGACACATGTGTGTTTCATTGTTGTATTCTTGGCCAGTTCGGTTCGCGCCCTTCTATCAGCTGTATGGAGTCTCATACACATTCCAATTAGAACAGAGCACAGAGATTTTCTTTGGTTAGGAGTTTGATGATAATTCTTTTTTTCAAATTCAAATTCTATTGCCATCAAAAATCACTTTTAAAACTTTCTTAATAGACAACAAGATTACAAAAAAAAATGTCGCACATATACCTACATTCATTTGTAGCATGGCCAGATAAAGGCAAACCTTAGCCGTGAGTTTATTCAATATAACTTATATTTTTTTAAAATATTGTGTGAATAAAAAGTACGAGTTGATGAGAGATGTGAGTAATTCCTTATGTAGCAGTTGGGGTCACTGCAATCAAAAGTTTTTTATTCTGTAGCTAATAAATTTCATACATATTTTTGATTTAATTGAATTACTAAAACATATTGATTCATTGATTGTCCATAATCTATCCAGTGTCCATAGTGAAAGTGATTGAAATACTCAAAATTAATGGTTTACTGGTCCCTCATAGTATTCCTGGTGATTGAGCCTGTCTTTATTCAGCGTTGACTATAAATTTAATAATAAAGCTTTATTCACAACTAGCCTACCCGGTGAACTTCGTACCGCCAACAGGTCAATGTACCCCATGTCACACTTGACTTTATTTGGTGAATCATGAAATTCATCTGAAAATCAATGTTTTTATTTACATCTCAATACGGACTTCCTATCCCTATATGCTCAGTCATGCAGCATTATCCCGAAAACATATTCTACTCAATCAATTGGTAGTAATATCTATCAGTAAAGTATTAAATTGAGAAAAATAAAAATAGATAGGTTAAATCAGTGTTTCAGGAATGAATTCAATGTTTTCATAGTTGTTAATTGTCAATAGATGGTCAAGGAAATATGCGATGTATGATGAATCACACTGAATTCCATATTCATTCCATCTTCCATTTCAGGATGAATATAATCTGAATAGATTTTTGCCCACACCTTCTTCTATCAGAATCCCCAGTGTCGCTCTGGGCCGGCTAGACTCAGTTGGCATCTGGGGTGGGCTACAGCAGGGGATGAGAGGCTTGGTGGGGCGACCATCAACCACCCTTGTTCGAGTCGGGGGTTGGAACAGGGTCTTGAGTACTTAGGAGAAATGCTTCCCTCTTTTAGGTAAAAGGGGCCATGCTTTCGCACTGCCTAACAAGGTGCGGCATGGAGTGAGAGGAATAGGAACGATCTGGTGTCTGCTGTGAGGGAGGTCCCTGGTACGGGAGGAACATTCCTGATTGCCACTAGATGTCCTTCTGCTATTAGGATCCGAAATAGCAGGGATTAAGAGCCTCGGAACTGGATGCCGTAGATGGTCACTGGGTCCCTAACCTCAGGCATCGGCTATTTCCTGCGGCCAGGATCACGTCTCGAGGTCGAGTAAGGCCTTCCCAAGCCTTCCTCGAGGTCCTCTTGCTATTCTAGGACGAAATAGCAAGGTATGGGAGCCCTTGCACCGGGCATCACTACTGGTCACGGGTCCCTAGCGTCGGGCACCAGCTATTTCCTGCAGCCAGGATCACGTCTCGAGGTCGAGAAAGGCCTTCCCAAGCCTTTCTTGAGGTCCTCTTGCTTTTCCTGTTGGAAACAGCAAGGTAGGAGGTCCCTTACACTCAGTGTCACTGTTGGTCACCGGATCCCTAACCTCAAGCACCAGCTATTTCCTTGGGCCAGGATCACGTCTCGAGGTCGAGTAAGGCCTTCCCATGCCTTACTCGAGGTCCTCTTGCTATTCTAGGGAGAGATAGCAAGGTATGATAGCCCTTACACCAGGCGTCACTACTGGTCTCTGGGTCCCTAACCTCGGGCACTGGCTATTTCCTGCGACTAGAATTGTGTCTTGGGGTCGAGAAAGGCCTTCCCAAGCCTTTTCCGAGGTCCACTTTCTTTTCCTATTGGAAATAGCAAGGTAGGAAAGTCCCTTACACTCGCCATCACTGTTGGTCACTGGGTCCATAACCTTGGGCACCAGCTATTTCCTGTGGGCAGGATCGCGTCTTGAGGTCGAGAAAGGCCTCCCTGAGCCTTACTCGAGGTCCTCTTACCTTTCCTGGTCCTCACGATGATGTACCAGGGTCTAGTCAGCCTCACAGATTGCCACCGGGTCAGCCCCTCACGAGCATGGCGAAAACACTGCACATTCTATGCCTGGATGTGCTGCAGCCTCTTCACCTGGCAATATTTCGATGTGAGAGCATGGACAGCATCAAAATCTTCAGGTGTAGTTCGGTGCCCCGGGTCAAGGATGGTAGTGGTGCCCTCCTTCCTATTGACCATGGCAAGAGCGATGCCTCCTTGCCACACCAGGGGGATATCCAGGAGGGTGTTTCTCCTCATGTTTCGTAACACATCCCGTAGTCCCTCTGGGGTGCACCCCGCATGCCGGGTACAAAGGGCCTGGAAAGGCTGGAATCTCCCTTTATCACTGAGAGAGAGTCGCTCCAACTCGCGAAGGACCTTGTCGGTGAAGGAGGTGCGGTAAGATGGCATCCTTCTGAGAATAGAGATGAAGGACCAAAGGAATATACAACAATAAAACGGTGGAAGAAATGAGAAGGCACTGGGGAAGGGGACACCTACTATGATGAAATGCACTACTAAAGAAAAAATCACAAGTCAAATAAAAGCAGGAACGTTGAAAAATAAATTTAGAAAATGAATAAAAAACAAACTGAAGTGGGACTATTAGTCAGAAATAGGGAACTATACTGAATAACCAGAGATGACACAGTCAGAGGTATTGTTCAAGAAGAGCAGAGCTGCCTGATGTTACTCAGTCGGGAGCTAAGAACAGACTGACTGTGGTGAACCAGAGAAGCTTCAATAAACTGGAGAAAACAGGAATAATCCGGAATTATTGACTTGAATATAATGAATTTGCAAGATCTCACGAGAATAATCTGAGATATAGACAAAATAAGTTGATTGTTTTATCTTATCTTAAGTGATGACAGCTCAACAGTCACGTAGTACTGAAATTCAGATTGAACTGGCAGTACTTCAACATAGGATAAATGCCATTTCCCACTGTTCACTCCAATATAAAAATGATGACGAATAATCATTTATTGATTTTCTCAATAGAATTGATATATTGGAGAGAAAATTTAGCCACTGAAAATAATCACACAAGCACAGGCTGTGAGAAACCTGGATCCATCCTCAAATGTGAATAAATCACAATTAGAACAATAGAACTTTGACTACTGCAATACTAGTACAGTCCAAGTAATTTTCTAAACCAATATGGAATTAATTGAATTGAAATAATGAAGATTTTTTTTCAATTTATAACTGGCCCTAAGTTTTTTATCTTCAAAATAATATTGGATAGATCGAATCATAGTTGAAGCTAATAAAATATGATTGTTTATTCGACAGAGGCTGGCTCAAACAGCACTCTGGTTTGTGGACTTTTTGGGGTTGTCTGGCATCGGGTAGCAAGTTGAACAATTTAAATGGCTAAGTGCACAATAACATAGGCCTACCTTCATGTCCAAATCCTCCTTGCTTCTAGGATCCCGGGTTCAGATCACGATACGAGACAAGACGACACTTGTAATAAATCACAATAAATAATCAATAGATCACTTTGCAAAAATCGACATTACGAGAAGTGAGCTGTTCGATTGGCTGTCAATCGGCAACTGGTGGCGATTATGCTAAGTGCATCACCCTTCAATTGCCCCCTCCACCACACAACACCAGAAAACAAAGCAACATTGATATAACGTCCAAACATTCCGCCCACCTTGGAAGAACTTCCAATAACAAAAAAAAACAAAAACCACCTATAATGAACCCTACTAGGGAAACAAGAAAAAAAAGGAAAATATCTTCACTCCTCAGGGGCCATTGAGGAGACTTATACAAAAGGAGTAGGAGGCCCACGGAAAGGAGAGGATGGGATGAGAAATGATGACTATATATAGAACCACTATTCATAAAAACAAGAAACCAAGCAACTTGGGAACCTTTCCCACATGTAAAATGAGAAACAAAAAAAACTAACCACTAAACTTATTGGCAATGCTGGCACTATGTATACATATTATACAGTAGACAGATAATGCCATTTTTGCGAGACTTTTTTACGACTTCCCCCCCTCCGCTCTCCCCCCGCACCCATCCTACATACCCCCCACCTTCCCCGCTCATTCCGCACCTCCCCTGCCCACTCCCCCACTCCTTAGAAGGAGAAGAACCTCTCACTCTCTCTCTCTCTCTCTAGAAGAAGGAGAAGATGAAGAAGAAGGAGAGGAGGAAGAAGAAGAAGAAGGAGAGGTGGAAGAAGAAGGAGAGGTGGAAGAAGAAGGAGAGGAGGAAGAAGATGATAACGATGATGCTCTCTCTCTCTCTCTCTCTCTTTATGTTATGCTCTATTTCATTTATAAATAGTCATGCCCAATTACATTCAGTCAAGCTCAATTACATTTAGTCATGCTCTATTTGATGATGATTTATAGCAGAGAGAGATATGTGTGAGAGAGAGAGAGAGAGAGGCAATCTACTGACAGATTTAAGTGAAACGAACTTCTGCCAGATTTAAGTGAAACTAACTTCTTACTGTCATAAATTCTAGATGTACTTGACAACTAGGATGAGATTTTACCATTCTTTCAAGAATACATGTCCAGCAGTAACATTCAAATCCCATCTTTTGCTTTTAAAACTCTTTATGATGTGTGTATTCAGCACAGTTGAATATTCTTTTGGAAGAATAATAGTGAATTCAAAGTTGTCTTCTGAATCTATATTGATATAAATTGAGTCATTCTCACCAAATCTTACATTCTTAACATAGAACCAATCAAACTGAAAAACATTATGATTGTAATGCTTCAATGGGATATATCTCCAATGGAAGTTCATTGAAAATTGACATATCAAAGTGTGTCATTTCTTGTTGCAGTTTTCACTCATCTCACAGCACAATGTAGCAACGTTTATAGATAAGGATATACTAATTACAATCATATACAAGCTTCCTGTGAGACAACCTTGGACATTATCATTACGCACCAATTCTACTCTTGGTCGAAGATTAACACGTTTCAAAATTTCAGTTCAGAGACCTTACAAAGACGAATGTGGTTCTGGCCTAATTCAATACTCGACCATTAGCACGTTTGCAATTTTACTTCACAGAGCTCACAAGGACGAATGCATCTCTGCTCTAATTCTTCTCAAATTTGATCATTAGCACGTTTCATGCATAATCTTGTTTCACCTTGGAAAAAATGGTTGTGAAGTAGAGAACACTCTCTCACGTTGAAATAGAATGTAGCTATCTATTTCTCATGCAATTTCTCCCAAGCAATTTGCATAGTGAAATCAGTTAAAGATTGATGTGATTCTAACTTGAGGGTTTTAGAACATTCCCATAGATAATTAAACCCATTTTATTGGTAATTAAATCACCTTCTTGATCTTCTGTCAAATTATGCTGTTTTGCCTCAATCCAATTCATATGAAAGCTAACCTTCGCGTAGTTCCAAACTATTTGGTAGGCTATTCAATGTATAAATAAAGTGAGATAATCAGTGAATACAGGTAAACATTGTAATCTTGTCACTTCATCATTCTCAGTATTTTTATTTGAAGATGCTATTTCCTCACGAATTGATTTGACTGTAGCTTGTAATTCATCTTTCTTAATAAATGCTTGCATTTCACTACTCAGATCATTTTTCAATACATAAGTTACGCTAAACGTAGATAGCAATCTACTGACAGATTTAAGTGAAACGAACTTCTGCCAGATTTAAGTGAAACTAACTTCTTACTGTCATAAATTCTAGATGTACTTGACAACTAGGATGAGATTTTACCATTCTTTCAAGAATACATGTCCAGCAGTAACATTCAAATCCCATCTTTTGCTTTTAAAACTCTTTATGATGTGTGTATTCAGCACAGTTGAATATTCTTTTGGAAGAATAATAGTGAATTCAAAGTTGTCTTCTGAATCTATATTGATATAAATTGAGTCATTCTCACCAAATCTTACATTCTTAACATAGAACCAATCAAACTGAAAAACATTATGATTGTAATGCTTCAATGGGATATATCTCCAATGAAAGTTCATTGAAAATTGACATATCAAAGTGTGTCATTTCTTGTTGCAGTTTTCACTCATCTCACAGCACAATGTAGCAACGTTTATAGATAAGGATATACTAATTACAATCATATACAAGCTTCCTGTGAGACAACCTTGGACATTATCATTACGCACCAATTCTACTCTTGGTCGAAGATTAACACGTTTCAAAATTTCAGTTCAGAGACCTTACAAAGACGAATGTGGTTCTGGCCTAATTCAATACTCGACCATTAGCACGTTTGCAATTTTACTTCACAGAGCTCACAAGGACGAATGCATCTCTGCTCTAATTCTTCTCAAATTTGATCATTAGCACGTTTCATGCATAATCTTGTTTCACCTTGGAAAAAATGGTTGTGAAGTAGAGAACACTCTCTCACGTTGAAATAGAATGTAGCTATCTATTTCTCATGCAATTTCTCCCAAGCAATTTGCATAGTGAAATCAGTTAAAGATTGATGTGATTCTAACTTGAGGGTTTTAGAACATTCCCATAGATACTTAAACCCATTTTATTGGTAATTAAATCACCTACTTGATCTTCTGTCAAATTATGCTGTTTTGCCTCAATCCAATTCATATGAAAGCTAACCTTCGCATAGTTCCAAACTATTTGGTAGGCTATTCAATGTATAAATAAAGTGAGATAATCAGTGAATACAGGTAAACATTGTAATCTTGTCACTTCATCATTCTCAGTATTTTTATTTGAAGATGCTATTTCCTCACGAATTGATTTGACTGTAGCTTGTAATTCATCTTTCTTAATAAATGCTTGCATTTCACTACTCAGATCATTTTTCAATACATAAGTTACGCTAAACGTAGATAGCAATGTATTTAAATCATTTTTTGAAACAAATTGTTCAATCCCCTCCATAAGATTTGTCTTTATCGTATTAGTCATTGCGGATAATCAATCTTCAAACTCTTGTTTTGTTATAATAATGTTATTCAATGCCTGCACAGTTTTGTCCAAATATTCCTCATCAACCGATAATGAATGAGTTTCATTTACTCTAGTAAGAAGTTCTGTGCTAAGCTGTTTCAATCTGGTATTTAGATAATTTCTATCTAATACTTGCAAATTTTTAATCTTGTCTGAGATAACTTTCAATTTCTCATCCAAATAATTCTTGTCAACTTTATTATCGTTGATCGTATTCAAGTGCGATCTGAATATCTCTGTTGTTGATTTGAGATCATGTAGAGAATTCTCCAAATTGATAGATTTCTCTTTAACTCCCCTATCGATATTGTCAGATAACTGTTGTAATGTACTGAAGATGTGTTTCTTTTTGATCTCGTTCAATCCAATATTCTTAACTATATTAGGTAACTGTGAATCTGAATACGAACGCAGAGATTCACTAACACCCTGTTGATTAATTGCCTGGATTATTCTCTCACTAAAACTGTCAAGACCTGGTTCATTCCATACAATCTCTTTCTTCACAGCGACTCTCTCGCTTTTACCTCCAAATCTGTTCACGCTCATTCTGCAACTAAACAATAATTTTACCTTCACATAATTCCTCTATAATTGATGCAATCTCAACATCATGACCCGAGTGTCCAGCAAGTTTTGATGATTTTAATAAATGAAGTCTCTGAACCAATTCATCATAGTTGTCATAATATTGGTAAATTCTATTGCTAGAAGTATTTTTTGCAAATTTCAATAACCCTGAACCTCTCTTACTTGCTTTTTTAACAGGAAACAGCATTTGAATTAAGCATGACTTTACACCAGTCTTATGTTTCACATATCCTCGTCTATCCAAATGAACTTTTGTTATTGATAAAATCTTCTTGTATTTATTTAGATCTTTTTCATCAAAGAGATATGAATTTGGTCTTGGGCAAATAACAGTTCTAATAGACCATGTGTAATTCGGAATTTTTCGTTATCAATATAAAAGAAGTAGTTATCAGAGCTAACAACCATCTCACCCATAAAATATAATTTTTGGTCAGAATCATAGGAAATTCCATAAGGAATCCAGTAATCCAATTTTTCACTATGAAATGTATACAAATATTGTGCAAGCACTTGATTCTTTATCTTCTTTATTTTGCTGCTTGTATCACTCTCAAGCCTAGTTGAATTAAATATACTTGAATCGTTCATGCTTAGATCTTTTTCAGCTGCTGATGGTGATGCAACTTCTATTGTTACACTAATATCATCACGTTTTTCTCCTAGATCCATACTTTCTTTGTCTTCATCTTCTTCTTCTTCTTCTTCTTCTTCTTCTTCTTCTTCTTCTTCTTCTTCTTCTTCTTCTTCTTCTTCTTCTTCTTCTTCTTCTTGTTCCTCCTTTTTTTGTATAAAACTCTGATCAGATTGGTGAGAAGATTTAGTTTTCCCCATTTCAACTAGAGGTGTGATAATCGGTTTAAAAAGTTTTTCTCTGTAATCGTCAGATTGCTTTTCAAAATGTACAATGCTTCTATGTTTGTCTCTAATAACTTTCCTCAATTTCTTAATCTTATCGATTAGAGCAACGCTAGCGTTTTGTCTTCTACGAGACATCCTCATTCTTTCACTGCTACTCACTCTCTACTGAATGTCAATAAAGTTATCCAGACCCTGCCTATATTTTCCACTATTAGCTACACATTCAGTCATAATAGTAAGAAAACTATGCTTCTTAGAATTCCACACATTTGAACACAATTTACTGAAATCTCTGAAGCAAATATCTTCACCCACATAGTCTCTATGTATTAATTTGAGTGATAATTGATCAATTTTGAATATAACAATCATATTTGCATTATCTCTGGTGAAATGTTTTTGTGTTGCACCATAACTTTGAATTAAATATGCTGTATCAATATTATGATGTCTACCCATAGTAAAATAATCCCTTATTTGAGGTGTGTGACTAAGTTGTAAATCGTCAAATATAACTAGAGAATATTGTGGTATATTGTTTGGATGTGGAATGCTATCGGGAGTATCATTCACATGAAATTCAATATCTCAAATAAATATGTTTAAATCTCAATCCATTTTTGGAAAAAATCAAGTTGAACAATAAATTTGTTTTACCGCATGCAGATGGGCCCACGATGAGAATTCTAGTGTTATGTGGTATCAATGCCCCATTCTTACACCATACAGGCTTTTCCTCTTGTGCAATTAACTTATCGAAATTTACAATGACGAGTTTGTTCTTGTTGAGAAAGTGAGATATACAAACAGAACGAACTGTTTCATGTGTCTGGTTCACTCGCTAATGAAGCGTTTTCTAGGTGACACACATACAAGTACTCACCCATTCAACATCTAGACACGTACCACATGCTACTACTTCACACTTCTCTATGACAAAATTAGAAATGAAAGAGCAAACATTCAATTCAAGTTGTTTTTATTTAAAAAACACACACACACACACAATGTAAAGAATATTACAATGATTATCCACAACAGATGTGGATAGATAATTATACAATGTACATTATTTACATCATATGATCTTACTCTAATTATTTACAACATATGTGGATAGATAATTATACAATGTACATTATTTACATCATATGATCTTACTCTGATTATTTACAACAAAATGTGAATCGATAAAATTATACCATGTACATTATTTACAACATATGATCTTACTCTGATTATTTACAATCTTACTCTAATAAGTTCTCTCGATTTATGAATGATGGTTGTGGAAATCCAATCCATTTCACAAGCAACTTATCCTTATCTCATCTCAATATTTTTTCTATCATATAAACATCTCTTTCAGATTCATTCAAATGTGTTTTTTTTAATTTCTTCTTGATGAAACCTACCCTGTATTATCTCACCACTAAGATCTTCTAATGAGTAAGTGATAGGTCTTGTGGGATGTATGCTCACAATTCGGAAATATTTGGGTGACCAATTCATTAGATATTTTTTATCAAATATCTGTTTCTTTTTAGAAATTCTCACAATATCACCTAGCTTATATTTTGGTTTCAACACTTTTAATTTGAATCGTCTATTAAATGCAGAGTTTAGTGATTCTAAAACGTGTTTACAATGTTTTTTAGTTACATCTTTAGGTCGCATTCCAATGGAACTGTGTACTGTATTGTTATAATCATCTACAATATTTTGTAAGTTATTAACCCAGTTTTTACTCCCACATTCAATATATTTTTGATTTTATTGTACGATTGAATCTCTCAGCGATACTAGCTTTCTTATTAGTAAAAACAGAATAATGCTTGATATTATACTTATCTAACAAATCTTTCACATGCTTATTAAAATACTCCTTCCCTCCATCTGTCTGGAAAAAACGCAAATGTTTATTCTTACGAAGGTTTGAGTGCATTATAAACACTTTGTGCAGTCTTATTCTTTAAAGGTATACAATAAGCGTACTTAGTAAAACAATTAATAACAACTAAAATATAACGATATCCTTTATTGAATTTAGATAATCTACCCATCTCAATCAGATCTGATTGATATAAATTGTTCTCATTCTTCAACTCATATCTACGTGTGGGGTAATTTACACGTGCAGCAGAGTGAGGCTCTGCTGCTAATTTTGCTCTAATATTACTCATTCTTCTTCTTCTTCTTACTCCCTCGTCTTGAGACTGCTATCGGATTGTGTGATAAGACCTGTTGCTTGTCACCTTGGGCCCGGCGAATCTTATCACCTGACAGCGTGTTTGAATCATCCTTCAATTGTTCGAACATCTAATGCATCTAATCGAATGACAATATTTTGTTTATCTTACTCTTCTATTATTGTTATTGATTCATAATAAACTTGTCTGGCTAATTGAAAACTAAATAAAACTTTGCAGTGAATCGTCTCCGTACACGGAAACTTGTGATAATATAGTACTTAGTATCATAGAATTTATGGGACTCTAGTACAATTCTTATAATATTGTAGTTGCAATTATAATTGGATAGGTTGAATAATTGGGTAGTTCAAGTAACCCAATTTTATTCAGTATTGCATGTTATCTTGATATAGTCAGTATTATTCATTGAGGATGAATAGTTTTTCTCTTGGTTTGACCAATAAGAAAAACCCCAAACTGATATTCAATGATTTCTCATTTAGAAGAGCAGGCGATACTGCACTGGGTGATGTTTGATGGCGTTGCCTGTCTAGTACCTGTAAAGCTTATCTTAAAACAGACAACTCAGTAACTAAAATTATTGAACTTCCGATCTTTCACAACCATCCACCACCAAATTGTAATATTAATGAATCTCAAAATTCCGTTACATGCTCCACACCAATTACTGATAGGATGGGAGTGCTGCCTTCTCAATCTGATATTGACGTTTCTATAAATAACTTGACTCCTAGTTTCTTATTTCCAGTTCAATCTTCAGATGTAAACAAATGTAACAAGTGTTTTAGTTTCATAGAGACATTAATAATTGAGAATCAATCTTTAAAAGAAGACAATGTTCGTCTGAGAGAGCAGTGGAATGCAGCTATTGACCGTTCAATTATGAATGATAAACTGATTATGGAGATGAAAGAGAAAAAGTCATTTGAGATTGGAACACAAACCGAAAATTTGCAGAGTTCTCATTCACTTAGTACGGTACTACTAAAGATGCATTGGATAGGGAAATTGCTAGTCTAGAGAGTGATATCACTAAGAGTAGAATCATGATTAGTTTATTAGAGGTGGAACGAGAAAATCTTGGCAAATATTTATCTAAAGTAAGTAAAAATATCACGATTACTGAAGAATTAGTTCTAAGGGATGGCCATAGGGAGATACTTGGTTCAATACCTAAATTCACTTGTACAAAAAAGGTAGAGAGAAGAATAGTGATCTTCTCCGATAGTCAAGGACGTGAGCTGGCTAACTTATTGCAAGATAGGATTTAACATCCGTATAAAGTTTCAAGTTTTGTGTATCCTGGTGCTGGTTTGTGCCAAATCTTGAATTCAGTACATAATTGTAATGAGGTGATGCAGTTGAATAAGGACGACTTCTTGATTATAATGGGGGGAACAAATGACTTTGATTCTTCAGCAAACGAAAAAGATATTGTAATTCTCAGACTTGCAGTTGAAAATTTGCTGTTTCAAATAAGACATACTAATTTAATCATAGGGACTGTACCATACAGATATGACATGCCGCCCTCCTCATCTGTGAATATCTTGATAGAATCACTCAATGACCATCTGAGGGAAACTATCTCTAAGAATGCCATGTTGCTGGAGACATGGGATCTTTCTGCTGTTGAACATACTAGGCACGGTCTTCACACTAATAAAAGAGGGAAAATGAGAATTGTCAAAAGGATCTGTACTATAATTGGTGACTCTCTCAATGGGAAACAAACTTGTTTCTCTCTTCTCACTTTGAATAGGAGATCATCAATTAATGATTTACATGTAGTTGAAATATTAAACATTGCAGGCTCTGAGGATACTATCGGTGTGGTTCCTACCTGTCTGGACGCTTTGTCTTCCGGACATTCAAATGGAGAATTAAATTTAAACTGTTAGCTCATAACAATGAGGTTGATTATGATCATAGTATGGTCAACAACTTCAGCCTGGATTCACAACTTATTGGCCTACCAATACCTATAATTATTAGTCAAACTAGAAAACCAAAACCTCAAACAGATATAGTCCCTGATTTTTCAAACCTAATCAGCGTACCCCTGATTGTGTCAAGTAAGAACAGAAGGAGAGATGTAAAGGCTTCAGAAAATCAGTATGGTAAGAAATTAAAATTCTGCTCTGTCAATGTTCAATGCATGAGGAATAAGATGAGTGAGCTTGAGTTGCTTTGCTTGTTGAATAAAATTGATATAATGTGCATTTGCGAGCATTGGCTGGTTGATGATGAAATCACGTACTATAGCACTCTGGGTGATCTCAAAAGGGTAGCTCATTTCTCCAGGGAATCCTCAGGTGGTGGCGTGGCTGTGTTTGTGTGTGCAAGTATGGTGCAGTTGGTGGTTACCCTGGACCTGAAGGAGTTTTGTTTGGAGAAGCATGCTGAATTTGCTGGGGTACTTATCCCTGGATTGTCACTTGTTGTGATAAGTATGTACCGCTCACCATGTGGTGATATTGGATGTTTTCTTGAGCGGCTTGAGTTGTGTGTTGCTTTTCTCAGTGATATGTGTTTGTCTATTGTGATTGGTACAGACCATAATATTGATTTGCTCAGTAATTCTGCTACAACTGCAAGATTTTTGAATTTGTTGAGAAGTCTAAATTTATATGGTGCCATACTTCAACCTACAAGGGGCCATGCATCCCTTGACAATTTTCTTACAAACTTGGATCATTGGAGCTATGTGGCAGAGGTGAGCATTGAACAGATTGCCGACCATAAACATATTTTTATGGAAGCTGCATTTGGGTCCGGTATTGAGGAAAATGTTAATAACTATGGTAAGAGGATCCCTCACAGAGTGTTCAGTGACGGTGCAGTCAGGCTATTTTGTGAATATTTGGTGGCATGAGGTGGGGTCTGGCATGATTTGGTCTCCACTATGCAGGCAAACATTGGCTACAATTATTTCTTTCAGAAGTTTCAGGAAGGCTTTGAACGTTTCTTTCCAATAAGAATGAGGCTAAGCGGTTTTGACAGGTTTGTAACAAAGAGGGGGAACTCCACTCCACAGATGGTCTAGGAGTCAGTGCTGTTAATTTGATGAAATCTTATCTCGGTAATAGGTCCCAGGTTGTGGACTGGAATGGAGAATTGTCAGGCTCTGCTCCTTTACACTACGGAGTCCCACAAGGGTCAGTTCTGGGGCCTTTGCTCTTTCTTATTTCAAAAAATGACCTTTATTACTCAGTGAATGGTGGTGTTCTTCTGTTTGCTGATGATACGTCTCTTTTTGCTGAGCATGATAGTATCGAGTCTGCCAAGTTGGTTGTTAGAGAGCTGTATGATAGTGCTTCCCAGTGGTTTAGTGCAAATAGACTTGCCCTGAATAATGATAAGACTCAGGAGCTAGTTTTTAGTTTCAATCCCCAGAATTCCACTACAGATACTGTGAAACTGTTAGGGTTCTCCCTGGACAGTAAGTTGACGTGGGAGACTCATATAGATCAACTATGCATCAGGCTCAGTAGGGTTGTGTTCTTGTTGAGGAGGCTTGTGGATTGTGTGCCTGACACTTTTGTGCGTCAGGCATACTTTGCCTTTTTTCAGAGCCATATAGCCTATGGAACAATCCTATGGGGACATGCGACCAGTGTGGATAGGGTCCTGTTGCTGCAGAAGCGAGCGGTTAGGGTTGTGGTGTGAGGGCTGGAAGGATTGATCATTGTAAGCCACTGTTCATCTGGTTGAAAGTGATGACAGTCTTCAATCTCTATATATATGAGTGCTTGACGTTTGTGAAGAGAAATCTAGATTCATTCACTTTAGCTAATGAAATTCATGGTCATGTAACAAGGAGAAACCAGAATATATTCCAGTTAAGAGTCAGATTGGAGGGAACAAGTAGAAGCTTTGGAACATATTTATTGAAGAGATATTGTAGATTATTGACTATTATTGAAAGGATATTATTGATATTATTTGTGTAGTAAATTCCTTCCCAGGGCATGTGAATTGTCTCTTGGAATAAAACAAGGATAGCAACACCAATGTTAATCAAACACTGTCATTATAACGTGGACCTCACTATAACAGCTGATTTCAAGCTATGTGCGTTGGTGTGTCGTCTGCTAATCGGATATCTGTTTGAATGCCGACGCATGTGTGGAGGAACACTGCCTCGCCGAGGCGTGCGTGTGTACGCACAAGGATTGCTTTGCACGCTCGAAACTGTGGCACAGACAGACACAGACCACAAAGTGGAAGTATGTTCGGGTCGCATGAATTGGGAATATCTGGAACTCAAAATATCTTGCAGCTGGCCGGAATTGGAAATATATGGAACTCCGAATATGTTGACAGGCGGAACTCCGAATATCATGCAGACCTGCAGAACTCAAAATATCTTGTCAGCTGGTGGAATTGGAAGTATGTGGAATTGGAAATATATCGAATTCACAATATTGATCGTTATTAGCGAGACTGTGTAGATGTGGGATGAAACAAATTTATCGCAAAACAAATGGAGGGTTCCATAGTTAACCTAAAATAAATTCATCAACACATCAACAGTCATCAGTCTTGTTTGTTGAAACAGATAACAGAGTTTTGAAAGCTCGCATAATATGTATGAATATAATTGAAAAAGAACGACAGACCGGGTCCAAAAGTATTCTATTCCCAAATTTTGATAATGAAAAACAAGTCCAAAAAGATCAGCCAAGTTGTTTCTACTGTTTAAAGTTCAAGTCCAATATTTCCATTGAAAATTAATATATAATGAGCTATGAATTACCCTAAGTGGGCTAATTAGTCCATATCATTCCAGAAAATAAGTCAGACTTGAACCATTTCTCAATAACAAACACATTATCAGTACTCCCACTTTGGCACTGATATTCTGAGCTCCAGATATTTCCAATTTCGCCATGTGACAAACAAATAATTCGAGTTCCAGATACTCCCAATTCCGCCTAGCAACATATTTCGAGTTCGGATATTTCCAATTCCGCTGTGTGACAAATATTCGGAGTTCCACCCAACAACAGTTTTCAAGCATAGGACATTTTAACATTGATATTTTGAGTTCCAGATATTTCCAATTCCGCGGCCCCGTATGTCTCTATCTTCTCTGTGCACCAACGAGCTATATAGTAAACTATAGAGTGGCTGAGTGGCCGCTATTCCTGTTAAGCCTTGTACACACGTCCGTACAGATTCGCGCGAACAATTGTATGTACATATGCCTCAACATTCACTGTACGTCCTTGTGGACGCGATCCACGTATGCCTCGGCATTCAAAAAGCTATCTGATTTGCAGACGACACGAAGACATGGTAGATGTAGATTTTCCACAACATGACAACAATGGTGTCATTCCATCATTGAAGATAGTTATCACAAATTGCAGCAGTATCATTTTATTTCAATGACTTATATAATAAAATCAAAAATAAAACTTGACAAACGATGTTGGTGGGTTGAACGATTGTAGGTTGAAGTAAGGAAATAAATTGCTACATGACATAAGATTGACAGTTCAAACTTTATTAGGTTGTCAAAACATTATCTTGTCAATATACTGAATCTAATTCAACTAGTAATCTAAACAATAGTGATATCATCATGAGGGAATCAATAACTCCACAAGAACGATTGGCTCTAACTTTGGATTCTTGACATTAGGCGATTCATTTGTTGGTTTCCAATATCTATTCTGAATCTCAAAAAAAGAAAATTTCTACAATAATTCCAGAAGTTTTGATGACCTAATCAAAGCACTTAACACTGTCTCACAAAATTGACACTCTTCTTTAAGGAAATTAGCCATAACCTGAATAAAATTCTGAAGAGGAGATGCGGCCAGGCAGACAGGCAATGACTCCGCAATACCAACAGGAACAGGACATCAGCAAGCGATGAAGTGATCTGGCCATGCTATGACAAGCATGAAAACGTCCACTACAGCAGGCGAATCCCCCAATGGAAAGTAGGCTGGAGCGAGTAGAATTCCAAACGAATAATCCGATCTTCAAATTGTGGAATTTTTGGATTGATTTCCAAACAGTAGAGATGATGCACTTGAAAGTTTGAGGTTCACGAGGTAAAGCCAATTGTAGAAAAATGGCAACTGAAGCTTACACGAGGTTGTAAATTTAGACAAAGTTTATCCAATTTTACCAGAGATAGATAGATAGATAGATAGATAAACGAATTTATTTCAGGAAACAAAAGATACATTTCACAAGTAATCAGTAATGTCACTAGAGTAACAGAACAACAAATAAAAAATTGTATTATTAGCTCAAATTCGATAAGCTTAGCCGAAGCCGTCAGCCAGAGTTGAGTAGTTTCTACTATCTAATCTTGATAGAAAATTCTCCCAAAAAAAAAATTCGGATTCTACTTCTTAATATAATTGATGAAACAACAAACGTAAACCAAAACTGTTATCGAAGACCAAAAGCAACCCCCAGCAGCTTCATCCTTATCTGTCCTAAACTAATATTATCACTACACTTTTGAAAAACATCATTCATTATTCGATAATAATTTCAGCAACAACTGAAAAAGCATTCCTCGGATCATTTGCCAGCACTATGAAATAAATTTAAAATAGAATATATCTGACATGGTAAGTAACTCAATGAACAATAACAAGAGAATAAATGAATGAATAAATTCAATGTATGGCAACTCAAATTGAACCTAAATTACACATCTATAAAATGTAAATGTGTACATGTAAATGTACACATATGTATTGTAAATTACATAACTTATCAAATATATTACACTGAGAAAAAACTTGAATTACATATGAAGCATCATTATCTCCTACCATAGGGCCATAGAAAAAGAAAAGACAAAGAAATTTTACCTATACAATCATATCATAAAAGTTAATAGCTACAGAAGATTAATCTTATACTTACTATAAATATAAATAAACCAATATTTAACATAGATAAATCGATAATATTATGTAAACCAAGTCTAATTTTATCTTTAAAAATTAATTCCCTTACAAGAAAATCTCTATATTTCTGTGCTGATGTCAAAAACCTATTAAGCATTTCCAATTCTCGCCATTCAAATACTCATGTACCATTTCATTAGTCATAACCAAGCAGCCGAACCATTTTACTCGGAATTCCGATAAGGCTTTACATCTTCCAATAAAATGATAGGTGTCTTCCACCTCACCACTGTTGCATAAAGAACATATGTAACTATTTTCTCCACGATCCACTCTAAAATTCAATGGCAATAATGCTCCCCTCGCCCTAAAAATAATAATAAAAATACTATCATCAAGACATTTTAAGGATACTTTTGGGGCGATTGGTATTAATCTATCTTCATTCTCCTTATAACTATTACACAAAAATTTAATACATATTGGCAAATGATCCGAGTAACTCGCTGGTATAACTTTAAACTCTTCTATTGCATTCAAACATTCTAGACTCACGCAACACAAATCTATCACTGATGCCCCATTATTATTTATAAACGTAAACTCTCCCAGTAAATCACCTATATTCCTACCATTCAAAATTATCATATTATATTCTTCACATAATTCTATTATTTTCTTCCCTTTAATATTAAGAACGTTATCTTTTGAGTTTCTTCATGAAATATAGTGCGTGATCTAGTAATACTTCTTGCGGCAGATTCTGACAAGTTCCCACTCTCCCATTCAAATCTCCGGCAAGAATCAAACTACTTGTGTTATCTAGAGTAGATATGAAGTCATACAGAGCACAAAAATCCAACTCCCACTCTCCTTGTAAGCCTCCACTTAAATAAACTGGAACAATGGTAATGTTTTTCTCTATCAGAACAACTAAGTTTCTTCCATTTATATTTTCTAATCTAACAATATTTTCTTTCCTGCTCTTAATAGCTATTAATTGCCCCTTTTTTGCTCTACCAAATTGTGAATCCCTCGTTGCAAATCCCAAACAAAATTATATCCCTCTAAATACTTTTCAAAATATACATGGTTACCTTCCTCTACAAAGGTTTCCAACAGAATGAAACACTCATACTTTCTAAGAAAATTAAATATATCCTGAATAGACTTACCCCTCAGCCCAGCTACATTGTAACCAATATATCTAATTCACTACACTCTCTTTCTGCCTGACTGACGGCTTTGGCTCAATTAACTTCATCACTGTTAGTTTCATTATTATGTCCTTCGTTGGTATCCCTCATCGCCGCGAGTACAGTGTCCGTGTGATCGCCTAGGATTTCCCGCAGTCTTTCCTCTCCGCTCCGGTTGCCAATTTTCAAACGCCCGGTTTCCTCGATTCCGAAAGTCACATTCCCTATGGTAATTCGATCATGATTTACGAATACTTTCTCTTGTGGACGTATTTTAATTATCTCCTTTCTCATCGCGAATAGTTTAGCCCTAGATTTTCTTGTTCGAAAGAGAAGTCTTTGTGCACATAATACCCAGTACCTTTCAGTTTTTTAGCATTTTTTAGAATATGGAACACATCAGAGTCATCGGGAAAGTGTGCTATTATAGGACATTGTCCTTTGCAGCTCCTAGGGGATGAGCTCGGTTTATCCATATATCATTTCGTGATCCCAATAGTCAGCACAAAAGTTTTTCACCACCGATAAAGGGTTGAACGTTTTCACATTATATTTGAGCCCCTGAAGATGAGATTATTTCGACGACTCCTATCTTCAAGATCGATAACCGTTTCGACAAAGATTTGTTCGTTATAGAAATCTGATTTAATTTGTTTGTTAGTTTTTTATTTTCAGTCACTAATTGATCCACCACTGTTTTCATAGTTGCAATATCCTGTTGAGAGTCCTTCCTGAATTGCTGCAGTTTCTCATCTATATTGAAGTTATACGATTCTCAAGTCCTGAAATAGTTTTTTCATGAATTCTTCGTCGACACCCATCGTTGTTTTCTTTCTACTCGATTGGCCCTCGACCTCTGGTGAATTTTGCGATCTTCCTCTCTTCGACGAAACAGTAGGAGTACAATAACTTTGAATATCTCTTTGCATAACACTACTGAATTTCACACACACACACATACAGCTTCCACTACTCGTTTTATTGACTGGTCAGTTGAATTCAATAATAATTGAAAGAATGTTTTCAAAGACAGCAAAGTTAAAAAACACCGAAAAATAGATTCGAATAATTCACGCTCAATCCAGTAAACTTTCACCAAAACTGAACAGTTTGAACGAAGAGATAACAGCACGGAGCAAACAAGAAAGACGTCTGTCTTGCTCGGCGTTCACTACTCAACTCCATTTTAAATTTTACCAGAGTAATTGAGTGAAGAACTCGATGAATAATTGAATCACACTGAAGAATGGAACAAATGAATTAATTTGAAGAATAATTCACACTTTAAAAAAGGTTTTGTAGATCAAATAAATAGCGTTGAAATGCTCACACGCGGTTGCAATTTTAGACAAAGTTTATCCAATTTTACCAGAGTAATTGAGTGAAGAACTCGATGAATAATTGAATCACACTGAAGAATGGAACAAACGAATTAATTTGAAGAATAATTCACACTTTAAAAAGGTTTTGTAGATCCGATGAATTCAGATGAAAGGTTTAGACCGAAGGCATAAATGCACCATCGACTAACCACCATTGAAGACGAACACGGAGACGCTATGAAAGACACGGAGACAATGAAAAAGGCAAGCTGCCGGAAGTGTTAGAAACGTAGGCAAAGCACTCGCAACCGAATGGTGAAAAAGTAACAAATATCTAAAAGGTAAGATGCCTAAAGACAAGATTAAATTCTAAAAAATCGAATAGCACAAATATTAAAATTGCAACGACAAACAATCCGATGAAAAAATACGAATAAAAGTATAGAAAACCAGCTGATAGAGCAGAGGCAAAAAACCGTGATTGAGATGTCACTGAACAGCGCAGACGCACAAAAGACACAGCGCGCAGACAGACAGACATGATGACGACATGAAGTCTACGTAGTAGCGGAACGAATAACAAGTGGAACCGTTCCAAAGATGCTTTGTCAGATTTTACATAAACTGGGCCCCTTGTGTCATACGGGGGTATGGCACAATAAGAAAAAGTAAGAAATATGTAAAATCTGGCAAGGCAATTGGAAATTGAAAACTGGGCCCCATGTGAGAACCAGGGGAAAAAAAACAATGAAACCTGAAAATACAACATGAACCATAAGAGCAAGGGGATTAACTAGAATCCTCATCAATGGGAAGAGGTGCTAAACTCGAAATAGCTCTCTTAAAGGTGCCGGAGGGAGTGAGAACAGTGACAACTCGAACCTTGTCGTCCTTACCGGGATGAACTTCAGTAATGCGCGCCAGCTTCCAAGTGGACTGCGCGGAACCAGGATCCTTCAAGATGACAACTGTACCGACCTTCAAATTTTCACAATTGTTTAACCATTTGCCTTTTTTCTGAAGAGTGGTTAAATATTCACGAGACCACCTATCCCAAAGCTCCTGGATAGAAACAGCAAGTTGATACCAACGTGAACGATGGTCAATGTGTTTTGTGTTAGGCGGCAAGAAGGGTAATGACGTAAGGGGACGTCCAATCAAAAAATGACCTGGAGATAAGTAGGCAAGATCATGTGGATCTTCCGACAAGGGAACAAGAGGGCGCGAATTCAAGATGGCCTCGACCTGAGCAGCAAGAGTACAGGTTTCTTCAAAGTTAAATACCTTGTTGAAAGTGACTACACGGAATATGCGTTTGAAATTTTTTACCGCATTCTCCCAGAGTCCACCGAAGTGTGGAGCCCGAGGGGGAATGAAGTGCCATTGGATGTTGAGTACAGACATAGTGTCATGAATATCTGATTTGAGACGATCAGAGGACAAAAATTCGTGGAGCTCACGTAGCTCATTGTTGGCACCAACGAAAGTTGTGGCGTTGTCCGAAAAAATGGAATGCGGGATGCCACGACGAGCAGAAAAACGAATCAGAGCGGCAATAAATGCCTTGGAAGTAAGTTCCGAGACAGTTTCAATATGAACGGCACGAGTTACCATACACACAAACAGCGACAAGTATGCCTTAGAAAAAGTACAAGATTTGGGGCCGCCTACACGGATGGAAATAGGACCGGCGTAATCCAAACCACAATTATAAAAGGGAAAGTTAGCCTGAATGCGGGCGCTGGTAAACTACCCATGATTTGCTCAGAGCGAAGAGCCGAAAAGCGAAAACACAATATGCAATGCCGCAATACACTTTTGATGGTGCGACGGGTGGAGGGAAACCAAAATCGTTGTCTTACACTGGCCATGGTGGCCTGCACCCCAGCATGACTTATACGACGATGGTGAGCAACAATCAATGCACGAGTGAATTTGTGATTGCTGGGCAACAATATTTGATGTTTGTAATCAAATGAAGCATTTGCATTTTGCAAACGTCCACCAACTCTGAGCAGAGAATCTGAATGAACGAATGGTGACAAGGCTTTAATAGAACTATTAGGCAATAGCTCCTGATTTTGACGCAATGCTTAAGTTCAGCAGAGAAAGCTTCTTCTTGAATAGATTGAAGATACAATTTTCAGCTTCTGAAATTTCAGAGATAGTTAATTGACCAAAACGCGGAGTGACTGAATTTTGTTTCCTACAATTATGAATGAACCATAGAACATACGCCGTAGTATGAACAATTTTGTGATAAGTGGAGCAACCATTGATTATACCTGAGATAACATCATTATGAGAAGAAGTGGCAGCTAATACCTGAACTGATTGAGAACTGATTTCCTGAACTGATACCTGAACTGATTTCTCTAGCTGATGAGAGACAACATTTGAAGTTAGAAAATTTGATGTGACCCTACGGGGAGCGGCCACAGGTGAAGCGGGGAGGCACAAACGAGGTGCTGCAATAGGACGAATAGCTTTACAAGGACCAAATATGACCCAACCTAGACTGGTTTTCTGAAGAATGGGAGCATTTTGAGCTAGATACAATTTACCAGGCTGAAGAACAGATGCAATATGCCAGCACCAAGTAACAGATCTACAGGCTTAGGCTGATCAAACAATGGATCCGCTAATTTGAGTTCAACAGGAATTGAAATTTTGGAAAGATCAATGTTCACACTAGGAACATTAGATGATATGCTATCAACTACAATACAATTTTCTTCAACCGACCACGAACGATCAGCAGAAGACAAGCAAACTGAATGAGAAATAGATGATTTGGTCTTATTCTCACCTACACTATGAATCAAAGTGTCAGAATACAAAGCAGCAAGTGACAATTTTTCAGCCAACCTAGTTGACATCAAATTACAATCAGAGCAAGAATCTAAAAGAGCGGTTGCTTTAATAAATTCTCCACTAGAAGTTTGAACCAAAACTTCAGCAGTAGGTAACAAGGCGACGGTTGATTGCTGTTGCAAACACAGTGACGAAGTGGAGCTCATTGTGACATGAGAGTTCTTCTGAGGCTGTTCTGCATGAGAAACAGCTTGCTTAGTTGTTTCCGTATTCTGAACCATGACGGAATTCAAAACAGCATTCTTACCCTTGGAGGGAGCAAAAGATTGAGAATGAATAAGATTTGAAGTTACCTTATCCTTAGAAGTAGGCTGAGTGTCCCGTGATTGAGGATACGACCTGTGCAGAACAGTGTGGTGACTCTTGCCACAAAGTGTACACGATTTGTCCGAACAAACATGATTGGGTGCAAAAGGCTTGAGGCAATTATAACATAACCTTTGTCACGGACAGCATTCCAACGATCAGTTACCTGTAACTTCAATAATTCATTACAACGATTTGGAAAATGACCAACAGAATTACAAAAACTACAAGGTGACATAGAAGAGGTAGTAACCTGCATCCTAGCTTGAACATTTGATTGACTTTGATTGAACTTCGGCTTGCTATGAGCACCAACCGAGTTGGATGTACTTTGCTGTACATTTCCTTGATGATGGTTAGCTGAGCTTCAAGCAACAGCTTCCATGATTTTGCATTGTGATTCCAAAAAATTCCAGAATTTATCAATGGTGGGAATGTCGTGTATACCAACACTCTTTTCCCATTCTCGAACAGTAGCAGTATCCAACTGCAACAACATTTTATGCATATACAACAAGTCCTTGATTTGGACTCCAAGTTGAAGCGCTTCGAGCACGGTAATGTGGGACTTGCAAAAGTCAATGAATGCCCGTAATGATTGCGGACAGTTACGCTTTATGGTAGGCGGAGATTCAATTGCCGTGACGTGCCTGGCAGCAATTAATCTCTTGTTGTCATACCTCTCCCTTAAGAGGTTCCATGCAAGCTGAAAGCTCCTGGATAGAAACAGCAAGTTGATACCAACGTGAACGATGGTCAATGTGTTTTGTGTTAGGCGGCAAGAAGGGTAATGACGTAAGGGGACGTCCAATCAAAAAATGACTGGAGATAAGTAGGCAAGATCATGTGGATCTTCCGACAAGGGAACAAGAGGGCGCGAATTCAAGATGGCCTCGACCTGAGCAGCAAGAGTACAGGTTTCTTCAAAGTTAAATACCTTGTTGAAAGTGACTACACGGAATATGCGTTTGAAATTTTTTACCGCATTCTCCCAGAGTCCACCGAAGTGTGGAGCCGAGGGGGAATGAAGTGCCATTGGATGTTGAGTACAGACATAGTGTCATGAATATCTGATTTGAGACGATCAGAGGACAAAAATTCGTGGAGCTCACGTAGCTCATTGTGGCACCAACGAAAGTTGTGGCGTTGTCCGAAAAAATGGAATGCGGGATGCCACGATGAGCAGAAAAACGAATCAGAGCGGCAATAAATGCCTTGGAAGTAAGTTCCGAGACAGTTTCAATATGAACGGCACGAGTTACCATACACACAAACAGCGACAAGTATGCCTTAGAAAAAGTACAAGATTTGGGGCCGCCTACACGGATGGAAATAGGACCGGCGTAATCCAAACCACAATTATAAAAGGGAAAGTTAGCCTGAATGCGGGCCGCTGGTAAACTACCCATGATTTGCTCAGAGCGAAGAGCCGAAAAGCGAAAACACAATATGCAATGCCGCAATACACTTTTGATGGTGCGACGGGTGGAGGGAAACCAAAATCGTTGTCTTACACTGGCCATGGTGGCCTGCACCCCAGCATGACTTATACGACGATGGTGAGCAACAATCAATGCACGAGTGAATTTGTGATTGCTGGGCAACAATATTTGATGTTTGTAATCAAATGAAGCATTTGCATTTTGCAAACGTCCACCAACTCTGAGCAGAGAATCTGAATGAACGAATGGTGACAAGGCTTTAATAGAACTATTAGGCAATAGCTCCTGATTTTGACGCAATGCTTTAAGTTCAGCAGAGAAAGCTTCTTCTTGAATAGATTTGAAGATACAATTTTCAGCTTCTGAAATTTCAGAGATAGTTAATTGACCAAAACGCGGAGTGACTGAATTTTGTTTCCTACAATTATGAATGAACCATAGAACATACGCCGTAGTATGAACAATTTTGTGATAAGTGGAGCAACCATTGATTATACCTGAGATAACATCATTATGAGAAGAAGTGGCAGCTAATACCTGAACTGATTGAGAACTGATTTCCTGAACTGATACCTGAACTGATTTCTCTAGCTGATGAGAGACAACATTTGAAGTTAGAAAATTTGATGTGACCCTACGGGGAGCGGCCACAGGTGAAGCGGGGAGGCACAAACGAGGTGCTGCAATAGGACGAATAGCTTTACAAGGACCAAATATGACCCAACCTAGACTGGTTTTCTGAAGAATGGGAGCATTTTGAGCTAGATACAATTTACCAGGCTGAAGAACAGATGCAAATATGCCAGCACCAAGTATCAGATCTACAGGCTTAGGCTGATCAAACAATGGATCCGCTAATTTGAGTTCAACAGGAATTGAAATTTTGGAAAGATCAATGTTCACACTAGGAACATTAGATGATATGCTATCAACTACAATACAATTTTCTTCAACCGACCATGAACGATCAGCAGAAGACAAGCAAACTGAATGAGAAATAGATGATTTGGTCTTATTCTCACCTACACTATGAATCAAAGTGTCAGAATACAAAGCAGCAAGTGACAATTTTTCAGCCAACCTAGTTGACATCAAATTACAATCAGAGCAAGAATCTAAAAGAGCGGTTGCTTTAATAAATTCTCCACTAGAAGTTTGAACCAAAACTTCAGCAGTAGGTAACAAGGCGACGGTTGATTGCTGTTGCAAACACAGTGACGAAGTGGAGCTCATTGTGACATGAGAGTTCTTCTGAGGCTGTTCTGCATGAGAAACAGCTTGCTTAGTTGTTTCCGTATTCTGAACCATGACGGAATTCAAAACAGCATTCTTACCCTTGGAGGGAGCAAAAGATTGAGAATGAATAAGATTTGAAGTTACCTTATCCTTAGAAGTAGGCTGAGTGTCCCGTGATTGAGGATACGACCTGTGCAGAACAGTGTGGTGACTCTTGCCACAAAGTGTACACGATTTGTCCGAACAAACATGATTGGGTGCAAAAGGCTTGAGGCAATTATAACATAACCCTTTGTCACGGACAGCATTCCAACGATCAGTTACCTGTAACTTCAATAATTCATTACAACGATTTGGAAAATGACCAACAGAATTACAAAAACTACAAGGTGACATAGAAGAGGTAGTAACCTGCATCCTAGCTTGAACATTTGATTGACTTTGATTGAACTTCGGCTTGCTATGAGCACCAACCGAGTTGGATGTACTTTGCTGTACATTTCCTTGATGATGGTTAGCTGAGCTTCAAGCAACAGCTTCCATGATTTTGCATTGTGATTCCAAAAAATTCCAGAATTTATCAATGGTGGGAATGTCGTGTATACCAACACTCTTTTCCCATTCTCGAACAGTAGCAGTATCCAACTGCAACAACATTTTATGCATATACAACAAGTCCTTGATTTGGACTCCAAGTTGAAGCGCTTTGAGCACGGTAATGTGGGACTTGCAAAAGTCAATGAATGCCCGTAATGATTGCGGACAGTTACGCTTTATGGTAGGCGGAGATTCAATTGCCGTGACGTGCCTGGCAGCAATTAATCTCTTGTTGTCATACCTCTCCCTTAAGAGGTTCCATGCAAGCTGAAAGCTCCTGGATAGAAACAGCAAGTTGATACCAACGTGAACGATGGTCAATGTGTTTTGTGTTAGGCGGCAAGAAGGGTAATGACGTAAGGGGACGTCCAATCAAAAAATGACCTGGAGATAAGTAGGCAAGATCATGTGGATCTTCCGACAAGGGAACAAGAGGGCGCGAATTCAAGATGGCCTCGACCTGAGCAGCAAGAGTACAGGTTTCTTCAAAGTTAATTACCTTGTTGAAAGTGACTACACGGAATATGCGTTTGAAATTTTTTACCGCATTCTCCCAGAGTCCACCGAAGTGTGGAGCCCGAGGGGGAATGAAGTGCCATTGGATGTTGAGTACAGACATGGTGTCATGAATATCTGATTTGAGACGATCAGAGGACAAAAATTCGTGGAGCTCACGTAGCTCATTGTTGGCACCAACGAAAGTTGTGGCGTTGTCCGAAAAAATGGAATGCGGGATGCCACGACGAGCAGAAAAACGAATCAGAGCGGCAATAAATGCCTTGGAAGTAAGTTCCGAGACAGTTTCAATATGAACGGCACGAGTTACCATACACACAAACAGCGACAAGTATGCCTTAGAAAAAGTACAAGATTTGGGGCCGCCTACACGGATGGAAATAGGACCGGCGTAATCCAAACCACAATTATAAAAGGAAAGTTAGCCTGAATGCGGGCCGCTGGTAAACTACCCATGATTTGCTCAGAGCGAAGAGCCGAAAAGCGAAAACACAATATGCAATGCCGCAATACACTTTTGATGGTGCGACGGGTGGAGGGAAACCAAAATCGTTGTCTTACACTGGCCATGGTGGCCTGCACCCCAGCATGACTTATACGACGATGGTGAGCAACAATCAATGCACGAGTGAATTTGTGATTGCTGGGCAACAATATTTGATGTTTGTAATCAAATGAAGCATTTGCATTTTGCAAACGTCCACCAACTCTGAGCAGAGAATCTGAATGAACGAATGGTGACAAGGCTTTAATAGAACTATTAGGCAATAGCTCCTGATTTTGACGCAATGCTTAAGTTCAGCAGAGAAAGCTTCTTCTTGAATAGATTTGAAGATACAATTTTCAGCTTCTGAAATTTCAGAGATAGTTAATTGACCAAAACGCGGAGTGACTGAATTTTGTTTCCTACAATTATGAATGAACCATAGAACATACGCCGTAGTATGAACAATTTTGTGATAAGTGGAGCAACCATTGATTATACCTGAGATAACATCATTATGAGAAGAAGTGGCAGCTAATACCTGAACTGATTGAGAACTGATTTCTGAACTGATACCTGAACTGATTTCTCTAGCTGATGAGAGACAACATTTGAAGTTAGAAAATTTGATGTGACCCTACGGGGAGCGGCCACAGGTGAAGCGGGGAGGCACAAACGAGGTGCTGCAATAGGACGAATAGCTTTACAAGGACCAAATATGACCCAACCTAGACTGGTTTTCTGAAGAATGGGAGCATTTTGAGCTAGATACAATTTACCAGGCTGAAGAACAGATGCAAATATGCCAGCACCAAGTAACAGATCTACAGGCTTAGGCTGATCAAACAATGGATCCGCTAATTTGAGTTCAACAGGAATTGAAATTTTGGAAAGATCAATGTTCACACTAGGAACATTAGATGATATGCTATCAACTACAATACAATTTTCTTCAACCGACCACGAACGATCAGCAGAAGACAAGCAAACTGAATGAGAAATAGATGATTTGGTCTTATTCTCACCTACACTATGAATCAAAGTGTCAGAATACAAAGCAGCAAGTGACAATTTTTCAGCCAACCTAGTTGACATCAAATTACAATCAGAGCAAGAATCTAAAAGAGCGGTTGCTTTAATAAATTCTCCACTAGAAGTTTGAACCAAAACTTCAGCAGTAGGTAACAAGGCGACGGTTGATTGCTGTTGCAAACACAGTGACGAAGTGGAGCTCATTGTGACATGAGAGTTCTTCTGAGGCTGTTCTGCATGAGAAACAGCTTGCTTAGTTGTTTCCGTATTCTGAACCATGACGGAATTCAAAACAGCATTCTTACCCTTGGAGGGAGCAAAAGATTGAGAATGAATAAGATTTGAAGTTACCTTATCCTTAGAAGTAGGCTGAGTGTCCCGTGATTGAGGATACGACCTGTGAAGAACAGTGTGGTGACTCTTGCCACAAAGTGTACACGATTTGTCCGAACAAACATGATTGGGTGCGAAAGGCTTGAGGCAATTATAACATAACCCTTTGTCACGGACAGCATTCCAACGATCAGTTACCTGTAACTTCAATAATTCATTACAACGATTTGGAAAATGACCAACAGAATTACAAAAACTACAAGGTGACATAGAAGAGGTAGTAACCTGCATCCTAGCTTGAACATTGATTGACTTTGATTGAACTTCGGCTTGCTATGAGCACCAACCGAGTTGGATGTACTTTGCTGTACATTTCCTTGATGATGGTTAGCTGAGCTTGAAGCAACAGCTTCCATGATTTTGCATTGTGATTCCAAAAAATTCCAGAATTTATCAATGGTGGGAATGTCGTGTATACCAACACTCTTTTCCCATTCTCGAACAGTAGCAGTATCCAACTGCAACAACATTTTATGCATATACAACAAGTCCTTGATTTGGACTCCAAGTTGAAGCGCTTTGAGCACGGTAATGTGGGACTTGCAAAAGTCAATGAATGCCCGTAATGATTGCGGACAGTTACGCTTTATGGTAGGCGGAGATTCAATTGCCGTGACGTGCCTGGCAGCAATTAATCTCTTGTTGTCATACCTCTCCCTTAAGAGGTTCCATGCAAGCTGAAAACCATTTTCGTCAGCTTCAATGTGTTCCACTCTAGCAAGAGCTTCACCACTGAGTGATTGACGAAGATAGAAAAATTTCAATGAATCATTAATGTTATCTTGATTACCAATAATATTAGTAAAAGCACTTGAGAATGCTTGCCATTTTGAAAGCTCCCCATTGAAGCGTGGAAGCGGTATCTGAGGCAACTGAAAATTTGCCAAAGGTGCGTTTTGAGATGTTGGCCGCTGGGAAGCACCAGCAGTGGCCTCATTGTTGCATTGTCTGCTTTCAAAGGCAGTTAATGCAGCGTTTGCCTTAGAGGTAATGGAGATAAACTTATTGAGTATCTCAAAATGAGTTGAAGTGTCCTGTGCTTGCAACTCTGAATTCGATAATTGTTGATGTATCTTATCATACTTAATTCTAAGTGAACCTAGTTCGTTTTTTACAGTCAATAGTTGATAATAAGTGGCTTCAGTGTCCACAACATAATCGTTATAGCTGGTTATGAACCAATCTATTTCCTGGTGTAAATTGTCTCTTGTATTGAAAAGAGCAGAAGGCTCAGGAAGTGAATCTTCCTCATGATCGGACATGCTTAAAAATTAACAGAAAAACCTGAGTGAATGACACTGTAGCAATGCGATTGCTGCGCCAATAAGCAACCTTGGGCGCTGGTCCAGTACGCAGAGAGGCACGCCTGTGCGTTTGAGGCAAGTTGTATCAAGCTTGCTGTGCGGCGAGTCAAGTAGCGAGCTCGCAAGGCGGTGTGGTATGCCGTGTGTTGTTTTCTCAATGCGCAATAGCCGTCTGTGACCAGTTCAGTGCGGTTCAGTCTCTCAGGGTACAAGATAGTTGATAGCTGGTGCATACACGTCGCAGCGTGCTTTGAGTTGCAGCCAGTACTGAAAATTTGAAACAAGTGTGTGAATGCTTAATATTAAACAATATAAACATACAAAGGTACAATGAAATAAAATATACACTAGAGTGGGACCTAATCATTGGCGTCAAGCTAGACTATTAGGCACACGGTCACTGAAACCCCAAGGTTCAATGGACCAAGAAATGGGTAATAAAAATTAACAATTATCCTAGGCAAACTGGGTCAAAGATGACGGGCAGGAGGACCAATTTTTATCCAATTGGCCCCCAATTAACAATATCCTAGGTAGACACTGGGTCAAAGATGACGGGCTGGAGGACCAATTTTTATCCAATTGGTCCCCAATTAACAATATCCTAGGTAGACACTGGGTCAAAGATGACGGGCTGGAGGACCAATTTTTATGACAGAATCCAAGGGCAGGGCAGTGGACTGTGGATGATAGTTGGTATAAATACCTACAAATAAATCTTTGAATTCTGTACATAAAAATACTGATAGCTTGAAGTGTGGTAAGTACGCCAATAAAAGACTAAATGAATCAACAATATAAGATTTAATAATAATAAATGATAATAGTAGGCAGATGGCCACATACAAAAAAACAATGAGTTAAATCTTGGGAAAATTACAACATGTGAATAATGTAGAGAACTACAACATTTAAAGAATTAGGTCAATGTCATTAATGACCATTGAAGTATGACAATAACTGCAAAGTTATTAATGATATTAAATTATTAATGATATTGGTATTAATGATATTGCAATAAATGCAAAGGTATTAATAATGATACCTGAAATGAATATAATTTGAGGGCAATAATGAAAGTTATTACTAAGGTACAATAATAATGATTAAAAATGACAATAAGCTGTAAAAAATGCTCACAAATAACATACATAAAAAATATATGTGGCATGCCTTCAGTGATTTGAATGTCAAGATAGACTTCGACCAAATAATTAATAGGCGTCACTGGCCTTAGAATAACACTTAAAAGCTAAGGGTAGCTAAAAATAAATGAAGATTATCCAGGTAAATATAGGCGACATGGGCCTTCAATGAATTGAATGTCAAGACAGACATCAATTAGAACGAGTAATAGGCGACAGTGGCCTTCAATGAATCACTTGTAAAGCCAAGGGTAGCTGTCAAATCCATAAACAAATAGTACTACTATTGAATACAATTATAAGGCGTCAGTGGCCTCAGAAAATCACTTGTAAAGCCAAGGGTAGCTGTCAAATCCAAAGATTAATAGGCGTCGGTGGCCTTAGTGAATTGCATGTCAAGATAGACATTAATCAAATAATAAGTAGGCGTCAGTGGCCTCAATGAATGATGTCAAGATAGACATTAATAAAACAATTAGTAGGCGTCAGTGGCCTCAGAAAATCACTTGTAAAGTCAAGGGTAACTGTAAAATACAATGAATTAATAGGCGTCGGTGGCCTTAGTGAATTGCATGTCAAGATAGACATTAATCAAATAATAAGTAGGCGTCAGTGGCCTCAATGAGTTGAATGTCAAGATAGACATTAATAAAACAATTGTAGGCGTCAGTGGCCTCAGAAAATCACTTGTAAAGTCAAGGGTAACTGTAAAATACAATGATTAATAGGCGTCGGTGGCCTTAGTGAATTGCATGTCAAGATAGACATTAATCAAATAATAAGTAGGCGTCAGTGGCCTCAATGAGTTGAATGTCAAGATAGACATTAATAAAACAATTAGTAGGCGTCAGTGGCCTCAATGAGTTGGATGTCAAGATAGACATTAATAAATCAATAATGATGCATACGTGAATGAAAATTGAAAAGAACGATTTACATAACCTGAATAAAATTCTGAAGAGGAGATGCGGCCAGGCAGACAGGCAATGACTCCGCAATACCAACAGGAACAGGACATCAGCAAGCGATGAAGTGATCTGGCCATGCTATGACAAGCATGAAAACGTCCACTACAGCAGGCGAATCCCCCAATGGAAAAGTAGGCTGGAGCGAGTAGAATTCCAAACGAATAATCCGATCTTCAAATTGTGGAATTTTTGGATTGATTTCCAAACAGTAGAGATGATGCACTTGAAAGTTTGAGGTTCACGAGGTAAAGCCAATTGTAGAAAAATGGCAACTGAAGCTTACACGAGGTTGTATCCAATTTTACCAGAGTAATTGAGTGAAGAACTCGATGAATAATTGAATCACACTGAAGAATGGAACAAACGAATTAATTTGAAGAATAATTCACACTTTAAAAAGGTTTTGTAGATCCGATGAATTCAGATGAAAGGTTTAGACCGAAGGCGTAAATGCACCATCGACTAACCACCATTGAAGACGAACACGGAGACGCTATGAAAGACATGGAGACAATGAAAAAGGCAAGCTGCCGGAAGTGTTAGAAACGTAGGCAAAGCGCTCGCAACCGAATGGTGAAAAAGTAACAAATATCTAAAAGGTAAGATGCCTAAAGACAAGATTAAATTCTAAAAAACGAATAGCACAATATTAAAATTGCAACAATCCGACGAAAAAATACGAATAAAAGTATAGAAAACCAGCTGATAGAGCAGAGGCAAAAAACCGCGATTGAGACGTCACTGAACAGCGCAGACGCACAAAAGACACAGCGCGCAGACAGACAGACATGATGACGACATGAAGTCTACGTAGTAGCGGAACGAATAACAAGTGGAACCGTTCCAAAGATGCTTTGTCAGATTTTACAGACATTTTAACATTGATATTTTGAGTTCCAGATATTTCCAATTCCGCGGCCCCGTATGTCTCTATCTTCTCTGTGCACCAACGAGCTATATAGTAAACTATAGAGTGGCTGAGTGGCCACTATTCCTGTTACGAATTGAACATGGGCAGCCATGACAGAGAGAGGCAAGAAGTGGCGGAAAATTTGAATGGCCCTATTGATATAATGGGAATTTGCATAAAATACAAGGTGTAAATCAGTTATATTTGATAAATACTACATTGAATTTTTATCGAGAATTTTAAATATATGTATTACAGTTGTTTTGCATCCATAAAATTGACTGTTTGAAATGCTTTAGGCTACTTGAAGCCTTGGTGAAATTAATGTAGCCTGAGTTACAGTGTTAATACTGCTTTGCCGTACAAGTGCTCTAGTAAGTTGAAATGCCATACCATAACTGCAAAATTATTATTTTAAAGACTGGATTATTTTTCATGTTATTTTGAGTGAGTAATTCAAAAAACTAGTTTATGAAGACGTTTCTTTGATATCAGCTTATGGTACTTATCCACATAACTCTAAGTTCATAACAAGAAGGCAAAATATGATAGTCAAAAAAATAACAACTATTTTATGGCCAGTATTAGACGGTAATATTTCTGTCATATGCAGATCATATGAAATGAGTTGTACAAGATCATATTTTTTCATATCATAGAACTATTACCGGCCTAACATATTATTATATAATATTATTATATTATGATCATGCATGTACGAAATCATATTTTTTCATATCTAGAACTATTACCGGCCTAACATATTATTATATAATATTATTATATTATGATAAAATGGAAATTATCGGTTTTAGAGGCATAGTTTTGAAATTTTTTAGGTTGTACTTAAACTTAAGGTCACAAGCCATAAAAATTGATGATACAATTAGCAACGATAGGAGAGTTGAAGCTGGGATTCCACAAGGAACAGTGCTTGGCCCAATTCTATTCCTAATTTATATTAATGATTTATTAAATATTGATCTAGACTGTGGCTCTCTCTACTCATTTGCGGATGACACTGTAGCTCTGTTTCATGGAAATTCATGGATGGAAACATTTGAGAAAGCAAATAGTGGTATAGCAAAGATAAAAAATTGGTGTGACCACAGTAAATTATGTATAAATAAAGATAAAACTGTGGTTCTACCCTTTTACCTTACAATGGCTGGTAAGCCCTCTGAGGAGTACCAACTTAAAATTATTATTCATAAACCTGACTGTAACCAGTCTTATTGCCAGTGTGTTCCTCTCTTTGTTCATGATTCTGTAAAATATCTAGGCATCATGATGGATCCTCGACTAAGGTGGGAGCCACATATTTCTTATGTTTGTAATAGATTAAGGAAAACATTTTATAAGTTTGTTCAATTGAGAAATATTCTTCCATTGTACCAGTTGAGGATGGTATTCCTTGCCCTAATCTCTTCTGTAATTGAATACGGCATTGTTGGATGGGGAGGTTGTGGATCTTCCATCTTACAACCCCTTATTTTGCAGTATAAGAAAATTGTAAAAATATGTCTGAATAGACCAATTAGATATCCCACTAACCTAATCTATAAAGAATTCAAAGTTCTAAGCCCTGAGGATTTATATAAATTGAACTTATTAAAATATGTATTTAAATGACCATTAGATTTTCCAGTGACTCCTGAACATGGATATACAACTCGTGGTCAAGCCAGAGAGAAACTCTATGAGCTGAGATGTGTAACTGCATCTGCGGCTGGTCATGCAGCCTTTCAGGGTCCTCGTTTATTTAATGTTTTACCTCTCGATATTTCTACTAGAGAGTCCTCCTTATCGATTTTCTGTAGAAGGTTAAGACTGTATTTATCGGCTTCATAAATTGTTTTGTTTCGTTTCATTGAAATATGTTTAACTTTATTCTGTAAACTAGGCTATATAAACTAAGCATTGTAATCAATTTGTTTCTTTTTGTGGAAGATGTGTATTTTCGTTTAGATTACTTAATGGCATAAGATAATACTATTTATGTAGGTAGCTCTATATAGTACTTGAAGCAGCTGAATCGTTTTTCTTATATTTTCTGTAATTCATAAGACGAACCACTCCTCGACGCAGGCCTAGCCTAATGAGGAGTGCACTTGATATTTTTTATGTTATTATGCTTTGTAAAATTGTACAATGAAGTGAATAAAAGTTATTATTATTATTATTATTATGATCATGTTAGGCCGGTAATAGTTCTATGATATGAAAAAATATGATTTCGTACAACTTATTTCATATGATCTGCATAATATGACAGAAATATTACTGTCTAATACCGGTCTTAGTTTGTTATTTTTTTGATTTAATATAAGCTGATGTCTATAGTTCATTCCAGTCAAGTTTGCAATACCATCATCACCATAAATAATGATAATATTTAGTTAAAGAAATCAATTTAACTCACAAAAACACATCTATTCCTGCAGTAGCAGACTGGCAATAGAGGCTCTTCAATACCATCATCATCATAGTTTGCAATACCATCATCATCACCATAAATATCATAATGATAATATTTAGTTAAAGAAATTTATTTAACTCACAAAAACACATCTATTCCTGCAGTAGCAGACTGGCAAAAGAGGCTCTTGTTGCCTCTCTCTGTCATGGCTGCCCTTAGTTCGCCGTGTAACACATTGAGAGCGCTGAAAGCACACCAATAGCCGCTCTATGGTTTACTATAATTATTAGCTCGTTGCTGTGCACCTGCACAGACACAGGATAGGCCTATTGTGTGATGTGGTCTGTGGTGCGCCGTGCCCTTAGACCAGTTATAGAATAGACACGCTGGGAAGTCTAGCCTCTGAAGCCAACATCTACTGCCATATCTCCAAATCGTGACGTTATCATCGGATATAAAATTTTCAGATTGTGTCTATTTCAGAAGGATGTGAATTATTATTCATTAAAATGGTAAACTTCAGCTGCGCTCCCGCTGAAATAGACACAATCTGCTATGGAATACAATGTAAACAAACTCTACAGAAAAGTTTTCTGATGCTGACGTCACGATTTGGAAAATATGGCAGTAGATGTTGGCTTCATCGACTTTGAGTATAATATTAAAAACAATAGGCCATGTCTATTCTATAACTGGTCTAAGGCCGTGCTACTGCCGTGCCGTGCGCCCGTCTCTAATAGCGTCTACACAGAAGTGAGGTTATGTTAATAACTATGTTTGTGTTAATAACTTATGTTCAAACTTGTACAGTGATTACTGTAAAATATCAAGTGTTTGGAAACAATTGTGAAATTGTCTTTATTTAAACAAACTCTACTTTCTAACAAAAAGTACCGTACTGAATTTATTCAACCAAAGGAAAAGTGCAACAGTAAAACAGTTGCTTTTTAATTCCATTCAAACAGCCACCACATTTATTATGAATTTGTCATTTCGTCATCAATATTAATGTAATTAACTTATTGTATTCTCATCTCGGCTAAGCTCTAGCCGGTGAGCTCCCCCTGTTATCTCAGTTATTATTGAAGATATCGACTCAATTTTTTTTTTAATGATAGAGGAAGACAAAATAAAGCGCGCTAGCATATTTTTATACCATTTGATTCAATTTTAATATTAGAAATAGCTGTTTCAAAACTAATTTTTTTTTGAAGAAAGGACGATTCTAAATTATAATTATTTGTATCAACTATTATTGAAGATATGGGACTCAATTTTTTTAATGAAAGAAGAAATAATACGTGTTGGTAACTGAATAACAATTTTAATCGATGAAATTCAATATTATTAATATTAATAGCAAATATTGAATTTTGTCTAACCTATAATCCTATCATGTTTTTACTAGCACCATAGAGTTTTGGAGTTTTAAAGTTGCTGCTCTATTCTCTAAAGGTCACAAATTTGAAGCATGCTAAATAGAGTTGTCATCGGTTTTTCAAATCGCTCGATCAGAAAGATTCTTCTTCGATTAATGTTTCAAGAGTCCAATATTCATTTTATTGTTTTTTTTATTGTTATTGTTTTACAAACTTCAATTTGATATATTTGAATTCTAATTTAATCTACATTTTTCCCCATAATTGGAATACTTTTTTTGAAAAAATTGGTAACCCCAATGGGTATTAAATTTAAAAAGTCTCATTTAGGTATTAATAATTAAAGTTTACTTAACAACTTACAAATTACAGAAAAGTACCACAGGCTAACTTACGCTTAAAACGGTTCCAGTTATAATTTTCACTATCTTCAATTTTTTCAAAAAAATTCCAATTATGGGAAAAAATAATTTTGAATTAGAATTCAAATATATTAAATTTGTAAAAAAATTATTTTAATTCCATCAAAGAGCTAACCATTACTGCTGACCACATTTTCTCCTGTATTTAATGCTATTGCTGAGGTTTGGGTTGAAAAAGATTAGGTTGGAAAAGGTTAGGTTAAGGGGGGTTAGGTTTGAAAGATTTTGCATAAAAAGGATTTGGTTAGGAAGTCTTAGCTTAGAAACGCTTTGGTTGAGAAACTTAGGTTAGGAAACAGTTGGGTTGTAAAAAAATTGGGTTAGAAAAAGCTTTGGTTAGGGAAAGCTTTGGTTTGTGAAAGCTTAGGTTAGGAAAAGCTTTGGTTAGGGAAAGCTTCGATTAGGAAATTCTTAGGTTAAGAAAAGCACAAGTTAGGGAAATCTTAGGTTGGGAAAAAAATAGGTTAGGAAAATCTAAGGTTAGGGAAAGCCCATGTTAGGAAAAGATAAGGTTAGGAAAAGCTCAGGTTAGGAGAAGCTAAGGTTAGGAAAAGCTTTGGTTAGGAAAAGCTTAGGTTAGGAAAAGTTTAGGTTGAGAAAAGCTTGGGTTAGGAATAAGCTTAGGTTGGGAAATGCTTTGTTTAGGAAAGCTTAGGTTAGGAGAAGCTGAGGTTAGGAGAATCTAAGGTTTAGTAAAGCTTAGGTTTGGGAAAGCATATGTTAGGAAAAGCTTTGGCTGGGGAAAGCTTTGGTTAGTGAAAGCTAAGGTGAGGAAAAGCTTTGAGTTGGGAGAAACTTAGGTTAGGAAAAGCTTAGGTTGGGATAAGCTTAGGTTAGGAAAAAGTTAAGGTTAGGGAAAGCTTAGGTTAGGAAAATCACAGATTAGAAAAAGCTTAGTTTAGGAGAGATTTGGTCTTGGCCCAGGCTCAATAAGCTTTGGTCAGACTTGTTCAGGTTAGTAATTATTTGACTTAGAGTTCATTCAATTAAAATTTATCATTGTCATAAGAAAATGTTATCAAAAGTAAAAGTTTGTACATTGTTCACCACTTCTTCAACTCCTAGTTCTTAACTTTAAAGTTCTTCCCATACTCCATGAGTCTCTACTTTTGAAAAATCTTTTTATCTCAACTCTTGAATCCTATCTCAATATTCAATTATTCTATTCAATCATCCTAATTACTATAAATGTGAATGACTTGAACCTGACAGAAATTGACCAGAACATAATTGTTTTTTTAATGTTTAAATTAGTATTTGAGGATAAAATTTATATTACCGACAGCTATTTTTTCTTCCTCTTCAATTAAAAAAAAAAATTGATTGATATCTTCAAAAATAGTTGAGATACCATTGTGCAATACAATATTGTGAGATACAATTGTTAGTCACATATACCAAAAATTACCAATTTCTGTTCTGTTTCAGGGTCAGCTTTAGAAACTCTAATATTAATTTAATGAAAACTCCCCAGAATAATATCTAATTTCTATTTAATTCATTGATTAATCAATTATATTGTATTCCAATGTCCATGATTGCCTGCAGTTACCAGTACTCTTCAATCACTTTCAAAGAAGTTGAATTGATGCAAACATTCATTTGAGCAATCACTTATTTTGAAATCTTTAATTTGGCCATATATGAGTCAGCTGTGCTATTGGCTTCATTATTCACAGTTCATTCTTCATTGTTAACATAACCTCATTCTTCATTGTTGAGTCTCACTTCAGAAATTCAAACTGTTTTTTTTAATGTTTTAATTAGTCTTTCTAAATAAAATTCATAGAAGCAACACCTATTTTTCCTTCTTCTTTCATCAGAAAAAAATTGAGTTGATATCTTCAAAAATAGTTGAGATAATAATATATTTAGAATCGTCCTTTCTTCAAAATAAGGTTAGTCTTGAAACAGCTATTTATAATATTAAAATCGAACTAAATTGTATAAAAATAGGCTAGCACACTTTATTTTTTCCTCCTCTTTCATTAAAAAAAAAATTGAGTTGATATCTTCAATAATAACTGAGATAACAGGGGGAGCACACCGGCTAGAATTTTGTGATGATGGGCTCTTACATTTTTTACTTTCCTTGCCCTATTACCATAGGTAAGGAAAGTATTGCTTTCCGAAAAAAATTAAGGTACCCCAATTTCTAAATTTCTATATGTTCCAAGGTCCCCTGAGTCCAAAAAAGTGTATGAGTGTATGTGTCTGTCACGATATCTCATCTTACAATTAACAGAATGACTTGAAATTTGGAACGTATGGTCCTTACACTATAAGGATTCGACACAAACAATTTCGATCAAATGCAATTCAAGATGGCGGCAAAAATGTTGTCAATAACAGGTTTTTTTCACAATTTTCTTGAAAACGGCTCCAGTGATTTTGATCAAATTTACACCTAAAATAGTCATTGATTAATCTCTATCAACTGCCATAAGCTCTATCAACTGCCACGAGTCCCATATCTGTAAAAATTTCAGGAGTTCCGCCCCATCTATACAAAGTTGGATTTTAGATTCCCAATCATCAGGCTTCAGATACAATTTAAACAAAAAATTTCAAGTGGAAAATATTGATCCTGAAAATCTCTACAATTAATGTTCAGTTACATTTTCACCTAAAATTGAAAAAAGCTCAAAATTTGAGAAAATGTGATTATCCAATTGCAAACTGTTGGAAACGGTTGATTCTATCAAATCATTCACTATTAAGAGATAGCAGACCTTGTGTAACTCCAGTGTTATAGTCCTGTCACCAGCTGGCTCAGATGTTTGAATAGTAGACTTGAGATGCACATTCATTGCTTTCAGCAAAAAAAGCTCATCAATTCATCAATTGCTCATCAGGTGATCAATTTTCATAATGGCAAGGAAAGTTGTGTGAGTGCGCCACACCAGATTTTTCCAAATACTCCTTTACATTACGTATGGATAGTCTCATCTCTCATTAAAGAAAGTGTATGCAGATGGCCGATTCTGTGATTGAATTAGTTACTATCCAAAATTAAATTCAACATCATGTTTCTTTTGTTTGAATATGTATCTGGTTTTGTATTTTCCAGGACAAATCACAGAAACAATCAACAAAATTCAACATGTTTAATAATAATTATGATTTAGTGTCAGTCATGCAAAAAGTATACAATAACTTATAGATACACAAACACAGTAAATTTTATCTATAACTAGCTGGCCCAGCAAACTTTGTAACTTGGATGGAGGAGCAAGACGGCTGCTGGTTGTGATGTTTCAGTGGGTGGTCTTTGTAAATTATCTATTGGTAAAAACGATCCAGCAATCATGTGTGAAGCATTTTGTGCTGATAAGTGGTTTCATACCACATGTGTAAAAATATCATCATCAGACATGAAGAAAATTGAAGAATTGGGGGAACATTCAAGGTGGTATTGCTCGACTTTAGGTTAGGACAGTGTCATGATTCTAACTTGAAATCAGAAGATGTTTTCAACATTGCTATTAATGTTAACAAAATACTAAACAAACTAAATGTAATGGATTTTGAAAATGAAAAAATTCGTGATCAATTGGAAATTGTTTTGGAAGAACAGTTCAAAAATTCTCAAGTGTGTTCAAGTAATACATGTAATAAATCCATGCAAGATAAATTTGATGCTCAAGTTAACACAATTTCTGACTATGAACTAAATAGCTCGAATACAATTATTAGTTCTATAAGTGACGTGAATGTAATTGATGTACCATCCAATACTGTTCAAAAGGTTACAAAAACTAACTCATCTTCAAAACAAGTAAGTGACAACAACTTTGAATTATTACTAAGCATGAATTTAGAAGACAACTCCCAATGTAGAATTTTAACTAATTCAAGACAGTCTCTTGTTCATAGTGTTCAAGACAAAATTAAAGACATTAAGACAATTCAGTCTGAAACTCTTAGTACAATTCGACTAAACACTGGAATTATTGACTTGAATAGGAGAGTGAATTATCAGATGATCAGCTGTGCTGAATAGTGAGTTGTGTTTTTTCTGGCTCTAAATTTTGTAAAATAACTCGAAAATTTTCCAATTAATGATGATTTGAGTGTGATATTTTTGTTTTTTATTCTGTTTTCAACTGTCAAAATTTAAAAATCTTAGTTTTCGTTGTTTTTGAGTGAAAATGGACTAAATTTTGGTGAAGTGAAATCATAACCCTATTTGGGACTTTTAAAGTGTTATCTAAATTTGGGAGAGGAATAGTACAAGGAGTATCCTTAGTTTTTTTTTTCCAATCAGTGCTTCTTTGTAAAAATATGAATAAATATGAATAATATGAATATGAATTCTTTTGAAGAGTGTAGTGCTTTGTCATCTAGTTTGAGTAGTAAGAATGCCACTAATTCTAATCCACTGGTTGTAAATCGGACTAATAATAAATCTAAAAATTCTGATAAGTTAATACAAGCACATGAAGGAAACTCATTGAATCCTTCTGTGACAGAAGGTAAAAAATGGAATGTGGTCGCAAAGCAAAATAAATTCAAGATACACAAGACTAATATATCAGATAAACATAAGCATGCAGTATCGCTTTCAAACAAAAGCCGTGGCTTGACAAAACCTAGTGGGTGCAGTAATAAAAGTACTAATGGTAGGAATAAGCCTACTAATGAGGTCAGTGTTGATGCATCTGTCGATAAGAGTAATAGTCTTAAGCATATTGTGGGTAGTGGAGCAAGTACATCCAAATTGATATCAGCCCAAAGGAAGGACGGGATTTTTGTTTCCAAGTTGGCAGTGGATACTACATGTGAGGCTATTTCTGAATATGTAAAACAATTTATTTCAGGTGAAATTTTGTGTGAGGAGGTGAAATCAAAGTTTCCTACTTACAAATCATTTGAAATAGCTGTTGATGTAGGTAATAAGGACAAAATTATCAAATCTGAGATATGGCCTGAAGGTGTACTTGTAAGTGAATACCGGTTCCAGATACGACCACACCCTAAATCCAAGCATTTTTTAGGCCAAAGGAAAAATTAATGTGTTCAAGACCTTCTCCTTCCAATCAATTCAATGACTTGAATAATGTGACAAGTGCAACAAAAAAAAAGGACCTGTGGATATGTTTAATAAATGTTCAGTGTCTACGCACCAAGCTTGAGTCCCTCAAACTCCTGTGTGAGGAGGTGTCACCTGACTTTCTGTGCATATGTGAGCATTGGCTCAAGCACCAAGAAACTGAGTTCTATCACAGTATTAGCAGTCTAGGTTTGTCCAGTATACACTGCAGGGATACCATGAGTTGTAGGGATACTGCTGTTTATGTGGAGGGGAAACTAAAGTCTGAAGTAAGACTTGTTGATTTAAAAAGATTTAGTGTAGACTCTGTCATTGAACTGTCTGCAGTGTTGTATTTGAGCTGCTCACTATTAATTTTAACAGTGTACAGATCTCCAAATGGTGATATCAATTCTTTCTTTGACATGTTGCAGGATTGTCTAGGTCATCTGAATGTTCTACAGTACCAGATAGTTATGTGTGGTGATTTTAATATACATCTGACAGAGTCTAGTGTTTTGGAAAATAGATTCACAGTTCTTCTCAGGAGCTATGGTCTTATCATCAGCAACAGGGCCCCAACTAGAGGAACCGCTTGTTTGGATACAGTTGCAACAACACTGGATTCATGGGACTGTGTTGTTGAAGTGATTGAACCAGTTGTGGCAGATCATCAGGCCCTGCTTATAGATGTTGGCCTGTCCAAAGCAGAGTCAATCCTGAATGGTTCTGTAAATACAGGTTCACACATAGGAGAATTGATAAAAACAACTTACCTGTTTTTGTTGGAATGCTTGGGAGAGTCAACTGGAGTCTCTGCATCAATTGTGTTCCAAGAATTTCTTTCAGTAATTTCTTCCAGAGGTTCATGAGTATGTTTGATGACTTCTTCCCAAAAAGAGTGAGGCGGTTTACTGGGAGAAGAAATGAACCCTTCAGTCATGTGATAAGTCATGGTATACAGTAGACTTGGCAAGTATTAGAACACTTGTTATTATTGCCAACAATATGTACAAGAATGCCATAACTGCAGAGGATAGAAACAAGTTCTATTCAGCTTACCTCAGACTGAAGAAAGTATATCAACAGGATATTGTCAACTCAATGAGCATCGTATTAGGAATGCTCCAAACCCATGCAAGGCAGCCTGGAATGTTATCAACAGCTCCAAAAGCAAGAAGGTTGTACTGTCAGGAGGTGCAAGTCCCGATGACTTCAACAATTTCTTTATTCACTCAGTGGCTGGGATGGTGGAGGCTCTCACCGGTTCACCTGATGATGCAGTGAATCATGTTCCTGTCAGTACTTGCAGTTTTGTGAGAGAGAATTTCCCCTGTGGACCTGATAAAAATAGTCAAGGGATACAAGAGCTCAACAAGTCCTTACATCTATGGAATCTCAACAGTGGTATTCAAGTCAATAGTTGATGTTTTAGCTATACCACTCTGTAATTTGATCAATGACTGCTTGGATTCTGGAGTTTTCCCCAAGGAGCTGAAGACATCAAGGACAATTCCAATCTTCAAGAAAGGTGAACCTCATGGATTGTCGAGTTTCAGGCCAGTCTTGATAATTCCTGTATTTGGCAAACTTGTGGAATTGGTGATGTATGTTCAGCTTTCATGGTATTTTGAGAGTAATTCCATCTTCCAACCTCACCAGTATGGATTCTGTCAGGGGAGATCAACCACGGGAGCTGTGCAGTATTTAGTGGAGTCAGCTCTTGCAGCAATGGAGGGCAGGCAGTCGGTCTCTGTTGCTTTGTGTGATTTGACCAAGGCATTCGACTGTGTCTCACATGACATACTATTGGGTAAAATGAAGAGGTATGGGATAAGTGGAGTTCCCTGAAAATCATGGAGGATTACCTCTCCAATAGAATGCAGGTCACATCGGTGAATGGTGTGGAATCACAGTCAAAGGAGGTGATCTATGGAGTGCCGCAGGGATCGATTGTTGGTCCTCTGTTGTTCCTTGTATTCATCAACGACTTCAGTGTGCATGGAAGAGCCTTATTGTTTGCTGATGATACCATCCTGCTGGCCCAGGATGAGGACCCCCAAACTGCTGTTGCCCAGTCTAATCTTCTTGTAGAAGAGGCTTGCCAGTGGTTTAAATCAAACAAACTGTGTCCAAATGAGGGGAAAACACAGAACCTGTTGTGCACCTTAAGGCATGGTCAGGCTCATGGTGAGGCAGAGGTCAAACTCTTGGGTTTTGTGATGGACCCCACTCCATCATGGGATCGACATATTGGCATGCTGTGCAATTGACTGGCCAGGGTGACGTTTTTGATGCAGAAGCTGAAGCAACAGGTGCCTGCCAACTACTTAATTACAGCCTACCATGGGCTGTTCCATAGTCATATAAGCTACAGAATAGTACTATGGGGCCATGCGGGTAGCTGTGAAAGGATTCTCCTTCTACAGAAGAAAGTTCTTAGAGTCATCACATCATTGCATTACCTGGAGCACTGCCGGCCAATCTTCAAGCATCTAAAAATACTGACAGTGTACAGTCAGTACATGTATAGCTCCCTATGGCTCCTAAGGAGTGAGGTTCATGCCCACCAGGAGAGGGGCCAGCTGCATCACCACAATACCAGGAGACGGGGCAACATTAACCTGCCCTATTCCAGACTATCGAAAGCACATGAATGCTACCCCTTATTGATGCTAAAATTTTTTAACAGACTGCCAATTAGTGTTCGTGAGCTGGAGTATGGGAAGTTTTGTAGGCTGGTACGTGAAAAACTCATCAACTACCCTCTCTACTCATTGAGAGATGATGAGACCAGTGGACTTGTAGACCAGTTAGAGATTGTTTCATGAGTTGGTATGGCAGTCCATCCACAGAGCCACATGAAACAACCTATCTGCAGCCATCTCTCATTATTTGTGTATTGATTGTTTTATATTTTGACAAAGTCTGTCTGGCAACTGCCGGTCATGGACTGAATATACTGAATTACTGAATTCGTACTGCCAAATAGTTATAACATCTCATTAAATGCATTAATCCGTGTTTCGGATGGACACATTAATCGTCAGTCCCGGCTGCCTAAAAGTCGTTAGGTCATGGTCAGAGGCCCTAAAATTGATCAGTTGCGACCTGAAAACACTAACAACAGACCTGAGCCAGCCAGGTCACTTGATATTATTATATTTATAATGCTTCTCATGGCAAAATTAAAGGTGCATTTTTGTTTGTGCATAAATTTCTGCAGTCAATGACGACAAGCATTGTTGACATTCATATTTTCCAAATTTCAAGTGTGCTGAAACAGCTGATTTAATTATTTTTCATTATTTGTGTTTATTATTCAAGAATCAAACATTTCTAATAATATCAACATATTGCCATCTAAAAGTATAAAAATAAAAATATCTTTGAGGTTTTTTAGACAAATTGAAATCTACCCAATCTGAGATCCTCACCCTGTCAAGGTCGGTGACTGCATTTATGCACAAACGGAAAACTCAGCTTTAGCTGGATGCACACCTGAGAAGGCGCAGGCATTTCGCATCCAGGTTATTAGTTTTGAATAGCAGATGCTATTATTCATATTATTCCAGCTATTAATTTCAATGGATTTTATTTATATAGATAATTTTTTAACTGCAAAATAAATAATTTACTAAAAATCAATCAATTCTAAACATCAAAGACATCACAATTATTGGAAACAAAGCCATGTCTTTAGTGCATGTAAGTCTTTATCCTAAGGCTGCACTGCTGGATGGTTACCCACAGAATAGTAATTTTGTTTTTAATTGGGGCGTTTAGAATAAAATACATGGGCAGTTATGTATTAACATGACCATGTTATAGTAATTTGAACATTACTATAGTGAGGTCCACGTTACAATGACAGTGTTTGATTAGCAATGGTATTGCTATCCTTGTCTATCATTCAACAAAGCGGATAGCACTATCTCTTTCTCGCTTTCCTCTGTTGCCAAATTGTCTTTTAACAATGTGAAATTAATAATTAATTAACAAAATATTTCATCTTAATTATGAATATTCATTATGGAATTATTGAAAAATATAATTTCTTGCTTAATAAAATATAATTATATTATCAATTATTGATCATTTTAAACGAGAATGAACCATTATTACATCAATAAACCTGTATCAGCTACCATCTATAGAAGGCATTGACAAAACTGATCAGCAATGGTTTTCTCCTATTTTTTCCACTGCCATTATAACATGGACCTCACTACATCAATCCCATAAGAGCTTCATTTTTGTAATGGATTTTCAAAACAATGCTATAATGAGGACTTTATGTAACAACTTGAACATTATGCAATGGGGTGTCAACCAATCACAATACAGGACAAACATTATTGGAAACTATTGAAATCAGCTTAATCAGATCTATTCTTATATATACACAGATATATCACTTATATATCATAACAGATACACTTTACGGTTTCATAATATAAATTACAACCAGTTATGATTGAGAGCTCGACGAGAGCGGTCTTATCGGAGTGGTTGCTGCGTCAGCTGTGCAAAGTTTAAACATTCTGTAACAAAATATTTTGTGCTAGTGAACCGTGTTGTAGTGAATATTTTATTTGAAGATTTAAAAATGTCTTGTTTAATTTGCTCTAAATCCGTTCGGAATTCAGGTGAGCTGATTTCATGTGTTTACTGTGAAGTGAATTTTCATATAGGATGTGTGAAAATGACCAAGGACGATGCAGACTACATAAAGAAAAACAAACAAATTTAGAGATGTAGCAGCTGTTCCTCTACATGCCACAAAAGTATGGTGAGTGAATCGACAACAGGAAACAAGGACCTGACTCTCCAAGAACTCGCAGGAGTTCTTGAGGTAATTGCAGAAAATCAGACATTGATGAAGGAGAATATTAAGAAAATGGAGTTGGAGCTTGGGAAATCAATTGAATCATGTCATCAGGCGATTAACGACATAAATAAGAAGTTTGATGAGCATCATCATCATTGCTTCATCAACATTGATAAGCTTTCAACAGAAGTAGCTAGCCTCAGGAAAGAAAATGCAGAACTGAAGGAACGCATCAAGGATATGTAGCAATACTCAAGATCAATCATGCTGGAAATAAATGGTATACCCAAAAAAGAGGATGAAGATGTAACAGAAATCATTTGTAGAATGAGCAAAGTATTAGGACACAAAATAAAAGCAGATGCAATTGACATTTGTCACAGACTAAAACAACGAAATGAAAACCTACCTCCACCAATCATTGTTAAGTTTGTTCATAGAACAGACAAACAAGTAATATTGAATAAAAGGGAAGTTACGAGGCAGTTTTCTACAAAGCAGATGGGAGAAACAACAGACCATCCAGTCTATGTGAATGAAAGTCTAGCACCTACACGAAGAAGGATTTTCACCATGGCGAGAGAGACCTTCAAAAGAGGCGACATCAAATACTTATGAATCAAGGAAGGGAAGATTCTAGCAAGGAAAGAAGATGGAACACCAGTTATCAAGAACAGTGAACAAGTGAAAAAGTTGAGCGTGAGAAGTGCATCAGAGCAGCCAGGTAACCAAGAAAATAACAGTGTCAGTAAATAAAAATGTCATCAGAGATAAGTAACAGAAAAACACTAATTATTCATCAAAATATATGCAGTCTGCGAAGTAATTTCGATTTATTCTTAGAGCAAATGAGGAAATTAGAAAACAACCCGCTAATAATAGTTTTGACAGAAATATGGTTACTAGAGAATGAAATAGATTTATATCATATAGAGGGCTATTCAGTACATGGTAATTTTAATCATAACTACAGAGCAGGAGGAACTTTGGTTTATATTAGCAGTGAGATAACGTTCCATACAAATCTCCAACTAATTCAATTTTTCTCCACCCTACAAATCCGGAGGAAGTAGCAAAGAAAATTGAAAAACAAATCTTCACCAGGTGTTGATGGAATAAGCACAAGCATGATTAAAAAAACTTACATGAATTATTTGAACAAATTAACCGATCTAATTAACCTTAGTATTGTCAAAGGAAAATTCCCAAGCATGTTCAAACACAGCATAGTTATACCTATTCCTATGCCAAATTGTAAAAACATCAGTTCTGCCCAATTTCACTTTTACCAGTTTTTTTCAAGATTGTAGAAAAAATATTCAAGGTTAGACTTGAAAACTTTTATATAAATAATAACTTTTTTAGTGATACCAATATGTTTTCTGTGAAGGAAGAAGTACAGAAGCGGCAATTAAAAATCTCATTTCAAAAGTAAATGACAGTTTCAGTGTTAATATAAAAGTGTGCAGCTCTGTTTCTTCATATCTCTAAAGCATATGAAGCTATTGATAAAAACATGCTTCCGAAAAAACTTGATTTATCAGGAGCAAGAGGAATTGCTAATGATTGGTTAAGATGCTACCTAAATAATAGAAGGTTCTGTCAAAGGGTCAGAATTAACAATACGTTGAGTGAACCCGAAGACATTACCATAGGTATTCCTCAAGGATCAGTGTTATCAAGTAATTTATTCCTGGTCTTTATTAACGATTTGATGTATGGTGACTTACAGGGAAAGATTATATCATTTGCAGATGATACAGTTATATTTTATTCGGCCAAAGCAAGTCAAGAACTCAAAAATAAATTAGAAATGGATCTTAAGCACCTTAGGTGGTGGTTTTGTGAAAATAAATTAACTATCAACACAGACAAATCTAATATAATACAATTTAATCTTCAAAACACAGATCAGAAGTTAACTAGTATTTACTTCCATAAATTAGATTGTGCGCAACAGGCGAATAATATATTGTGTAACTGTGAAACAATAAAACAAGCATGTACAGTTAAGTATCTGGGCCTCATATTGGATAGTAGGCTCACTTGGTCAGATCATGTACAGAAGATAAAAAGTGAGTTATTTTTATACATAAGGAAGTTCTATTACCTCAGACAGTTATGTACAAAAGAAGTATTGTTACAATTATACCATGAAATTATTGGTTCTAGAATAAATTATGTAATAATATGCTATGGGAGTGCATACAATGTTCATATTAAACCTGTGATTACTGGTCAGAAACATATATTAAAAATAATTTGTAATAAACCTAAACAATATAGTTCAATGATGCTCTTCAGAGAACTATCAATATTACCAGTGAGACATTCTTTTCTATTCATAGCAATGCTGGATTTAGCTGAAAATAATTTCGATATTCAACAGATGAGAGAAAGAATAAACCTCAGGAATTCACAGGACATTAACCTCCCAAAATCAAGATTAGAACATTCCAGACGACACTTCAAATACATAGCTATAAAAATATTCATTTCACTTCCAGTAACAACAAGGAAAATAACGTCACTCAGTTATTTAGAAAAGAAATCAAGAAATTCATTTTACAACTAGACAACCCGAATGATTTTTCTACTAAATTAATATAGGTCTAAATTTAGTATAATTTAAACATTACATGACATGAACACTGCAACAATAAAAGATCATTGAACTCACAAATCCCGTCCGGTATGCATAAACAGTAAGACATGATAAAGTTTTAGTTTTACTTTTAAAGAATAAAGAGTTGACGAGGGAAACTCACAAAAAAAACAATTTTACATACCGACTGTGTTTTAATCACCATGACAGTGCTGCCACCATAGTTGTTCAAACACATAAATAATTTTGACATTACAATAGAAATAATACAAAATATAGTTTTATATGAATTATTATATTCCAACAAGACAGTATTAAATTTCAATTAGGTACTGTCTCTTTCTTCAAAACGCAGTTATTCAAAGTCTAATTACATCAGCACTTTGAAAAAAAAACGAAACTATGAATAAAATTGAACTAAATATGAAAAAAACAGCAACCACTCCATACATAGTTTTAAGTTTTGTGTAAGTGTGGGTGTGTGTGTGTGCATGTGTGAATGTGTGCAAGAATGATTATAAATTGACATATTGATTTATTTCAATATAATACCATATTCAATTATTATGTTCTTCATGATATAATATTTAAATTTGTATATAAATATTTTATTATATATATTCAAGTGTCCCCACACAGGGTAGCCTATAGGGAACACATATTAGAAATTAGGAACCAATATTGAATTTGCTTTTTGGAATGCATTTGATTGTTTATTTATTATTATTTTTTTTTTTTTTTGAATTGAATATAAACACAGGAAACACACAACATAGATAGATTAAAAACACTAATGCCCGGTTGCAGAGTTGTCACATAAAGTTAAAAGCAGGCAGTCAACTAATTTAAGAAGCCATAAATTCACTTTCCGTTGCACAGATGTCAAAGTAAACTATTGCTCCCATAAAACTAAAAATCTGGTGTGGTGCACTCACACAACTTTCCTTGCCATTATGAAAACTGATCACCTGACGCTAGTGTTCATGCACATCTCAAGTCTACTATTCAAAGATCTGAGCCAGCTGGTGACAGGACAATAACGCTGAAGACACATGAGGTCTGCTGTTTATTCGATAGAGGCTGGCTCAAACAGCACTCTGGTTTGTGGACTGTATCAATATTACATCGAGAACTTTTGGGTTGTCTGGCGTCGGGTAGCAAGTTGAACAATTAAAATGGCTAAGTGCACAATAACATAGGCCTACCTTCATGTCCAAATCCTCCTTGCTTCCAGGATCCCGGGTCCAGATCACGATACGAGATGAGATGACACTTGTAATAAATCACAATAAATAATCAATAGATCACTTTGCAAAATCGACATTACAAGAAGTGAGCTCTTTGATTGGCTGTCAATCGGCAACTGGCCGCGATTATGCTTTGCGCATCACCGTATAATTGCCCCCTCCACCACACAACCTCAGACAACAGAGCAACATGGATAATGTCCGAACATCTGCTATCTCTTTGTAGTGAATGATTTTTAATAATCAACAGTTGCCAACAGTTTACAATTGAATAATCACATTTTCTCGAACTTCGAGCTCATTTTCAATTCAAGGTGAATTGTTACTGAACATTAATTGTAGAGATGCTCAATCTTTTCCATATCAATGATTTCAACAGAGTTTGAGCTTGTACAGAATAGAATGTGCTTCTCGGTCTGGGCAGTCTTATCCTTTCCAAGAAGTGGTGGTAGGCAATATTATGTAGGTGATATTTCAAAGCAATCTCAAACTCAATTATCTAGATATCTCATCTACAGGAAAAGTCGCCATTTTCAATGGTTTTCAATGTAAAGTATGAGTACCATCAAAGGGGCCTACAATATTTCAGTCAGGCTCATTCAGAAGCTTATTCATGTACAAAAACAGAATGATTATTATTCTTCACATTCTATTAATTTTAAATATTCAAGTCCAGAACCATTTTCTTCATGAAAAATTACCTTTTGCCAGATAGAGAGTGGCCCAAAAACCTTGTATTTTCGGTTCATTTTCCAGTTTTCAGCTATTTCTGCCAAATAGAGTATTCGGACAGAAAAATTTGCTCTTGCCTTTTTCTCAGATGAACAATATCTTCCGATTGTTACCATTTACATGTATAATTCAAAATCTCTCTGGGCATATTTTTGTGCTTTACAATCTGAGATCAGGTAGAGCGCTCTATCTCATAAAGATTTTCAGGTACACCTGTCAACAATGCTCTTTGTATCGTGAAAAACACCTAACTTCTAGCTTCAACCATTACCAACTACATTGCCCTCACATTGATATTTCGCACAATTATAATAAGTTCATGAGATTATGTTCTATGAGAATCACCCGTTCGATGCCCTTCATTTCAGTATTTCCAATTGAGAGGCAAACATATGAGGATACTTCATGGATCAAAATTTCAAACACTTATAACTTTTGACACAATGCTCAGATTTCATCAAACTACACTTCATTCTTCTTGGCTCGTCAAGGTGGTCCAAAATCATGCATCATAAGTCAAATTCGGTCGAAAAATGGAAAATTTATTGCTAAGTGTACTTGAGCCCATATTCCAATAAACAAAAAAATGGCATGATAAATTGGTTCTGGACTTCTCTCATGTATCCAAATAATATATTAAAAAATCAGAACTACAATATAAATTGCAAGCACAACCCTTTTTTTATGTCTTTATTGACTGGCCTAGGAGAGAGGATACTTTTCTTGAAATCGTTGGCTCTTTTAATTAAACTTATGTAACTAATTCCAAAACTATTTATTCTATATAGTTTAACGTGGGAGGAAGATTCCTAGTCCAAAAAATTCAATTCTTCATCATCAAGGGCTCTCGTGGTGGATAGTATTGAGAACAGAAAAATCACTTTTAATATTAGTTTTCCCGAAACCACCTGTTGGTTTACTGAAATTTGGTTGTTAGTTGTTTGGTATTAATCAAATGGACATCTGGCACGGGAAAACCGTACATTGTGTGGATTGAGCAATTAAGATTAAAGCATGGTTTTCATTAGTGTAGTTAGTAGCGGGTAGAGTTCCTTGGGCAAGTACTAACTATCTTGTGAACTCTCCCAATGAAAACTTTCATGGTAGAGTAGAGTCGAGTCATGGTAGAGTAGCCTACTAGTTTTTAGTTAACTACAGTGGGATAGTACTCTACCTTCCCCCACCACTGCTTCTCACTCTACTCTACCACTACTATGCTAATTTATAACAGTCTTGAGCAGGTAGAGTAGAGTTGAGCCGTAGGCTATCAACTTTAAGAAGTATTGTTATTTATTGAGAAGTGTTAATTTAAAAAAAAAGTGTTAAGAGTTTAAGTGCTAATTTATTTAAAAGTATTGACATTTTAAGGTTAGTTTTGTTTACTAGACAACACACTTTACTTACTAATCTCAATAGTAGTGAAAACAGTTACTCGACCACTAACTCTACCAGTGAAAACCAGGCTTATAGGACAAAGAAAATATGACTTATGATACATAATTTTAAATGTCTAGGAATGAGCTACAACTTTTATACGAAACATTAATGGTATATGACATTAATATTGTAGATCTATTCTTAGAAGAATGAAATCATCAAAGTCTGCTATATCTGGATATGGAGCTGATATTTAGTTTTACTAAAAATATTGCAGTTTCAAACTTCGGGATATCCTGGCGTGGAGAAGAAAGCGGGAGGACGATGGGACTCTGCGGTTTGTGCAGGCAATGTACTATGAATAACAACACACTGCAAAAATTCACCTTTCCCCTAATATATTGAGCATCAATGTCTTTATTGATTGAACCGAGGTGATGCATTATAGCCCATTATTTTTCTTCTCTATCGAACCCTTCTGCCTCTCAGGGTCGGGTGGTTTTGGTCCTCGGTCCATCGTCTCCACTCCAGTCTATCGCCCATCATTCTCTGCATCTCACGCCAACTCCTTCCTTGCATCTCCCCCAACCTCACCATATAATCCTGGTATGCTAGCCGTGGTCTGCCCCTTGGTCTTTTTCCCTCCAATTTGGCTTCAAGGAACTGTCTTATTTTCTTTGTTTTGTCAGCCCTGCTTGCGTGCCCCAGCCACTTCAACTGCCTCTCCTCCAGTATCCCACTCACCGGCCTCACCCCCAAGTCCTGCCTCACAGTTTCATTTCGAATATGGTCCCTCCTATTTTTATCCACTATTCTTCTGAGGTAGCGTATTTCCACTGCTGTGACCCTACTCATGTGCTTATCCAAGGTGGTCGAGCTTTCTGCTCCATACAGCATTGTGGGCAAGAACACAGTTTTGAATATTTGCAGCTTTGCATGTCTGCTCACCTCTCTCTTACCCACAATTGTATTGCATATTGAGTAATACACTTGGTTTGCCTTCTTGACTCTATTCAACACCTCTTGATCTATCCTCCCATTTCTATCTATAATTACTCCAAGGTATTCATACTCACTGACCTGGTCCATTCTCCTCTCATTACACTGGATTTCCACCCTCTGTTCTTCTGTCTTTCCCACATGCATGACCTTGCTCTTCTCCACATTTAGATGCATACCTTTTCTCTCCAGCTCCTCTTTCCATTCCACTATTGCATTCTGCAGTTTTTCTTCTGTATCCTCTATCAATACAATATCATCTGCATAGAGCAGGGCTTGAGACATGATTGGCTGTAATCTCCAATAACCCACTACTGCTCTTTGGGTTCTTCTCTTACAAATTTTGTGAACCTCGTTCATGTAATTGATGAAGAGCAGTGGACTCAGACTATCTCCTTGCTTAATACCTTTTGTCATGCTGAAGTGGTTGGACAATTCCCCATTGAGCCTAACAAACCCTTTTGGACTGCTGTACACAGATTTGATGCCTCTCATCAATTTATTTGGGACTTGCTTTGCTTGTACTGCCTTCCATATTTCTTTTCTGGGTACAGAATCAAACGCGGCCTTCAGATCCAGGAATGCCAGGAACAAGTCTTTTCCTCTATCAAAACACTTTTCTATTATCATTCTCAAGCAAAAGACATGATCATGAGTCTGTCTGTTTGGCCTAAAAGCAGCCTGCTCCTCCTCTATCCGATGTTCCAGCACCATTCTCAGCCTTCTTTCTAAAACTCGAGTGTATAGTTTATACACTGTACCACTCAAACAGATAGGTCGGTAGTTCATATTGGCTTCCTTTCTTGTGTATGGGAATAATAATATTTCTTTCCCATTCTGTCGGTATTCTACCACTCTCCCAAATGAGCCCAAACAGTTTTCTGAGAGCTTGAATCATTGATTCTCCTCCAAATACAATGAATTACGGTACAATATTATCAATCCCAGCAGCCTTCCCCCTTCTCATACCTTTTTTGCTGCTCTCACCTCTTCAACTGTTATTTCGCCACACACTTCATCTCTATTTTGCTCATCCACTCCAACTGCAATGGGCAGAAAGTCTCTTTCAGGTTCTTCTTCTTCCTCTCCAGCAAACTTATCAGCATAGTGTTGTTGCCAGGTCCCCAAAACCTCCCTCTGGTCACACACCAACACTCCATCCACATTCCAAATACTTCTCACTCCCTTTACTCTTCTCCTAAGCCCTTCACAATTCTCCAGAACACCTTGCTATCATTTTTATATTTTTCCTCCAAATCATGCCCAAACTCTTCCCAAGATTGGGCTTTTGCTTCCCGCACTGCTTCCTTCACCTGTCTCCAACAATGGACATAGCTTTCTCTATCCTCTTGGCTTTTACTAGCCAGATATGCTCTCCATGCCTCTTTCTTTCTTTTCACCAACCTCTTCACCTGTTCATTCCACCACCTTGTTCTTTCTAGTTTTGAGTTGACTACTTCCTTTCCACATGCTAGCTCTGCAGGCTTCAGTACTTCTTTGTTTATTTATTGCCAAAATACATCTGGATCTCTGGTGTCCTCTGGTAATGTCCTGAATTCCTCAGCAATCTTTTGACTGTTATTTCCTGAGTCTGTTGATCTTTCAATTTCTGGACATTCAATCTATTGTACCTTTTTGATCACTGCTTTACTGGTATATCTCATGTCCATCACCACCATCTGTATCCAGTTCGGCAGCTCTTATTACTTTGACAGTAGTATAAAATTGTTACTTTTGGGACAACTCAAGTCAGGACAACCTTGAGTTGTCCCAAAAGTAACAATTGGGTTTCAAGGTCACCCATAGCGTCGTAGTAGTATAAAAATGGCAACTCTGGAACACAGTTGTCCAAAAGTAACAATTGGGTTTCAAGGTCACCCATAGCGTCATAGTAGTATAAAAATGGCGACTCTGGAACACTTATAAAAATTTAAAAAAAAATAAAAAAAAATTAAAAAATGAAAAAATCAAGAATAAATGAAAAATAATTGAGAATAAATAAAAAATAAATGACTGGTGATTCATAACTGGGGGGCTATGAAAGCAGTTGATCTGCAAGGAGTGGGACATTGTGTCTTGTGCAGTCATACTGTCAGTATGTGTGTGTGTGATTTTTGTATATTCAATAAAAGTAGCAATGAATTGCTGATTCTTATTCCTTAAATCCTCTTCACCCACATTTAGTAATGTAAGAAAAAGTGATCATTCTATTGAATATACAAGGAGCTTGAATATCCAAACAGTAATGAGATATCCTCTGAGTAGCATGTATGCTTCCAAGAGTCTCAGACATGAATTCTAGAGTATAATAAAATCATTGTATCAAAAGGGATATATTTTCCCAGTTATATTTCCCAGAACAGCATCCAATAGTATTCAGTCACTGCTCAGTCACTGTTCAGTCAGTGTTCACTTACAGCTTGCTGGAAGCTGCAATGAGCTTGGATATAGTTGTTAAAGTATACATAATAAACAACAAGTAAATAGATATCCACCATGGTGTAGTGGCTAGCACTTCTGCTTTCCATTCTAGAGGACTCGGGTTTGAATTATTCATAAGGTCCCAGGTTCAAATCTTCATTGTATATATGGGGATGTAAGATGTTTGGTTAAGGAATGTAGGTAGGTAGAGTCTAGGTGTAATTGTTTGTAAACCATTACAACACGATGGATATATTTTGTTGAAATATGACTCAACAGGAAAATTTTCATGTTTCAACTGGTCTGTATGACATCATATAATAGCCAAGTGATAAGGAAGTCTGGAGCAAGCACAAATGTAAGACTCATGATCTGGACATGATTCTGTGTGACAGACACTGGACTCTGAACTCTGGACTCCGGACTCTAAACTCTGAACTCCAGACTCTGAACTTTGGACTCTGGACTCGAAACTCTGAACCCAAATGTCCTGCATCATTGAAAAAGTCTGTCAACAAGATAATACCATGATTATGTAGTTCCTCCTCAAGCTCAATCACTGCATCCCACAGACATAGCTCACTGTTTGACAACATGTTGCAGTAGACTGAGAAAAAGCGGAGGGGAATACCACAAAAGATGAGTCATCTAAAAGGAAGTATAAAAGGGGAAGGTAATGGTTATCAATCATCATTCTTCAATCATGGCAGCTACAAGCATCTACCAAGCAGCGCTCTACCTTGTGCTAGCACTCAGTGCCAGTGCATTGGATTCAAAGTACAGGACACAGGAATTTCTCACTTCAAGGGAACACAGACTGGATATGTTAAACATCCAACATATGCAACAGTGCCTGCTAACATCAGGGATTCCTGCTCTATGTGGTAATCAGTCAGCAATCTATCAAATGTACATCAATATCAGAGACTGGTACATGAATATGGCTAGGGAACGAGCTGTGGAGGGAGCTCTCTGCAAACGAGTCCACTGCACATACAATCTGCACACCTGTCTTCACCCTACATTCACATCGCTGGACTTTCTGGAAGCGGTTGTTGCAAGGTCAGTCAAGGTCTGTGCACTGTGCTGTGCTTTTTATAACTACTCCAGTGAGTACTGCAACTGCTACAACAACTCTTGCTGCTAGCATCACAACTACTCAAGCTAGTACTACAACTCCTGCTAGCACTACAACTCCCACTAGTACTAATCCAACTAGTACTGCTGCTACTACAACTCCTGCCACTGTGCCAGACCCAGTAACAACATGAGCCTGCAGTGGAGCAAGCAGACATGTGTGAGTGCAGAGACTGTCTACTAGTAACCAGCAACCAATGGATCATAGAACCATTCCCAAACTTTAGAGATAAGAACCTGCCTGAACCATTTTGAACGGCTCAAAACTTCTTGAAGACATTGACATACATCTTCCATGACACTGAAGTATCAAGCTGCACCAATCTATGCGAGGGAGCAGTCATCTTGAAATTCGTGTTTGGCAGAGGATTTTGCAAAATAAGCAATCGACTAGGAGATTTGTATCAATGGATAGTTATTGATATATTGGACTGAAATATTATCTTTGTGCACTATATATTTTTTCATGCATACACTGTAAATAAACATCAAGTAATACCACAATTGTTGTACATTTTATTCCATACAATCTTCAACTTCTAGAGTAAGCACAAGGTGTGAGATAAAGCATAAATTACATCCTATACTGTTAGTCATTTAATCCAATAGGAATCATCTCACTCTGGTAAACTTATCTTCATGCAGGAAGTAGGTTAATCATGGCTTCCGCCGACATCATGGTCTGATAAACTTGTTGCCCATATAAATGCTAATTAACAAATTTATATTGCGATTATGGATGAGACAGTGATAGCGTGAGAGCTGCACAGCTCGGAATTTTCTGACAAGAAAGGTTACAGTCAAAGGTCTTGACAATCCCTATCAGGCTGACCTTGTTGAGATGATAATGTATGCTCAACATAACAAAGGTTACAAGTACATTATTACAATCATAAATTGTCTTAGTAAGCTTGCATTTGCTATACCAATTAGGAATAAGTCAGCCAATGACATTGTTGGGGCTATGCGTCCTATATTTGAAAAACATCCAATGAAAAATCTACAGACCGATGATGATAAAAAGAGTGGTTCAATACAAAATTCCAACAACTTGTGAAACAGTATAATGTGAACTATTCAACTAGATCAGATAAGAAGGCATCTATAGTGGAACGTTTCAACAGAACACTTGAATAGTTAATGTGGCTCAAGTTCACTGAGCAAGGAACCTATCATTGGACAGATATTCTAACCTCACTTCTCAAAGAGTATAATGCCAAGATTCATCAAACAATAGGTATGCAGCCAGTAGATGTGCAGAAGAAGCATGAGAAAGTGCAGCTTTCCAGGCTTAGCAAACAAAGACAAGAGTATAAGGATAAGTTGGATGATGAACCGAAAAACAAGTTCTATCCTGGTCCTGGTCAAAACATTGAGCCAGGCGATAAGGTGAGAATCAGCAAGTATAAAAAGACTTTTGACAAGGGTTATCTAGCCAATTGGACAAATGAGGTGTTCACAGTAACACGTGTATGTCCCACAGTACCTGTAACATATGAATTGGAAGACTATAGAGGTGAGCCTATTCAAGGAGGGTTTTACTCTGAAGAAATTGTAAAGACAACAGTGCCAAGTGTCTTTGAGATTGAAAAGGTTTTGAGGAAAAGAGGGGACAAGCTGCTAGTGCATTGGAAAGGATACAGTTCAAGTCACGACTCGTGGATCGACAAAAGTGACTTGATCTAGGATGAGAGAGGTTGTACAATGGCAAAACCTGTTCAAAGTTATTGATTTTGATCATGTGGTGAAATGTTGTGGTCTGGAAATAGACAATAAGAAGCGGCATGGTCCTTTGTTCCCCAACCATATAAGATGCATTATATGATGACCTTCAGGGTGTGGTAAGACAAATCTACTGTTCAATATGCTTTTTGATCCAAATGGAATACATATTTCAAATATACATCTTTTTTCAAAGACTACATTTCAGTCCAAGTACAAGTTACTTAAAACCATCATGCAGGGACTAGGTGATGAGATGGAATATGTAGAGTGTGATACAAGTGAGGAAATACCTGAACCACATGAACTGCCTGCCAATTCAATAATTATCTTTGATGATATAATTTGTGAGCAACAGGATGCCATCAGGAAATACTTTAGTATGGACAGACACAGTGATGTTGATGTTTTCTATCTGGCACAGACCTATAGCCACATTCCAAAACAGCTGATTCGTGATAATGCAAATTTTCTAATCATGTTTGAACAGGATGAGCTGAACTTGAAGCATCTGTATAGAGACCATGTCGGCACTGATATGACCTTTGATCAGTTCAAGGACATGTGTAACAAGGTTTGGTCATCAGCTGCACATGCATTCATTGTCATCAGGAAAGAATGCTGGGCGCTACAGAAATGGTATTGACACCTATTTAGTTGAGGTGTAAGTCTAGTAGAGTATCAGTCTGTTATTGTGAGGCAAGCAGGATGGTTCGACCTCCTCAGAAGACATTGGAGGAGGTAGCTCCTACCATCAAGGAGATTGCAAAGCTAAGACATAACATCAAGAGAAAGCATAAGGAGCTCACACTTGGAAGAGAATTGACAGAGGAGCAACATGCAAAACATTTCAAACCGCTAACTGAACCACTGGGAAAAATTATCGAGACTCTTCAGATTCCTGCAGCCCAGCAGCAACCACCTCCAGCTCAGCAACAAGCACCTCCAGCTCAGCAACAGCCACTGGCTCAACCATTAGCAGAACAACTTCGGCTTATACCGCCTACACCACCAACAACTCCAGTCCGACCCAGGCATGTTTGACATCCATTACCACCACAACTAGAAGTTGTTCAGGAGGAGGAGGAGGAGCCACCAACCTATGAATCATTTGGAGAAGCAGCAGGCTCCACTCCGGCTCCAAGTACTTCAGCAGTTGCAAGAAAATTATTGTCCAAGGCTAGGACTTGCAGTGATGAGGAGGAGGAGGAGGAGGATATTGAGGCAGTGTTGAATAACAGCAGTCCTAAGGAAGTGTACAACATTTATACTCAAAGTGGATTAAGTGGAACCAAAGTGGGTCCATATGTTTATAGAGCGATGTTGAATGATAGTAGTGCAGGTACTACATTTGGACCAAGATTAGTAGGAAACAAGTACTAATTGGGTAGTAGGCATCTAACCTTTGGGAGTGATGGCTCAAAGATTGAACTGACTGACCCTGCAGATGGTGAACATAAAACGATTTTTGATGCAACAGCCGGACTATGTGAGCTAATTTTTAAAAAGAAGCCTAACAATCAACTTGTTATGTCACCTGACTCAAATGCATACAAACGCATTCTGTATTTGACCAATTTGTATAGAAAAAACTATGACCCAGTTGGACGTATTATAAACTCCAATGATATCAAGTACAAGAAGACAATTTACCCACTGATAAGGAATGGTAAGCATAGTGGGAGAGGACTGGTGAAACCATTTAATATGGTGGTAAACAATCGAACTAAGATTGAGTATGTCTACTACAATGATCCCAACGAGTTGGTGACAGACTAAGACTGTTGGATCAGTCCAAGGCAGTTGGCAACACTGGACATGAGAATGAAATCAATTCGATTCTAGAAGAGTTGGTGGAAGGCGGCTATATAGTTGGTAATCCTGCATACTAGCTTTGCTATATAAGAGACCTGATATGTATATACATAATAGTTGAGCTATGGATTCTGTGGGAAACATTAATGCATGCTATAGACGTTTGATAAATTTAGCACATCCATGTGCTGATGGAGATGCTGTTAACTTTGCAACATGTAGTGTGCCGTGCAATGAAAATTTAGAAAGTTAATTTGGAATTCAGAATTTAGAAGCACACACAATATAACTCAATAAAAGGGATGCTTGATAAACATACCTAGTGCTAGAGAATGGGAAACCAGAAATGACAAGAGAGACAACAAAATAGAGAGAAGATATCAACTATATTGTCACCTCTTACAGTTAAATTCAACGAATAATAAGACAAAATGAAGTTACATAATGAAAACCGAAAATAAAATTACTAAATTTAGAAAGTTATCTCTGAAATAGATGATTAGGTAATAACCTATTTGGTCTGCTTTACATTGAAAATGTTTTAGATTGAATCATAAGAAGCTTAAAGGACTCTAATTTCAGAAAGAAGAATTGAAAGTTATCATAGATATTGCTCACAAGTTAATCATAAATAAGAATAGATATTTTAAGAAAAGATCCACAAAAAATTCAGAAAACCCTTAGCACATTTAGAACACATTTGGAAACTTCTAAAACACTATCAAAATACTATCAAATGTTAATAATATCCATTCTGTATCTTTATAAAATAATTATTATGAAAGCAGCAAAGACAAAATATTCCTAAAAAAAATACATCACGGAGTTCTACCTTGGAAAACTATTCAAAAAAGTGTGATTTCAAAACAAAATTTAGAAAAGGTTAGGGTCCTTGAAACTTCATTTGATCCTTTACAACTTTAAGATGAAAATTATTTTAAAACATTAATTTATCAATGAGGGACCTTTAAACATTTCATATACTAATTCAACATTTAGTAGTTTAGTAGATTATAAAATATAAATTTAAAGGAAACTGAAATTCCCAGCTGGATCCTTACAGAGAAAATATGGCCTTACATTTTAATGTAAAGATACAACCGAAAATCTATTACTCAAACCAAATTAATAAAATTTGTAAACTATCCATGCCCAATAATATTTCAAAGTTATGATTTGAAAAAAGTCTAATTCTGCACGTTTTAATTGATGGTTAGCACATTTTACACCCCTCCCTTTTTGAAAGTCTATAGTTACTAAAACCCATTCTGTCATATCTGGAGTTCCTGGGACATTTGTTTAATTTTGGAAAAAAGTTGTTACCTCAAAGCTGTTTCTTCAATTAGAATCTAGCTCTAATCTAAAACACGTCCAGATGGACAGGAGACAGCATACCCCAAGCTTCTAGGACTGCCATTGTCTCAGAGGCGTCTCAGCAGCTTAAAGACACACATTCATGAACCCATAAATTGATGGACTCGTACATTGATGGATCCATATTTTTACCGCTGTTAGAATAAAAAAAATAAACTAGGATAATACAAATAAACTTAACTTCAGTTATATCATGAAGTCAACCTACTTTAGGTTATATAAAACTCAAATCAATACTTATGGTTTGGCCAGAGCATTCGAATTGTAGCGCCAAATCCCTGACTACAGTTCTGCCAATAGCAGGCTTGTTGGCACCAGTGCCGACCGTCCAGCTGTTTGGCTTGTCGAGATAAAAAAAACCCTGAGTCATTCTTGCTTTCGTCCATTAGTCGGTCAGTTTGTCTTGTATTGTCAGCCCGTCGTCTTGTGCAAGATCAAGTTTGTATTTTTTGTCATGTAATTTTGTTTGGAAATTTCTTGTAATTGATTGTTTGAGTGTAGTGTGTGTGAATTGAGTATAACAGCGTAGATAGTGTTAAATTGAAGTAATTTGAATCGGATTTGAATTTATAAAGAATCCAGTTTGAGCTTTGTTCAAAATACAATACAGAGCCTGCAAGTTGAACATGGGAAAACAGTCTGGAAGCGAAAACCTGTCTTTTTCCCAGATTTCTTCCCACCTTGAATCTGACCAAAACACCTAATAAAGGCTTCGAAGGGCAAGTAGACAAAATTGGATTAAATCTGGTGAGTTTTTGCTCTTTTTTATTGTTCATTAATGCAGAGTTTAACTGTACAAATAACCTGGCTCAAATTGAAGATTAAATTTTGCCCCTTGTTTGTATTTGATTATTTGAATAGTAAATTACAGTCCCCTAGTAGCTCTAGCCTGAGCTTTGTTCAGAACATTTCTGGGCCTCCGAACCGTGATGAATTTAAATTTGTAATTTGTTGATTAATTCACACACATTGGATTTAAGCAGTTTGTTATTTGTCCAATGTTGGCATGTTCAGAATGGTCTGATCTATGCTCAACTTGAGTTTGTTGTAGCCTTGTTCTAGAGCAAGGTTTCTTGTCAATTTGTATTTGTCTGAAATTAAATTTATTTCAGTTAAAATTGTAATTTTCCTGAAACTAGGCTCATTGTGCTCTTTTTCGGGAATTGGTTTGTTTGTTGGATTTTGTATTGTCCATTTTTGTTATACATGTTAGTGAAGGTTAATCACAGCATGATTTTGTTTGTTCAATTCAACAAGTTATCATTTGTTTGTGAGTTGTTGGAAGAACATTATCTAATCATATAGTTTTGTTCTCAGCAGTAACTTATCTTGTGAATTGATAATCAAAGTTTAACTTTGATAACTTACTAGTCGTGATTCTTCCTTTCATCTAGTTTTGAACTCATTCTTGTTTTTGTCTGTTGTTTTGTATTTGGGGCTGAATTGTTTTGTGTATGAGTTCAAGATGGAGGAAAAATTACAGAAACAAATCTGGGTGCATCGCGCTAAACTGGAACAATTGTATGCCAGATTGCAAAGAATTTATGAACTGTCTAAAAATGTCTCTGATCCAAAGGTTGCTGAGCAATTTTTAATCTTGTATCCTCGGGTGTCTCAGACCATTTCGGATTATGAAAAGACAGAATTAGTAGTTAATGAGTTGGAACTTGAGTTGAATAAAGACCATGTTGTAGCATTCAATGACTCACATCTAGATCTGTTTCAGTATATTGAAGTAGTGGCTAACACTCTCAAACAGAGAGAGGCGACTGATGCTATTGCTCAATCTTCGGCAGCTTCAGCAGCTAGTGCACAGCCGGTCGTGTCCGAGTCGGTACTGCCCAAAATCGACCTTCCGAAATTTGATGGGAACCAGACTCAATGGTCGGTGTTTTATGAACTATTTAAGGCATTGGTACATGACAACAAGAGTTTGAACGATCAGCAGAAGGTCCAATATCTTGTAAGTAGACTTACTGGACAAGCAGCAAATATTTGTCGTCATTTGCCACCATTGGCTAACAATTATCAAATAATTTGGCAGGCATTATTGACCCGCTATAACGATCCACGGGCGCAAGTCAATGCCTATTTCAAACAAATTTTTGAATTTCATCCAATAAAATCAGAATCAAAAGCAGGTTGTATTGCGATTTTGGATGAGTTTTGCAGTTCAATCAATGCAGTGAAGAGATTGCGACTCACTGATTTGTCAGACTCGATATTCCTCTATCATGGCTTGAGATTGCTGGATCCAAGTTCTCGTAGAAATTTTGAATCGGCCGTCCGTGACAAGGCTATGCCAACTTATGCCGATTATGTCAAATTCATTGTAAAGCAAATTAAGACTCTTCCTTTTGATGAGAAACAGACTGAATCGTTTGATATGAGGCACAAAAAGGATAATAAATCAAAGGTGTTTGTGGTTCAATCTAATGATTCATCTAACGATGCATCTAGTAAAAAGCCCAATTGTCTGAAGTGCTCAAAACCGGGTCATCGGTTAGTAGATTGTGCAAGTTTCTTGAAAATGACTCCTTGGGATCGTTATTGTTTGATAAAAGGAAAGTTTTGTTGTTTTCGTTGTCTTGATGTGGATCATTTGAGTAGAGATTGTCGTAGTAAAACTCAGTGTGCTCAATGTCGAGAATCTCATCATTCGTTATTGCACTTTTCCAGATCAAGTTCCAATGAAGGTGTTGCGTCCTCGTCGAACTCCAAGGCAGGTGGCACATCACCTATTAGTTGTTGTTCTACATCCAACGATGTAGAAAATTCGACCGTTGTGTTGTCGACCGTCACTGCACATGTTCGAGATTGTAATGATCAGCTTTGTGATGTTCGTTTCTTGATTGACACCGGGAGTCAGTGTCATTTTGTTACAGCCAAATTGTGTTGGCGTTTGAGACTACCATTCCAGCCCATGAAAACCGTTGTTCGTGGATTCGGTGGTGGTACTAGTGAAGTTCGAGGTCGTACTTGTGTGTCAATTCAGTCGAAGTTGGATCCTACCGTCAAGTTTTCGATGGATGCCACAGTGGTAGATAAAGTCATCGACAAGTTGCCTTCTTGTGAAATCGACAGATCCAAACTTCATCATCTTGAAAATCTCACACTGGCTGACGACAAATTCTACCTTCCTAGTAGAATAGATGGCATCATTGGTGCGGAGTTATTTCCTCACTTGCTGCGTGGGAGTCCTAGTATAGGTGAATTGCACGAATTGATGACTGTTAATAGTGTCTTTGGTCACATTCTGATGGGAAGAGCGCTGATTCTCACTTCAACAACGAATGTGTCGAATTGTTTTACAGCCATCTGTAGTCCATTCGTTAGTAGTCCATCGTTGGATAGTTTTGTGGAACGTTTTTGGGAGTTAGAATCGTGCCCTGCACCAAGTTGTCAACTGAAACCGGAAGAGTTGGAGTGTGAGGTAAATTTTCGGAAGTCTGTACATCATGTGAATTCTGGTCGTTTTGTTGTTGCCTTGTCATTTGCGGAGCCGCCCAGCAGCTTGGGAGATTCGTATGCTGTCGCCGAACGCAGACTGCTGACTTTGGAGAGATGACTAGAGCATGACAGCAATACTCATATTTCATATCATGAAATATTGATTGATTACCTACGTCAGGGTCACATGTCGTTTGTAGCAGATCAGACAGACCGAGGTGGTTACTACATACCACATCACGCCATCGTGAAAGCAAGCAGCACTACCACGCCCATCCGAATTGTATTTGATGCTGGTTCCAGAACATCATCGGGTTTGTCATTGAACCAGGTTCTTCATGCTGGTCCCAAATTGTAGACTGACATTTTTGTTTTGTTAGTTAATTTTCGTTTGTTCCCAATCGCACTAACTGCCGACATTAAACAAATGTATCGACAGATATTAGTGGAGGATTCCTGCCGTCGTTATCAGTGTGTATTGTGGAGATTTTTGCCGGAGGATCCGATCGAAATTTATCAGCTCAATTGTGTTGTTTTTGGTGTTTCAAGCTCTCCATATTTGGCGCTTCGCACCGTCCACCAGCTTGTAGAGGAGGATGGAAATCGTTTTCCAGCAGCCAAGGCGAGAATACCAAGAGACATGTTCATGGACGACTTAGTCACATCTGTCGCCACAGAGTCAGAGGCCGCAGAGCTGTATCGTCAGTCCAAGCAGCTGTTTGAGGGAGGAGGTTTCTCGCTCACAAAGTGGACTTCAAATTCACCATCAATGTTGGAGAAATTCTCGGAGGACGAGAAATCGTTTTCGTACAAGGATTTCAAAGCAGACAACTCCTTGGCTATCTTGGGATTGAATTGGCAACCTAGTACTGATCTGTTTCAGTTTTCAGTCAAGAGTGGTGAGGTCGTTGCTACTAAGCGTTCTATTCTGTCAGTGATGGCTCGTATCTATGATCCACTTGGTCTCTTGTCACCGTTTACATTATTTCTAAAGTGTCTTGTCCAGAAACTGTGGAAATTAGGAGTGGATTGGGACGAGAAGCTGCCTGAGTCTATCTGCACTCTTTGGGAGAATTGTCAAAAAGAGTTGCCTCTATTGTTGAAATTTGCTGTTCCACGTCACGTTGGTTTGTTTCAGGATTCTCACATCAGTTTGATTGGTTTTTGTGACGCATCATTGTCTGGTTATGGTGCAGTTATCTATGTGAAGTCGCAGAAGGAGAGCGAGGAGCCAAGAGTTGTATTATTGTGTTCAAAGTCCAAGGTAGCACCATCTAAAGTTGTTTCAATACCTCGTTTGGAGTTGTGTGCGGCACTCTTGTTGGCAGAACTCATAAATTCAGTAGTCACTATTATTAGTGAAAATTGTCATGTGTCTCGTATTGTCGCACTCTCTGATTCGACAGTCACCTTGTGTTGGATTAATGCTCCATCCGCGAAATGGCAAACTTTTGTTGGTAATCGCGTCGCAAAAATACAGGATTCTTGTATACAGGAGTGGATGCATGTTGCCGGAATTGAAAATCCCGCTGACTGTTTGTCTAGAGGTTTATCACCAGTTGAGCTTGTGAACTTTCCGTTGTGGCTCTCAGGTCCATCATGGATAGCAGAGGACGAATGCGATTGGCCCGTCCGAACTCAAATGGAAGAGATCGTGGATCCACCGGAGGCGAAAAAACTGTCAGTGTTGACAGTCACAAAATCTCCTGATTGTAACAGCAATGCAGTATATTCATTGATTGGTCGTTGTTCGGATTATGGTCATCTTTTGAGAATTGTAGTTCTTGTTCTCAAATTTTTACGAATCTTACCCCAATCAGAAGAATCAGATTTCGATGTTGCTGAGAGGTATCTATGTAAAGTGGTACAGAAGATACATTTTTCATCTGAATTTGCGCAATTAGAGAAGGGAGAGGATTGTTCTATGCGCCTACGTCGCCTGTCTCCATTCATTGATAAAGGTGTGATTCGCGTCGGCGGTTGTTTGTCTCATGCTGGACTGGAATTTGAGACTTGTCATCAGATGATCTTACCAAAATCCGACACTTTCGTATCGATGTTGATTGATTATCATCACAAGAAGAACTGTCATGCTGGACCTTCGTTATTGTTGTCCTTGATCAGACAGAAATTCTGGATACTGTCTGCTCGCTCTATTATTCGTATTTGTGTTTTTAAGTGTAATCGTTGTTTCCGTGTTCGACCTAGTAATAATGAAATTATATCCACTCCCAACTCAATAGTTGTTGTGCTTGTTGCATTTTTTTCTTTGTGTTGTTTTTTGGTGTTGGTGTTTTGTTCTTTTTAGCATGTCTGGATTTTTTTCCTTTCTGTGGTTTTTTTTTTCAGTTTTTGCAACTTGGCTGAAAAATAGTTTTTCAGAGGCGGGGGTATGGTTTGGCCAGAGCATTCGAATTGTAGCGCCAAATCCCTGACTACAGTTCTGCCAATAGCAGGCTTGTTGGCACCAGTGCCGACCGTCCAGCTGTTTGGCTTGTCGAGATAAAAAAAAACCCTGAGTCATTCTTGCTTTCGTCCATTAGTCGGTCAGTTTGTCTTGTATTGTCAGCCCGTCGTCTTGTGCAAGATCAAGTTTGTATTTTTTGTCATGTAATTTCGTTTGGAAATTTCTTGTAATTGATTGTTTGAGTGTAGTGTGTGTGAATTGAGTATAACAGCGTAAATAGTGTTAAATTGAAGTAATTTGAATCGGATTTGAATTTATAAAGAATCCAGTTTGAGCTTTGTTCAAAATACAATACAGAGCCTGCAAGTTGAACACGGGAAAACAGCCTGGAAGCGAAAACCTGTCTTTTTCCCAGATTTCTTCCCACCTTGAATCTGACCAAAACACCTAATAAAGGCTTCGAAGGGCAAGTAGACAAAATTGGATTAAATCTGGTGAGTTTTTGCTCTTTTTTATTGTTCATTAATGCAGAGTTTAACTGTACAAATAACCTGGCTCAAATTGAAGATTAAATTTTGCCCCTTGTTTGTATTTGATTATTTGAATAGTAAATTACAGTCCTCTAGTAGCTCTAGCCTGAGCTTTGTTCAGAACATTTCTGGGCCTCCGAACCGTGATGAATTTAAATTTGTAATTTGTTGATTAATTCACACACATTGGATTTAAGCAGTTTGTTATTTGTCCAATGTTGGCATGTTCAGAATGGTCTGATCTATGCTCAACTTGAGTTTGTTGTAGCCTTGTTCTAGAGCAAGGTTTCTTGTCAATTTGTATTTGTCTGAAATTAAATTTATTTCAGTTAAAATTGTAATTTTCCTGAAACTAGGCTCATTGTGCTCTTTTTCGGGAATTGGTTTGTTTGTTGGATTTTGTATTGTCCATTTTTGTTATACATGTTAATCACAGCATGATTTTGTTTGTTCAATTCAACAAGTTATCATTTGTTTGTGAGTTGTTGGAAGAACATTATCTAATCATATAGTTTTGTTCTCAGCAGTAACTTATCTTGTGAATTGATAATCAAAGTTTAACTTTGATAACTTACTAGTCGTGATTCTTCCTTTCATCTAGTTTTGAACTCATTCTTGTTTTTGTCTGTTGTTTTGTATTCGGGGCTGAATTGTTTTGTGTATGAGTTCAAGATGGAGGAAAAATTACAGAAACAAATCTGGGTGCATCGCGCTAAACTGGAACAATTGTATGCCAGATTGCAAAGAATTTATGAACTGTACAAATAACCTGGCTCAAATTGAAGATTAAATTTTCCCCCTTGTTTGTATTTGATTATTTGAATAGTAAATTACAGTCCTCTAGTAGCTCTAGCCTGAGCTTTGTTCAGAACAACTTATTACTTTAAAACACAAATAGACATCACCTACTTCAATATCTTGATCTAATAGAAAAGAATTTATTTGTAATCAGGGTCATGCCCTTTATACAAAGAGATGAGTACATAGTATTCCATAATAGGCCTACATAATTCACAAGTTGATTGAACAACTTTATAATAAGGTCTTTCGAGTATTGTTGTTAGTTTTTTCAAAATACTGTCCTTTTAATTTAGGTTAATAGCTTCCTCTTCAAAAATATAATTCTCAATTCCTTCTTATAGGTACTCTACATTTCTACATATTACACTCAAATGTATCTATCACAACAAATTTAACACTCTGATGGAAGCTTTATCGATAATAATTTCCTAAATTATATTATAATCTATGATGTACCTTTAGTAGCGGTTATAGGAGGAAAATCTCCATTGTGAGGTGACAATTTTTGATACTCTCTCTCTTCTTAATTAAAAAAAAAACTTCTAAAACGCAAGCAAACTGAACATGCTACTACAACAAAAGGTTGCAGAGCCAAAAAAAAGGAAAGACTAAAGCCGGCCAAAAGCCATAATAAATATCAAATCACTACATAAGTTCAAGCAAAGTCTATTGAGGGACTACATCTTTAGTTCTGTTAGCAACAATGGACAGATGCTGAATGAATGCACTTCGCTTTTCTCGTCTTGCAGTAGACAGCTGTAAATAGCCTCACTAGATGGGAACCTAACCAACGTTAACTGTGATTAGCAGTTACTATTTTCTAGAAAATTTCTGCCAATAGAAAGGAACGATACAACAATAACTTAAGATACATTCTCCCACCAAGTGACAGCTATTTTCCAAATTCCTAACCAAATAAGGCATGATTGATAATCAATCGGACACAAATTCCTTACCTTATAAGGTCATGAACCAGCACTGATGCTCCAAGAAAATCGTTTATTTTCTTAGTACAAAAACTTCTACACACACACTAACAAAGTCGACACAACACAATGCAGAAAAGCAAGGCAGTGCAATGAAATGTTATACAGGACTGAATTCTCATGATAATTCGCAAAACCATTCATAATTGGAATAATGAACATTTTTACAGTAGAGAACTGATTTCAATGTGGCTGCCAAAGACAAGGGACAATACCATATCACAAGTATTTACAAGTATCAAGGATTCAATACTTACTGATATGCTGGATCCAATTAAGCCTACTGATGGAGTGAACAATCAATATCTTGAGAAGAGGCTGATAGAGTTTGCTGGTAAAATGTTTACATTGTATTTAGACATCGTGTTAGATCCGGAAAATGCTAAAACTATGAAGGAATTGCCAGCTGATGAAATGAAGAAACATTTCATAGATCTTATGGGTCTACTGGAACCACCACCTGCAACACCACCTGAAACATCATTGCCACCAGCACAAACATCGCCCACACCAAAAAGTATAAAACCAGCTGCTAAAGTGGTTAAGAAGCATTAGATGGCTGGATGTAAGAGAGTGAGGAGGTACCAAGGGAGAGGGGTACTATCATCAATTGCAAAAGCTGCCGGTTCAATAGTTAAAAATAGTGCTGGCACTATAGTTAATAAAGCAATAGACATTTTACCTGTAGAACTTTACATCCCCGGCTACCAGTACTGTGGACCCGGTACCAAGTTGGAGAAGCGATTGGTGAGAGGTGATCTGGGTATAAATAGTCTTGACCGAGCTTGCAAAGAGCACGATATTGCCTACTCTAAAAATAGTGACAGCAAGCAGAGCAAAGGCTGACAACATCTTGGCAGATCCAGCTTGGAGTGTGGTAAACTCTTCAAATGCGGGAGTACTTGAGAAGTCTGCAGCACTAGCAATCACCAACATCATGAAGGCTAAGGCAAAGTTTGGTGGAGAAGCAAGAAGTTGTAAGAAGAAGAAGAATTCCAGGAAAAGTCAGCACACATCGTCCAAGAAAGGTAAAGGACTTTATCTGAGACATCAGCAGACATTGTCCAAGAAAGGTAAAGGTCTTTATCTGAGATGTCAACAGGGGATGGGAAATGGGGCACGCTGCCATTGTCAATGCAGAAGACAATGATTGCTCTGCCTGACCGAGCACTCACCGACACAGACCTCTACAAGTATGTGAGTCGTCTAAAGCTGAAACACTTTTGAGGAGTGTTTATGCGGGATGTCCTACCATTGGATGGACCCTTGAGACAAGAGTGTGGTATCATCAACCTGGATACCAGCAGTGGAGCAGGCACACATTGGGTGTGCTATGTGAAAAAGGATAATGTCACCCAATACTTTGATGGATTCAGAAACCTGAGACCACTGCAGGAGTTTATTGACTACATGCATCAAGGGATGGAGCCAGCATCAAGGATCGAGTATAACTATGAGCAGAAGCAGGAGGATCTATACTCACATATCTGTGGACATTTGTGTTTGAAGTTCTTGATTGATAATAATTAAAATTGATTAATATCACAATCTGTCCATCTATATATTTATTTTACCCTTTACTCTTGGTATATAAGGCTAATGAAGGGAAATTTATAGTCATTGTATAAATGTATATTGAGCAGGCAACATCATGATGCTCTATTTTGGAGGTAAAATGTCAGCTCTGGAGAGCAAGTATTTTCCACCACTTGATGTGAGCAGTGGTGACTGGGAAATTGGATTAACTGGCTTTACAAGTTGTAACTCAATACCAAATGTTGAGGAAGGTTTTAACAATGTACTACATTTTTATGCAAGTAATAGAATTCCTAAGAAGGGCGATACTAGTGCAGAGATAACACATGACGAGCTTCAGAGTATGGCAAAATCAAAGCTCCATAGCTACTGGAATAGTGTGATCTCCAAACATAAACCTGGGGAATCTGATGAGGATGAAGATGAGGAGGTTATTGGTAAAAGGCGTACAAGGACTACTACTACTACTACTACAAGTAAAGATTTGGTTATGCATTATGTATCATTACCAACAGGTAGTTTTGAATTTACCACAATTGCCGACTTGCTTGCACAAAGGCTGTTGGAGCATGATATTGAATTCCAGGCAACTATAGATCCATCAACCTTGGAGTGTTTAGTTTTGAGCACTGCTAAGCTGAATTTCAGTCCATCAAATTCAATAGGAAAGCTGTTAGGATTTACTAATACTCAAAAAATAGAGGCCAACATGTCTACATCCTGGGTATAAATTGGTGGTGACTGTGCAGAATGTAATCTATTTACCTGTAGACATCATGCAGATTGGTATCATTACACTGCAGGTAGTTGACGAGAACAGATGTCTGATAAATAATAGAGGAGAGGAGATTAATATAGCTCTGCATCTAAGACAACACAAGTGAAATGGTGTTGTTATTTGAAAAGTGGAATCAAGGATTCTATATGGTGGCTGCAGTCCATCCTCCTCCTTCTTCTCTCCATCATCATCCTCCTTCATCTATAAAAGAAGATAAAAGGAAACAAGGATTCATTCAGCATTCAACCTCAGTGAGGTTAACATCAAGGAGCATTGAGTATTTGAAGGAATGAGGCTGTCAAGTTGGACAATAGAAGAAATGGGATTTTTGGATGTGACACGACGAGGACCTTTGTCAGACGACAGTATCATTGGCTATGACTATCATTCTCATGCCCCCTATACCACAAGCTCCAATGCCAATGATGAATTGAGGATACCAATCCAGCAACAGGACATTTACACACTACCATCAGAGAGCTATCTACATCTAGAGTATACTGTGCTTGGAGCTGGCAATGCTGCTGTGGCTGGAACACGTGTGTGTCTAGATTCTTTGCCAATCTGTTTTCAGAGATACGCTATGAAATCAATGGTGTGGAGGTGGACAGCATACGTAATCCGGGTATCACCAGTCTGATGAAGAATGCTATGACATTTGAGCGAGATGAACACAGCAAGATGGAAGCGGCCGGCTACAAGTTTAGTTCAACCACTGGTTTTGCCAATTTTATGGCAGGTGGTACAAAAATGGATGTACCTCTATGATACCTGCTAGGCTTTGCCGAAGACTATAGACAGATTCTGTTGAATGTGAAACAAGAGCTGGTGTTGAGAGTCAATCCTAATTTCAATGACTCTGTGAGTGTTGCTGGTGCTAATGTTACAATCACAAAGCTTTTGTGGAGAATGCCATATTTAGAAGTGGCTGATGATGTAAGAATGCATCTGCTACAGATTGTGCAGAATGACACACCAATCAGTATACCATTTTGACATTGGGAATTGTACAAGTACCCAACCTTGCTGCAAACTACAAAACATATATGGACTGTCAAGTCAACAACTTGTACAATGCTACATTGTAGTTGGCCTGCAGACTGCAAGACGAGGTGTAGCAGCAAACAGTTCAAAATTTGACAAGTGTAGTATGGAGGATATTCGAGTGTTTTTTAAACAACAAATACTACCTGTATGAGAGCATTGATGGCGATGATAATTGTGTCTACAACATGTATGCAGTTTTCAATGGAGTCTACAATCATGATAATGCTCGCTCATCTAAACCTCTGCTTGAAACAGGAGCTATAAGCACTGATGATATATTGTTGTTTGCTTTTGATTGCTCCCGCCAAAATGAATCACTCAAAACTGGAAGTGTCAATGTGAGGATTGAGTTTGAAGCTACTGCCCACATACCCACCAATACACGAGCCTACTGCCTAATGATTCATGAAATGATCAAAGAGTACCGACCATTGACTGGTCTAGTACAGTCAGCATAGAGAGAATATAAAATACTTATGATCTGGATTGTGCAGCTCATTCTCTTGTGGAGCATTGAGTGATACAGTCATGTTCAAGTTATCCCGGCCCGGGAAAGATATTTATCTCAGGCCACTCCCGTGTTTTGGATGCACACATTAAGCCATCGGTCCTGGCTGCCTAAAAAGCACACCGGGCCTGAGCCAGCCAGGTCACTCGATATTATTATTATTTTATATGTTCAAGTCAGCTACTGTTACCTTCTCTACTAAGGAAAATAGACAAACCGTTGATGAAGGATGCTTCTACAAGTACTACAGACCTACATACTGCTTCTGATGATGGCGTGGTATTTGAGGACTGTAGTGGAAGTTTGCAACATTTACACTGAGAAGCGCTAGCAAAATTTTCGGTCCACTACCACTCTACCTGATAAACTTCCAAGGATTTGAAGGACTGGGTCATGATTTCATTATGAAGGAGATGACAGTACTGGAATGTGATGATAATTATCATGTAACAACTCATCACTACTTTTTCAAGCCACCCTACCCAGATATGCTGTTGAAAGCTAGTGCGGTGCTTGACAACAATTGTCTACATCAAGCTAAACATGGACTAAGATGGTCAGTCAAAGGAGCCGGTCAACAACATCTTCCCTACAGAGCTCTGAAACCAATTGTTTGCGATATGATTGGACGATGGCTGGCTGACAGCAACTTGGGACAGTCAATCAAGATCTTTGTCTATGGATATGACACAATCGCTCTATTAGACAAGCTGCTGCAGCTGGATGATAAAGAGAATATAGAGTATGTCGACTTGACATCACCCTATCTCTACTACAAGATACCAAACCTGGAGAATCTGCTGAGGACTAGCTCTGGACATGGAAGCTTCTGCCCGGAGCATTATCTACTCAACTATGTGGAGTCTGTGTGGAAGAAGCTGACTGGATCAAGGAAGGAGTCTATGGATGCACCACTACTCTGTGCACTCAATATTGTAAACTCAACCCATGATTGGATCATGAAGACAATGCTGGAAGATAGATATTTTTCTAGTCTATAATTGGCGAAATGAGGATGTCAAGATTGAATTGATCTTTGATGATCATTCATCCCGAAAGTATTGGTGTGAATTTGAATGCAGTGACAAGAGTCTAACTCTTATCAGCAACAACAAGAAGGTGACCTTTGCAGGATTCTCATACTGCAGAGATGATGGACGTATGAAGAGATTCAGAGTTACAGAGGGCTGTTCAGGAGACCCTGCTCTACTAATATCTATCTACAGTGCTGCTTTTCGGGATACTGTACAAACTGATTGAGTAAGCAGCATTTCAGAACGAGAGGAAAGGTCGGCAGAGGTCTATCGGGAAACCACAAAATATAGAAGAGGATTTTCAATGACTAATATATATATTCTGTTTTATAATAGAAGATAAATGTATATGGGAAGAATAAAAATATTGTTTTCTTTTCTCTACCCACTACATACAAAAAATATATCCTCTGGTTCTGTTAATACTGACCTTTAATACTTACCTTTACCACCTTGGATTCAAACCTGGAACCTACAACTTGGGAAGCTGACATGCTAACCACTACACCATAGAGGATTTATGTTTAAAGACTTAAATTATATAGAATATGATACTTCTTCCTACTAATGATAACAAGGAATTGAGAAGTGAGTCATGATGGGGGACATCATCATAGACCTGTTGAAACAGGAAAAGTTATCCCCACCACCACCACCACTTTTCTCTGTTTGGTATAAGATGGCTTGTCAGCACTGAGAGGTATTCAGTCTACTGCAACATGTTGTCAAACAGTGAGCTATGTCTGCGGGATGCAGTGATTGAGCTTGAGGAGAAACTACATAATCATGGTATTATCTCGTTGACAGACTTTTTCAACAATGCAGGACATTTGGAATCATGTCCAGATCATGAGTCTTACATTTGTGCTTGCTCCAGACTTCGAGATAAACGACAGGCAGTTGTCAATGCAGTAAGCGTGGACAGCATCATTCTCTATAGAAGAGGTGATATTCACAATCCATTGGAAAATACAGCTGTCAGCAATGGATATGTGCATCAGTTCCTGACCGATGTCTTCACCCACACTATGAAAAATATCAAGGATGGAATAAACAAAGTTATAATGCAGCATTGCCCACCTGGACTTCCGATCAAGTTTAGTGTGCTGTTTGATGACACACAAGTGTTGTTGAAGACATTCTTCAAGCTGGGACACATCATGGTCACCATTGTGGATCTCCAACAGATGCCTGACTGGAAGAACAAGGATATGAAAATTGTACTGAATTTTCTTGATACACAAGAACACTATTGGTATGAATTCAAATGCGGTCTCCAAGAACTGACTCTGCTAGGATTGGGCAAGGATGAGATTATATTTGCGGGCTTTTCACTGGTTGAAGGCACTGATCAGGTTAAGAGATTCAGGATGGAGAGTTGGGTGATTCAGCTTTTGAAATAATAATCATTTACAAGACAGTTGCTTCCAGAATTATGTGCACACCCTACAAATTATATGATGATGATCTTTCTTGTGATGTACCTGATGGACCGTGCAAAGTTCGAGAGCATGAGAAGCCATCAGCTGAGAGGTATCATAGGACTGATGATTATACAAGAGGAGAGAAGCTGTTTCATTTGTATATTCTTTTCAATAATTGAGATTTGTTAATAAATACTATATACTTGCACATTTTCATTATTATTCAACAACTTCCTTATCACTTGGCTATTATATGATGTCATACACACCAGTTGAAACATGAAAACTTTCCTGTTGAGTCATATTTCAACAAAAGATATCCCTTGTGATACAATGATTTGATTACACTCTAGAATTCATGTCTGAGACTCTTGAAAGCATACATGCTACCCAGAGGATATCTCATTACTGTTTGGATATTCAAGCTCCTTGTATATTCTATAGAATGATCACTTTTCTTACATTACTAAATGTGGGTGAAGAGGATTTGAGGAATAAGAATCAGCAATTCATTGCTACTTTTATTGAATATACAAAAATCACACACACACATGTACTGACAGCACGATTGCACAAGACACAATGTCCCACTCCTTGCAGATCAACTCCTTTTATAGCCCCCCAGTTATAGATCCCCAGTCATTTTTTTTTTATTTATTCTCAATTATTTTTCATTTATTCTTGATTTTTTCATTTATTTAAAAATTTTTAATTTATTTTTCAATTTTTATAAGTGTTCCAGAATCGCCATTTTTATACTACTACAACACCATGGGTGACCTTGAAACCCAATTGTTACTTTTGGGACAACTGTGTTCCAGAGTCGCCATTTTTATACTACTACGACGCTATGGGTGACCTTGAAACCCAATTCTTACTTTTGGGACAACTCAAGGTTGTCCTGACTTGAGTTGTCCCAAAAGTAACAATTTCATACTACTTTTGACACTCTTCTTTTCATTTCTTTGCTGTACATGAAATAATCTATTATACTCCATGCTTCTCTCCCTTCTGTCTCAAATGTGATCTGGTGTACCGATTTATGATTGAATCATGTATTTCCTATCAACAGCCCATTGTCCACTCCAAACTCCAGCAGTCTATCTCCATTGCTGTTCTTAACCTGCTCTCCAGCAAAAGGCCCCATTACTCCATGTGCGTGACCCCAGTCATTACCTATTCGGGCATTCATATCTCCACCCACAATAACCTGCCTTCCTTGATGATAAACACCTTCCACAACTGCATTCAATGCTGAGTAGAACTCCTCCTTTTCCTACACATTATTAAAATGCATTATTAAGTTCGACAACTTAGGCTATTACTGTAATAATTTATTCTATTCACAGGTGGCAGATATTCTCAAGATATGGATTCGGAAAAATATGTGACAACTCTTGATGCAGCAGCTCTAAGCCATGCCAGAGAATTCCTGAATGAAAATGAAGAAAGTCGGGATGTAGCAATTGCTGCTATCAGAAAGTGGCTATCGGATCAGAAGCACCTGAACGCTAGAACAGATTCCTTAAACTTGGTTAGATTTTTAAGAGGAGGCAAATTCAACTTTGACCGAACAATAGGAAAGATAGAATCTTTTTACATGTTGCGACAAAAGACACCAGAATGGTATGAGAATAGAGACCCAATGTTGCCCGAACTTCAAGATCTGTTGAATTTAGGAGTTTTCTTGCCGATTCCCAAAAGAGATGCTGAAGGACGAGTAGTTATCCTGATTCGAGCAGCTGTACATAAACCGAAAGTACATAAGCAGAACGATGTTTTCAAGCTGGGCAATATGACTTTGGAGTATGAAGTCGAAAATGACGAGTCAATATCAGTGTATGGTGTTGTTGCAATCATAGACTTGAATGGAGTTACTTTGGGCCATGCCCGGCAGATGACACCGAGTATTATCAAAAAAGCTGTACACTCATGGCAGGTAATATCATACTGACCTTACCTGTTTCAATTCCTACCTTATCAAATTTTGAACATGTATTACAAAATATATTAGTGGTGTATATCTAATATGGTAGAGGCGTTATAAAAGTTCAATAAAACAGAAAAATCAATAATCAACCTTACATACTTTGTTGAAAATCCAATTATATTTAATAAGTTGTGAATTAAAGTAAAATGACAATAAAACAAAAGATGAATTGCAATTTACAAAAGCAGTTAGTGAATCAAGCTAATGCTACACAAATGGTCTTTCAACTAATTTTGTTCGCCAGCCCTGGAATCAAACCCAGTTGGCGAATAAGTGTTGGGTAGTAGTACTTATTGATTTCAATTTCCTTCTAGCTGTTCATCCTGTTGTCAATATTTGCAGTACAATATGTAGCAGAAGTCTTAGCAAATGGTTATCACCATTCGATTTGGATTTTGTTTAACATTTATTATTGTTTATTCTTTGACATTAAAACAAAAAAAGCAATCTCTCATTCCCATATTAGTCCAGTCGAATGGTCGTTTTTTGGAGGGAATACACCCAAAAATAGAAAATCATGTCCTACAGCCAAAATACAATTTTTCCATTATAATACCTTTTCAAGGCCTTCCTAGTAAACAAAAAAATACATATTTCGGCTAAAATCGTCTCACAAGTGTTATTTTCTATGAGAATCATCCATTAGAAACATTTAATTTCAGTATTTCCTAGTTGTGGGGGGGTACGTCATAAAGATACATCAAGGATCAAAACTTCAGACACTTATAAATTTTGACAGAATGATTAGATCTCCTCGTACTACAGCTCATTCTTCACAGCTCATCAAGGCGGTTCAAAATCATGTATTATAACTTAAATTTGATGAAAAAATAAAAAATTCCTCCTTTAGTGTATTTTAGCCCATATTTAAATACATAGAAAAATGGCCAATTTCTATATTCAAATTGTGTATCTCGGTAACACGGAATGATAGAAAATGGTGGGCCCACTTGGTCTTGATTTGAAGAACAGAATCTCCTCTTTCATGTGAGGTAAATGAATTTTGTAAAAATATAATCGTGAACTAAGATATGTTTGTTTCAAGAAATCAAGAAATAAACTATATTTTCCTCATTTTCACAGTCTCGTCAGTTTTTCGATTATAAACAGTCATGCAAGATGGATTGAGGGCAACGTAGCTTATAGAGCATGTAATTCTCTTTTATTTGAGACCAATCGCAAGTTTCTAACATGTATCTTACTCGTTTGAGAGACTCTTGAATAACAGTAAAATCGCATATAGAACCGTCGAGAAAAATTCTTTTGAGGCTGTTTCCTGAAAAACGACCATTTGACTGGACTATATATGTATACTTCATAATATCAACTACTATTTTATTCTCCTGAAATGAAATTCATAAATCCTAATCACCAGGTATTTTAAACTAACCAATAATAAGGACCGTTTCAGACTGCAAGTTGGTCTGCCTAAGGCTGGCCACTAATGATTGAATGTGCATGCACCTACCGGTACATAAATCAGTGAGAGGATTCTAGCATAAAATAAACAATCAATAATGTGCATATTAATGTGCGCGACTTTTTGATCACTCTGTATTATATAAACGATTATGGTTTTATTACTTTAACTTGAAAGTTTTAGGACTAGGCCTATTCAATTCACCTTATGTTTTGTTTTACAGGACTGTTACCCATTACGCATCAAAGGCTTACATTTCATCAATGCTCCAACTCATGTTAATGTTGTACTGAGCATATTCAAACAATTTATGACTGCAAAACTCAAAAGCAGGGTGAGCGATAATTTTTGTATTTCATTTTAAAATCTTACAGATTTAGCTGCTAGAACTATATCCTATGCAACTGGCATTACGTATTTCATACTTACACATCGCAGTCTATATTATTTAAGATTGATTCTTTTAGAAGCAATAAGTTTGAACAGAACTTGAAAGTTGAATTTGTATCAAAAGTTGAATTATTATTATTCACTAGCTGACCTGGCGAACTTCATACCATCAAATAGTTTAATGCTTTAACTATAAACTTAGCTGTGAACTACTTAGTAATGTAAACTTTAGCTGTATGCACACCTGAGGAGGTGCAATGCGGCATTTTATTTATATAGATAATTTTACAACTGCAAAATAAATAATTTACTAAAAATCAATTAATTCTGAACACCGAAGACAGCACAATTATTCAAAACAAAGCAATGTCTTTAGAGCATGTCTTTAACCTGAAGCCACACTGCTGGATGGTTACACACACAGAACAGTCATTTTGTTGTCTTTAGTCAGGGCGTTTAAAAATACATGGGTGGTTATGGAGCAGCACACACTCTTGTCTACTACCTATAATATCAACGGCTGTTGTATGATGTTATAATGATTATAATGTTTAATGTTATAATGATTATAAGGCTGTTGTATGATGTTGTATGATTATAACAGCTGATTTTTATTTCTGTGTGTGGCTAGCTCACAAATCTTGTTCCATAAGGATTACATGTAAACTTTGAAGGACCGTAGGAAAGAGTCCTGAAGTCGGATTATAAATTTGATAGGCCATAAACCTGGTCCTGAACATAACGAACACAACTAAAAAAAATCATCAAATTCGGTGCACACATAAAAAAGTTATTGAATGTCAAAATTTGAGGCTCGATTTTTATTTATATAGAATACTAGCCATCAGGCTCGCTTCGCTCGCCATATCCGTCTAGCCAGGGGGCTCCGCCCCCTGGACCCCCGACTGGATTGTCCAAAAATAAGATCAGCGGGCTCGCTTCGCTCGCCTGCATGTGGACCTCAGCGGAAACTCTGTACCAAATTTGAACATATTATGTCAATTTGATCTCGAAAAATACCTGTTACTATATCGGCGTATCTTTGGCGAAAAAAATTTTTCCACCTCAGCTATTTTTTGCTAATGATTTTTTTTTTAATATATTTCAATCAATTATTGAAAAAGGTGAGGAAACGCAGAAAAGCTGATAAAATGCTAATTTTGGGTGTATCTTTGGCGTTATTTCTAATTCATTCGAACACAACATTATTGCACCCCAGCTGAGCTTCTGTAGTAAATTTGAACATTTTCTGTTCATTTGTTCTCGATAAAGCTGAGAAAACGCTAAAAAACGCAGATTTTGGGCGTATCTTTTTCCAAATCCGTTCTTATTGCGCCTCTAAAGGGCCAACTGAACACACCTACCAAATTTGAAATGTTATGTCATATTTTTATCATATGTTAGGATGATCCAGACTAAATGTCTGGCTAAACGGATAAGGCAAGGGAAGCGAGCCTGATGGCTAGTAATATAATATTCCCAGGAATAGCTCTGATTGAAGTAGCAGTACCCAATCAATTTTTCCGCGATAAATCAGGACCTCCTAAATACTTATTCAGGAGGTACTGGATAAATTGGTATTTAGGAGGTCATGGATAAATGCATTTCAATCTTCAACTTGGTGCCAACCTATCAAAGTCTACTCAGCTTAATGCCAACCTGACAAAATTTTTAATTTAGTTACCAGAACAAGTGTTTCGAAGAGGTACTCTCTCTAGATTATAACATATGGTATGGACATTTCAATTAATTATAATATAATTTCAAGATATTGGAATAAGAAGAATATACATGCTAAAAGACAAACTTTGAATCCTTAAAAACCACCCTTAGAGTTGAAATATCGCCAAAAGATTTCTTAGTGCGCCTCTAAATGTCCAACTGAACATACCTACCAAATTTGAAAGTTTTTGAACTAACCTAATAACTTACTACAACTAAACTCAATTGCACAAAAAACTTTAAAAATTTTCATTGCGTCAAAAACATAACCCACAAACAAGCAAGGAAATTGATCGAACCAGTCTTTTGACCATGTTCAAATAATTTGATCGCCCATTCGGTGGCAGTCAAACTCAACCATTGGTTTGACCATGGTCAAATGTAACTGGTTTTGGTGGAACGAATTATTGCTGATTTGATCATAGGATAGATTTTAACCATGTTCAAATGCCTTGACCAAGGTTGGTGAAACCGGGCATAATTGTGATAACAGCTGCTGTGATGTTAGTATTATTAATTTTGGGATTTTGAATTTTGATTCTGAACTATGAGTTACCCATAGCCTATGGAGTAAACTATAAAGTTATATGGATACACATAGGTCTACAACAGTGTTGGTGAAAATTATGAGAACAGTCTAATATTCCTTTTCCAAAAGATAATTTGACAGTAGGTTTCATTGAGGATCCTATTCCAATTGAAAAAAAATTATGTTACAAAAATCTGGTCCACCATCCATCGTATTGAATCAAACTTCATTTTTTCAAATGGGAAGGTTGTCCTATGATATTTTATTTAAAAACAGGATTTTAGCAGCAAATGAATGGTAGAAACCGCACATCGATATCTCAAACAGTTTCAAGATTGGCAGAGCAGCATCTTGTAGACACATATCTCTATTACTCATAATGGGCAATATGTATGAAACAATTTTGCTCTTCAGATTGAAACATGTTGTCACAAAGTGTTTTGTAACGAAGGAGAGAGAATCAAAGCGCATGGCAATCTCGGAGTTTGATCTAAAATGAAGGAGTGTTCATGATATGCATCCCCTCTCTTTCTCCTCTCTTTGGGGTAAGCAATTGCAGAGGGAACATTCAAAACTATTTTGTGTCATACATGTAACACTACATCAATTCGCTTATTGTGAAAAATTTTCTAGGTACAAGTCCATGGTTTCAATCTAGACAGTTTTCACCAAAAGGTTTCTCCTGACATTCTACCAAAGGAATATGGTGGTACCAATGGAGAGCTCCAGGAATTGATTGGTAATGAGATTTTTGTATGTAAACTTGATTTCAAAAAAATATATTAAGGATGATGCACACATTACATTCAATTTGATCAACACAATTGGCATCCCTCAACATTTCTCATGATTATGCCAGGGTTTCATCAATTTTTGATGTTCAGTTTGGGTGTAACTGTGTTGGATATGAAAAGGGAACACTATATTATACATATGAAGTATGGATGTTATTAAATTCTATTTATCTTCTGAATCAAAATCGATCAATCTAACTAATTCATTTTACAAAGCAAACATATTATACTCTAGATTGCCATCTTATCTAAAAAAATATGAAACATTCTCACGATGTTAATTATTGATGTTTAATCGTGGTAGGGAGGTTAGGCATTATTGATCTTTTAAAATCCAGTTATATTTTTTGAGTGTCTGTTTGAGAACTGAATTCCCAGCAAATAAAAGTGTGGGTTACATTGTAATCATTTCATGTATAAATTATTCTATTAAATAATATTTAATTATTGCTACAATTTTAAGTGCATATTGTTCCCAAACCTGCATTTCCATTTGACTTCTAGTTTTGTGTTTAATATTCTTCTGCTTAAGTTGATTTTTCATGTTTTGCCTCTCCTTGGTTGAAGCCAATGAATGTTTCTGCTTTCTTGGCAGTTTTTCCCAATCCCTCCACAGTCCCTCTTCTTCAACCCTTCCCCTTCAATAGTTTTTCTCTTTCTTTATTTTACTCTTTGATGAATATCTTACACTTCCCTCAATCATCTTTCTTTCTTTAATTAATTTCATCTCATTCATTCTCATCCTGGTTCATTTTTCAACTGTATATTCAATCACAAGGATTATTATCATTTGAAGTTTGGTTACGAAAGTATGCATCTTTTGGTTTTCATTCATCAGGTAGTTATACCTACTTATGTAGTTTACAAGCATTTACTATATGCTTCACTATGATTTGCTACAGTTTTAATATGATGATACAACTCATTCCTTCTCACAGGCTTCGGCCCATGCATGGAATTATTATGTATGTTGTTTTGTTTATATAATTACTGTATTGTTGAATGAATAAATAAATGAGTAGATTTACGTTAACAATTCGGACAAAAATTTGCATAATCATTAATTTTATAGCATTACATTATTAGCAAAAATAGAATGTTTTGAAAAATGATCGATGTTCTTGAACGGGTAGTAGTCTATAAGTACCAGTGGCACTCTGTCATATGAGAAATATCAAGAGAAGACATGAAAATAATTTCTTTAAGGTATAGCCTGAACCATACCTTTGAACAGTCCCAGAAAATGTTTAAAAATGCTCTTCTTAATCCCTCTCATATAACATTGTCAATAATGACCTAGTTTTAATTTTTTATTGCAATTCTGTTCTAGATCACTGGAAAACCAAAGTAACAGAGGCCCGACTATGGTTTTTAGAAAACAAATAGAATAGTTTGCATTTGGAAACCAGATATGACTATTATATTGTAAGTAGCCTATAGCCTCTATCTCCGCAAACGGAGGTAGTGCTATAGTCCACCCTTCACGAGCAAAGCCATGGATTGCAAGCAATTGTGAGATTCACTTAAAACTGTCATTCCTCATAAATAAAATCAATGCTCCTGTTTTAAACAATGTGAAAGTTCAAAGTAAATCTGTCGATGTAATGCAATCCATGGCTCATCTTGATGCAATTTTTCTTGCTTTTAGTCTGTGATTTTTAATGTTTTATGTACAATTATATAAATTTTAAATAAAGATAAATTTTTATTTTTTACGCATTTCATGTTTTATGCTGTCTAGTTGACAGCTCCTCACTTATCCAATAGTCTTAGGCCAATTGCACGAAATTCAAATTTCATTCAACTACTTTAAGCATAATTATGACGTGATCTAGCAGAACCAATGCAATGGAAAGTTTACAATGGAAACTTATGATCAAGTCGGACGGTACACCATTTTGCAGCGGTTAAAATGGATTGGATTTCCAGTACGATGTCTGGTCATCAAACTAGACGTTGAAGTTGATTAACTCATCCAATGACCAGTTCCACATGTTTCAACAAATTTAGAAGGATATTCTTCACTAAGTGATGTAATACAGTGTTGAGATGGATTCAGTCCAGTATACATTAAAAAGAGGGTGTGCTTGCAATATATATTGTAGTTCTGATTTTTCAATATACTATTTGGTTACATGAGAGAAGTCCAGAACTATTTTTTTCTTGCTCATTCTTGTTAAAAATACTAAAAAATATATTTTTACAATGATTATTAAATTATTATATTTCTACATCGTTGAAAAACGATAATATGGCAATGTTGCAGAGCTTAAAGAGGATAGCGCTATCAAACACTGGAAAGCAACACCAATGTTATTCATATACTGCCTCACTATATAATATTATCCAACAGATAATATACTTCGGTCTAACCAAGTCTACACATATCATAATAAATAATTATTTCAGTTCTTGTTGATTGTTGGACACGGACCGGTAGCGTAGGCGTGGCTACTACTCTAACATCAGCTAACTTCGTTAAAGCCCGGTCCAGACACTCAAGTTTAGCTTCAGTCTTTTGCTCAAGCAAAATTCGGAGCATGTACCGCGCGGTGACAGCGCAGTTCCCAGTACACTACAGTCAGTTGGACTGTACACATGAGAGCAGTCGGATGTGAGTTTTGATCTAGTTCACTTGTTTTGTGTAGTGATTTTACAGCAACTCTGTTCAGTGTGCAGCCATGGAAATGAACAATTTTGACACAGAATTGTTTATAGAAGAAGTAAAAAGTTGACATGGGATATGGCAAGTCCTGATTGCAAGAACTTGATGCCAAGTCGTCTTTTACGATCTCCAACAACTCGTCAAAAGATGAAATTGACATTCGCAAATAGTTAAAAAATTTGGGTTCGTATTTCCTCAAGTTAGAGTGAAGTGTCACAAAAGCACCATGCGTTAATCTATCGGTCAAAATAGGGTGAACCCAAAAGTTTCTTTGCCTTTGTTTTCTCGCTTTATATCTACGATACACAAGCCACATACATGTTACCTCTTCAACTTCCATTGCTAAACTGGAGGTGGACGCCGCGTATAAAACGCTCGCATGTGTACAACTGCAGAATTTTGGACGCGCGTCGCACCGCGCAGTGCGGCGCTACCATGTGTACATAGCTTGATTTGCAGATGACACAAACATGGTAGATGTAAATTTTCCCATTGATATATATAGTTAGATTTCTCGTCGCCATTGAATATCGGGCAAGAAGTCAGGCGCCCAGACAGACTTATATGGGAAAACATTGACTGTCATTGCGTTATATCTTTCAACATACTGATGGATTTGAATCTACTTTGCAGAAATTGACTAGTTCTTCATTAACAAAGGAAGAGTTTGAAAAACGATTATCTGAAATGGTGAGTGCAATAAAAGCTAATATTATGGATGGTATTGAACAATTCATTACAAAAGATGCTATTGCTATTCTGATTAATCAAATTGCAGACAAGTATGCAACTAAAAGTGATATAGGAGATTTTATTAAGAAAAACGAGATGGAAGTCGCTGTGAAAAGCGTTTGTGATGAAATAGCTGAGGCAATTAAAAATTTGGAAGAGGGGTCTGTTATGAGACTGCAATGTTCGGCTGCATTCATAGATTATCTTAATTTATTCATCCATAAGATAGCTACGATATCGTCAGCAGCGGATACGCACATGTTAGCTTTAATATGAATTGGATAGAAGCTAAGCAACATAACCTTTCCGAAAATCAGGTTGCGGAAATGATAACTACAAGAATGGGTTTTAGCCCAGTATAAAGGGTTTGTATTGTCTCCAAAAACATAAAATCTTGTGAAAGGATAACACTTGGCATATGAGGGAGAAATTTGAAGCACGGTGAACTTTAATGGTTTTCTTGCTAACACATGCTACTTCAAGATGATAAATCAGACTATACATTTTTTCATGTGTCTATGATTGAATGTAACGGTTTTTTCGATGTAGGAGTTATATGAACTCACTCTTATCTATAGAATTTGGGAAGGGGAAACATTCACCTCACAGGGAGCAGCATAGCACACACACGTGTCATTTCTCTGGAGAAACATTCAACAAGGGGGAGCGTAGCACGTGCGCGCGTGCACGTCTCTTCAGTCTAAACAGTCGAGCTGACAAGTTCACAACATAATGTCTCACTATTTTGATTGGAGAAGTTTCAATGAGTTCTCTGTAGAAGCAAATCCACTAGCCGATTGTGCGCATGGCAAAGTGCGCATGCGCAAGATTGTGTAAGTCAGTATAAATTCAGCTCTACATTTTCAAAGTTTTTTTCAATTTTGGTAAATCGTGAATCAGTTATGTGTGTCATATTATGTACCGTGTAGTGGTGGTTCATTGTTGTAGGCAATTGAATTCTTCGTAAATAGTGTGTGGGCTCTCCTAACTCTAATTTTGTTTCTCACTGTGTGTTTAACCTAACTTTTGACCTGTTATTCTCAATGATTACAACACTGTAGTTTTGTCAAATCACGTTTATTGATGCTGTATACATCAAAGAATGAAAACAGATATATATATATATTGAGTGCAGCATGGTTGGTTCTTATCGGTTTCCGTGCTGTTGACTGATTCTCTGGCAGCTCAGCTGTATGAACTTTTGATTGTTGGTGAAATCTCTCAGTTTATCGCTTAGATAAAGTACCTCATACAACTAAGGACCTATAGATATAGGCCTACACCATAACAGGAGATTATAGTACAGGTAGTTTATTCTTGTTCCTGTTCATAGCATTTCGGCGTCGCTGGTTGCCGTGACAGCGTAGTGCTGCGGAGTAGCGCTAGATTTGAAAATTCGCATATCGGCGTCACTGGTTGCCATGGCGACGTAGCGCCGCGGAGTAGCGCTGGATTTGAAAATCTGCTTGTCAAGCTGTAATGGATATACACTTTTGACTTCAAATATTTTATTGTTGTAAAGCCTATCAGCCTATTATCTATTGTCTTTACATGTGTGACGATCAACCTGTGTTTCTTCTTCTTTTCTCAATTCCTTTCCTATATTTCCTTGCTGTTTCAAGAGCTTCCGCTTTCCCGTCTTGATTGCTCTCTTGGCATTTTTATTTCCTCTCTATTCCCAGTAACCCACATTATCAAAGCTCTTGTCATACCAGGCAATGAATTATTGAAAAGTTTCCTCAAGTTATTTCCGTGTTGGTGTATTTTATTTTTTAATTTGACACTGCAAAATGAGTAAAATGCTAACGAGGTCACTTCGCAGTGAGATTTCTAGATTGTCGAGTGAGGATGGTGGGCACCTGAGCGAGGGACTGATGCATGATGAGGTTATTGAGTTGGCCATAGAGTTGCATGGCGCACTCGGAGTCATTTCTTCACGCTATTCAAGTGACTCAATAGTTGACATTGTTCCTCATTTGATTTATACATTGAATCGTCTCGATGCCTGCATGAAAACCAACTCGGATTTGCAGTTCAACTTGACAGAGGTTTCAGAGGAGAACTCTTATCTCAGGAAGAAATTAGATGAGGAGATACAAAGGAGAGTCCAAAGCTTTGAGGAGTCTTTGAGCATTGAGGAGGAATCTGAAAATGAAATAAAAAAATTGAGACTGAAGGTAAATGATTTGTTGGAGTCCGAGGATGAATTGAGGAAGATTATCAGAGGAAGAGAAGCCATAGTCAACGAAAACGGTGCACAGTCAGTAATAAATGGACTAGAAACTGTTGAATGTAAGAGTTTTGTTAATGAGTCAACTCAAACGAAAACAAAGATTACATGTCTAGACTGCTCAAATCTTCAAAAAGAGTTGAAAGGGAGACAACTAGAACTGATGGAATTGAGGCAACGTTGCTGGGAGGATGGGGTTGAGATGGAGGAGAGATTTAAGAGGGCTTTCTCAGGACGAGAAGCTAAGAACTTAGTCTCTGAATGCTCTGGTGTATCCGTTGAAGGTGCTAACAAACTACGACCACAAAGTAGCAATCTTAGTAGAAGAACTCATGAAGCTAAAATAAGATGTTTCTCTGCCAGTCAGGGCAGGAGGGTCTCCAATATAATTTGTTCAAAGAGTGATTATAGAGTTTTTCATATGATGAAACCGGGCGCAAAATTTGATAAGGTTACAGAAGAATGTGAGAGTATATGCTCTGATTTGAACAAGAAGGACCTTGTTGTAATTATTGCTGGAACTAATGATGTTGCCTGCAATGAGGCTGATAATTTTATCCGATTGTATAAACGGAGGCTTGAGGGGTTACAGCATACCAATGTTTCGATTTTCTCAGTGCCGCATCGCCATGATCTTCCCAGTTGGTCTTGCGTCAATAAGGAGATACGGAGAACTAATGAACGTTTGGAAAAGTTATCAAAACATTTCTCTAACGTCCACTTTACGGATTTGAGCTCTTTGGGGCTGCGGTTCCACACTTCACATGGCCTACACCTGAACTATCGGGGGAAGAAATATGTCAGTGAAATCATATTGGATATTGCTGCTTCAATCGGAACAAGACCTATATCAACCAATCCAACAGTTTTTCCTGTCTCAGTGAGCTCAGTGCTCCATTCTGGTCGGCTGGATTCTTCTGAAATAGTGGATAATGGTGTACTGTCGGCTGGTGAGTGCCTTGAAGAAACTGATTTTTTAGAAATTTCCATATCAGACAAAATCTTGAACAAGACTGTGTAAGTAAGACTGAAAAAGGTATAAAGATCATGAACTCTGATAATAATAATAGAAATAATATTTGTTATAGTAGAAGAAATTCATCAAACAAATCAACAATAGGTAATTTAAACAAAAAAGTCAAAATATTACATCAAAATATCAGACATCTTTCTTCAGCTATTGAATCTCTAGAAATCACTTTAGATGACATAAAACCTGACATAGTTGTTCTCACTGAGCACAAAGTTTATTCTCATCAAATACCTCACATACATTTTTTAAATTATGTTTTAAATACTTCTTACACCAGGGAAAACTACCAGGGGGGAGGTGTAATGATACTCACTCACAAAAAATTACAGAATGTTAAACCAGTTAAAATTAAAAATATCTCAGATCTTACAGAAGATAAAATATTAGAAATATGTATGTTGGAATGCACACATGGTGGAAGAAAGATGCTGATTTTGGGTTTGTATAGATCCCCCATACCTACAAACGAAAGTATCTTTATCCAGAAACTAAACACGTTGTTAGATATTGCAAATCATAAGTATAATGATGTAATATTGATTGGTGATTTTAACATAGACATGACAAAAAGTACTTGCTCTAGTAGAGAGGTGATTAATCTTCTCACCGCTTATAATTTCTGGTACATGGTTGATTTTCCTACTCGGATCACCGAAACTACAGAGTCAGTCATTGACAATGTTTTTACAAATATTGACAGCTCGATAATCAGTGTTTCTGGAATAAATACACAACTATCTGATCATGATGCACAGCTTGTTGAGATAAAAATAGATGAGGCTAAAAACAGTAAAAAAGATACATTTATATTTAAATATTGTAGAAGCTTCTCTGATGAGAACATCTCCATGTTCATTTCAGCTTTAAGTCAGGAAACTTGGCTTGATGTATTTAACTCCGACGTCAAATGTAAATATGATACTTTCAATAAAGCCTTCTCCCATTACTTTAATACATATTTTCCAAGAAAGTTAGTGAAACAGAATATTAACCAAAAGTCATGGATAACACCAGAGTTGGAAGTAGATAAGGAAGAACTCATCCATCAAACTAATAGTGCAAGATTATCCAGGGATATAACTAGAAATATTAATCTTAGGGAAAGATCTAGGATATTAAGGGCAAAACTAATCCAAAGCAAAAAAAACTATTATGATAACAAAATAAAAAATTCCAAAAATGTTATAAAAGAGACTTGGAGAATAATAAACACGGAGGTTGGAAATAAAAATAAACTATTTAAAAACCTAACTTTAAAAAGTGGAGAGCAGATTTGTTCTAATCCAAAGAAAATATGTGAACTTTTCTTGAGTTACTTTTCGAAAGAGGAAATAGATATAGGAGACTCTCAAAACTCAACACAAAGTGATGGTTTTGCAAATGTCATTGATCAAGAATTTAGATTCAAAACTATTGATTACATGAAACTTGATAAAATTATCTCTAGTTTGAAATGTAAGTACAGTGCAGGATACGATGACGTACCAATCATCATCATTAAAAAAGCCAAAAAAGTTTTGTTGAAGCCACTGCTACATCTGATAAACTCTTCTCTTATTACCGGAATATTTCCTGAGCAGTTAAAAATTTCAAAAATTATCCCAGTACATAAAAAGAATGATGAAAATGATATTAACAATTACCGTCCGATTTCTCTATTACCAGCAATTTCCAAGATTTACGAACGTGTAGTTTCTGACCAGCTTCTTGAATATTTGGAGAAAAATGAACTTCTCGACTCCTTTCAGCACGGGTTCCGTAAAGGAAAATCAGTCAAGACAGCAGCAACAAAATTTATCGAATCTGTCATTGACTCGATAGATAACTCTGAAAGAGCAGTCGGGATATTTTTAGATCTCACACAAGCTTTTGATAGCATTTCGCACAGGATTTTGCTCGGTCGTCTTAAAACTTTAGGGGTGACAGGTGTATCTTACAAGTGGTTTGAATCATACATCATGAACAGGAAAATGTTTGTTCAAATAAGTCATATGAATCACAAGGGATTCAGGAATACCTTCAATTCAAAAATGAGAACAAGTAGGTGCGGTGTACCCCAAGGCTCAATTCTGGGACCAATTCTCTTTATCTGTTATCTGAAAGGTATACCATATCTTGAAGGCAATAGTGAGCTAGTTTTGTATGCTGATGACGCAAACCTAAAAATATCAGCCAAATCCCAGAATGAAATTGAGATAATAGCAAAATCAAACCTCTCCACTTTGGCAAAACATCTGATTAACAATAAATTAATAATTAATATGAGTAAAACGAACCTATTGACATTTACTACACAGCAGGTAAAAACATTTTTTCCTTCAATAAATTTGGACAACAAAGTCATTTCTCAGTCCACCTCTACCAAGTTCTTGGGATTAACAGTAAATGAATATTTGAATGAATGAGATCAGCTCCTATAAGTTGAATTGTATTGTATGTTTGTATTGTTGTATTCTGTAGATGTTTTATTTGTTATGCATTTTATTTTTAATTGTATCTAATCAAAGATATATATTTATGACACTATTCATTGTATACACTGTACAAATTTATGAATAAAGAAATTATGATATGATATGATATGATATGATTAGGGTTATGAATTTTATCCTTATGATTGGTTCGTAGTAACAAAGGTAACATTTGCCGATAATGGCGAAATTCATCTTAAAATTATCGATATTGATAGTGAAGGTGACTTTAAACACACTATTAAGCTACCGAAAGAATATTCAGTGGTTTTGAATGAGGATAACATCAGAAGTTTTAATTCTCGTTCATGGGAATTGAATGCAAGCGGGAATTGTATATTCTTAAGACAGTTTCATGGTAACTATAGGCGTTGAGTATTAAGATAGGCTGCTCTGAGTGAAATATGTCTGAGAATATGTAAGTATTTTTAGATATGCTAGCTCATTCCAATTATACTTACATATTGTCGGAGAAAACACTTTAACAATAATGACTGGGATGTTTGTACAGCAAAAGAGCTCAATTTTTTACACAAGCATAATATTGATAAACAGTTTGATTGAACTATTGACTGTCAGTTGGAAACCAAGCATAATATGAATATTATAGAACTTGGATTATTGTAGAGATAAGGATTCACTTTAATCTGACAGTATAGTAATAGATTATTAAGCAATAGATGTAGAGATTGATTGATTGATTGATTGAGTACTTTATTTATGTAGATTACAATATATACTGGCTTATACACTTATATACAATAGCTTACAATACAGCAAAGTTATAGATGAATTTACATAATATGGACTAAGAAAATAACTATTGAACTGTATATGATATGAAAAAGCAATTTGTGATATAATAACTATAGATAATAATCATATTGCTATACATCTACATAAATTGGCGGAGCTTTGGACATATCAATGTCCATTCTTTGGGAAGAATATTAAAAATATCCTCCTCACTAACTCTCTACCAAAACATTAATTTCGTTATTTAAACTAAGGATTTATTTATTAATGAAAATATTGTAAAAGTTTTAATCAATATGAATATTGAAGAGAAAAAAAAACAGAAAATTGATAAAATTGAGAGAGAGAGAGAGAGAGAGAGAGAGAGAGAGAGAGAGAGAGAGAGAGAGAGAGAGGGAATTTCTCAATTCACTTTAATCTGACAGTATAGCAATAGATGTAGAGAGAGAGATAGGGAATTTCTCAATTCACTTTAATCTGTCAGTATAGCAATAGATGTAGAGAGAGAGGGAATTTCTCAATTCACTTTAATCTGTCAGTATAGCAATAGATGTAGAGAGTGATAGGGAATTTCTCAATTCACTTTAATCTGTCAGTATAGCAATAGATGTAGATAGTGATAGGGAATTTCTCAATTCACTTTAATCTGTCAGTATAGCAATAGATGTAGAGAGTGATAGGGAATTTCTCAATTCACTTTAATCTGTCAGTATAGATGTAGAGAGGGAATTTTTCCCCTCACTTTCTTCATCCCCCTCATCACCACTGGGGAAGGGGAAGGGAAAATCTATTTTGAGAGAGAGAGTGAGAGAGAGATATCTCTTTCTCTTTCTTCATCCCCCTCATCTCCACTGGAGCAGGGGAAGGGAAAATCTATTTTTAGAACAGAGAGCCCCCTCGTCTTCACTGGGCAAGGGGAAGGGAAAATCTATTTTTAGAACAGGGGATGGGAGTGGTGGGAGAGGGGGGAGGAGGATTTTGAGCAAAAAAACCCTTCCAAACTCTCAGTTTATAACTACTAAATTCCAATTTCACACTCATACAGTTTATTCGGGACAAGAAATAAAAAACTCTGACAAGGCACGTATTGGCATAAATTCTTTAGATGTCTATTCTTTACCTTGCAAATCATTTATATTTATTGAGGGAACAGTTAGCTGTACAAAACCGGGAACAGACCCGGCTGGTCCACCAGTTGCAGCAGACTATAAATTAAGCAGTAACATAATCGGTAACCTTTTTGACAAAATACAATATGAATTAGCAGGTCAGCAAATTTCTAAATCAAGATTGATTGGATTAACATCCACAATTAAAGCTATACTAGTGAAGAATACACTCGATAAGAACACATATCACTTGGCCAGTTTTGACAGAGCAGGATATGCGCTAACAGATAATAAATTCACTTTCTGTGTACCGCTGAAATTAATCCTCCCATTTTTTGAAGATTTTCAAAGAATAATTTCAAATTTGAAACAGGAACTCGTCTTATTGAGGTCACTGACAGACCTAAATTGCATTGAGTCCGCAACTGGGACAAGCGTTAGTGTGAAAATTACAAAACTGCAATGGAGAATGCCCTACATAACTTTAGAAGATCATGTAAGACTGAAATTTTTGAGACAGCTCAATACTGACACTCCACTGAAATTAGGTTTCCGGCATTGGGAAATTTGTGAATTACCAAATTTGCAAAATTCACTTAACCATTCTTGGGCAGTCCACACCACATCGATTTTTGATAGTCCAAAATACATTATAATTGCATTTCAAACCGATCGTAAGAATAAAATTAAAAAATCAATATCTAATTTCGATAGCTGTGGTATTTACAATGTTAAAGTATATTTGAACAGCGAGTATTATCCATATGAAAATCTGCTAGGTAAAAAGGAACTATTATACAGGATGTTTTTGGATTTCGCTCCCTCATATTATAATCATTCAATCAATAGCGAACTCAGAACAGAAATCGACTTTAAGAAATTTTGTGATTCAACACCGCTGGTTGTTGTGGATTGTTCACACCAAACAAGTCATTTGAAATCTTCGACAGATGTTCGTATTGAAATGGAATTTAATACTGCAGTACCTGCAAATACTTCCGCTTAATGCGTTTTAATTAGCAATCGTGTGATGGAGTACACACCTCTGACGAGCATGGTGAAAGAAGTTCAGTAATTTTATTGATAGAGTGCACTGCATGCAATATTATATAAGGTGTGCACCCTGACAAATTTGGTTCATAATCAGTTTCAACTTTGAACAGGTAACATCTAAAATGTCCTATTCTTTGTGTTCTGATATTTTGGAGAGTAAGAACAAAGTGCAAACTCAGTCTATTGGTATCCAGTGTGATCTTGATTCTGATAGTTTCTATTATGAGCCAAGGTGCAGTACACTGATCCAGAAGCCACAGGAGGTGGAGGAGCAGAAACGGGAGGAGGAGGAGGAGGAGAAAGACAAGGAATTCGATGAGTCCGCTGAACAGAAAGAAGTGGACAAGCAAGCGACTACGAAAATTGCTACAGTTGATCTTCACTGGTTCAAACAAGATTGTAATCAAATTATTGTGAAAGAACTTGTCATAATTGATCAGTTTCATAATTATATTGTATTACATTTCAAATCGCCATTTGCAAAGACGGAATTGAGTGCAAAATTGTATAACGAAGTAACATGGTTAGAACGTCACTATCATAAAATAAAATGGGAAGATGGAGATTTAGAATACACTGACTCATTAATATGTGATTACCTTGTAGGTGTGCCAAGCACTCCTTTTAATTCAGGCCTTTTCCCAAGTTATAATAGTAAATTTAATACGCAATAGACTAGAGCCATTATTGTAAGTGAGTTAGCGAAATAAATTATTTTCTCTCTCTATTATGAACGGCTATGACTTCGAGTTTCCCATGATAGATATTTAAAAATTGTGGCTCCGAGTCGTCGAGGATGTAGATTATGGAATTATCTCTAATACTTAGCCTTCCTGCCGCGACATAAAGTGCGATAAGTTGGAAAACAGCAAGCATTGAAATTATAACAAACTACCGATTTTGCAGTTACTATTTGGTCCAAAGGCTCTAGAAGCCATGCAACGATTGGTCAAATTGATTCCATTCGCCCAATAGGAGACCTGTTTCTAAATACAGTAGTGGGGATTCCCCAGTCGAGAGACCAGATTACGTTCCGGAGGACACTTTGCTAGGAGCACTACGAGAGTAAAGATGTAGTCACTATGTTTCACCCTTTTTGGGCAGGTTTATAAGTTTATTTCAGTAGTTAATGTAGGAGTTAGTTTTTTTTTATTAAAGTTTAAATTTTCTAGTAGTGCCATGTCCTGAAAGGTTTAATTGTGTTTCTTCATCATGTACGAATAATTGTTTCTTCAAATTGTGCCAGAGAAGATAATTTTGAATAAAATTTAGAATTTAGAAATAGGCTGACACATCTAGAAAATACCTGAGTCTATACCTAATTCATGCAGGTGAACGGGCTAGAGTCAAGAAAACTTCAATTAATCTTGCCATGCCTGATTTAATAGGTTTATACTATAGAATAACACTACAATTTGAAATAATAGAAAAATACAAACAGCTTCAATAAACATTGGCAGCTAAAATCGAACAACAGAAACAACAATATCATGTTACTTTGTTGACATTCTTCATCTGATTCGGGGGCGCATTACTATCCCCGTTTAGATAGCAATACGTCACAAAACCAAACAAGATCAGTCATAAAATAACCAATCAATTTCAACATGAAATTACTCAAGAAAGAAAAAACCCGTTGAACCCAAATTTCGTCGATAGTAACCCATATAACCCATTTCATAATAATTTTGAATCCCCACTTTTTATTGACATTCTCGAATGAACCTTTGTTTCACTACACTGCACTTTCGTTGGTTTGTACGTTGCTTTATCGTCGGGGTTACAGTACCTTGTTTTTGGCGGTGAGCTTTTACCGGTTGAATTTGGCTTGACGGCGACGTCCTCTTACGTCCCTAGACCTGTCGTCTGAACGGGTGTCTTGAAGCGGTTTTACATAAAGTTGCGGAACCAAAGGGGTGGTAGTACAAGAAGTTGGTTTGGGGACACACATGAACCGCTGTAAATAAATGTATTACAGCATTAATTTCTAACTCTTCCTACAATTCATCAAAAGCTAAAACAGGAGTTTATTCTGTTATTAATTTAGATTTTATCTTGACGTTCTGATTTCCTTCTCAAAATTTAACAGATTTAAAACAAATTTACTTGCCAGAGTGTCATTAATCTACAATGCAACATTATGAAAACACTCGTAATAAATTAATATAATGCTTTTAGAAAAATGAATACTTCATTAATTATGATGTTAACTTTTATGATATTTTTCGTTTGGTTTGCAAAATCAAATATAATTTTTCATATAGTAGCTCGGCTAGTATTGTTGGAAACTTGTGCGCTAGCCAACATTTATTTTATTTATTATTTATGAACTTTAGGACGCAATCCAAGTGTAAATAACGGGCATTCGCCCAAAACTGCTCAGAACCTTAATTAAAAATGAACATTCCAGAGTTTATGATTTGATTTACCTACAAATACAAGTCCAAAAACTAGTATCAACTGAAATTATGAATTTATCACCTAATAAAACAAGACACTTTATAACACAATAAAAGAAAAAAATATTGAAAATTTCACTTTAAGGAAAGATAATGTTTGCCTTATAAGATTCACCTTTAATTAAATAAAATTAGTAGACACATAGAAAATAATTTAAATTGTATTAAAATTTGAACATTCATTAATATTAATTTCCTGGAGAAGAAAAACTTTCTTCTTCATCTATTAAGATTTCTATCATAAAAAATTTACTAAATCATTCAAAAGCCTTAATGACATAAGAAAACAGAGTCTGAAAAATATAAATTAAAAAATGTCATAAACTCAATATGAACAATTCTTAAAAGTTTCATTTCAATTTAAAGGCTATCTTCCTGACTTTCAGCAATACTCTACGATAATATATCTCCAGGAACAATAACTCAAATGTAACGTAACTGAAAACTTTCTATACTTCTGTAGAAAAAAATTATAAGTATCTTCCATCACTAATAAAATCAAAAGGATTATTCTTAATCAATATTATTAACTTGAAAAATAACAGGCTTTGTTGATAAAATCTTTTGATTGAAGTTTCACTTAATTAATTTCCCTAAATTTTATTTTAACCTTAGTTACGTACCTTAGCGGTTAGTTGAAGAAACAATTATTCGTACATGATGAAGAAACACAATTAAACCTTTCAGGACATGGCACTACTAGTAAATTTAAACATTAATAAAAAATAAAACTAGCTCCTACATTAACTAAAATGATATAAACTCATAAACCTGCCCAAAAAGGGCGAAACATAGTGACTACATCTTTACTCTCGTAGTGCTCCTAGCAAAGTGTCCTCCGGAACGTAATCTGGTCTCTCGACTGGGGAATCCCCACTACTGTATTTAGAAACAGGTCTCCTATTGGGCGAATGGAATCAATTTGACCAATCGTCGCGTGGCTTCTACAGCCTTTGGACCAAATAGTAACTGCAAAATCGGTACTTTGTTATAATTTCAATGCTTGCTGTTTTCCAACTTATCGCATTTTATGTCGCGACAAGAAGGCTAAGTTTTAGAGATAATTCCATAATCTACATTCCTCGACGACTCGGAGCCACAATTTTTAAATATCTATCATGGGAAACTCGAAGTCATGGCCGTTCATAATAGAGAGAGAAAATAATTTATTTCGCTAACTCACTTACAATAATGGCTCTAGTCTATTGCGTATTAAATTTACTATTATAACTTGGGAAAAGGCCTGAATTAAAGAGAGTGCCCGGCACACTCCCCTTCCTTCCGGTGTGAAACACGCAAAAAGAAATCTAATCAGGATATGTTACCATAGAGGCATTCTGTATGATTTGGAGAGTCGAATTTCTGGATTGATAGTAGGATCCAATTTGAAGCGGGCCCTCTTCAAAAGAAATCTCTTTAATCATTCCGAAATTCAGCAAAATGTATAACTAATTGAGATTTGTGGCAAGAGTCTTTAAAACTGTGGCAAGAGTCAGGACAAAACAATATGGACGTGTCCACCTTTTAAGTAGGTACTAAAGACGGACCGAGTATAATAATCTTGAATACTTCAATCACTTTATTGAGTCCCTGGTTATTTTCTTGGCAAACTCTAACAAGGGAAAACGTTTAAAAGACATCATAGTTTTAATTGGTTCTATGTTACTCTGCTGTTGTAAAATATGAAGTACGTTTGATCATAATAGTAAAGGATGAAACTTTTTCACTCTGCTGAATGTATTGAAATCTAACTATCATTACTATAGAGTTGAGAGTGCAACATATTTTTAACAATATAAAGCAATTCAATAGGCAATACTATTCTACATCGACTACGATTCAAAGATAATAATGGTTGAAACTGCAATGCTAGCGAGTCATCGGAGAGCAATGACACACGCTTGATGTACATTCCGTAGCTATGAAACTTTTCTATCCATTATTGTATTCCAGCCGGAAATCTCTACCACTGAATTATATTAGTGAACTAAAATGGATTCAGTTGAACTGAATACACCTATGATAAGATTATAATTGTATTAATCATGGAAGGTAAACTAATAAAGAATAGGGATATCAACAAAATAATATGAAATATAAAGCGAATAGAATATAAAATATGAGGCCTTAGACATTATTCTTATTATTTTATGAATTGGAATATATATTATCTATATGTACTAACTCCTAACTATGTGAATGTATAATTCTTAACTATGAATGGATGAGTATTAAGCTATTGAAAATGGGTATAGTATAGAATATTATGATAAATCGTCTTATGCTAAATAACTTATTATTATTATTATTATTAGAGACATCATTTACATACATTGTATTATGACTGTTGATGACTTCAAAAATTGATCATCACCCGATTTACCAAACAATCAATTATCTACTACCGTGGGAAAACTGTACAATCATTTACCACGAGTATGCAGCCGTGCATGAAATAAAATTAAACCTAATTCACCTACCTAAATATATTTAATATTACGAAGTTAATAACATAATTTAATGACTAATCTAGTTGCGCAAGTTATTTACATTCCGGAATTTCTTCTATATACATTATATTGTCACGTAACAAAATCTTTGACCAATAAACCCTTCATGAACCCGTAATGAATCCTTCTAACAAATACGGTAAATATCTTTATCATAACTCTTTTTCTCCTTTCTCCTTCTCATTCATTAGGAATCATCTCGTTGAGTGTATAGGGACAAGGCTACAGAGTGGCGCCATACTCACAAAAACTTATCCAATTATAACTCACGACAAAAAATCTTGTCTTCAATAGACTGATCTGTTTCCTATTTTTTTCTGATCTGTTTCGTATATTTTTCAACAGGACTCAAGCGTGATTTTGCATTCTACAATCATGAGAAAAACACTTTTCATTATAATATTCTAGTAGGAAACCTCTACCACAGAACGCTAGTCAAAACAAAACTATGATATCGGGTGCCAGGCTTTTATTTATCGCAAACTCAAAGTACGTGACATTTTCTCTAAACACTGGAAGAATACTTTTCAAGGCATGATTTAATAATATGAAAATTCAACTCGATTAACTCGCTTGGGACTGCCAATGCTTGACTTCTGATTATCAACATTATGAAATTTACCAATACATTAACACATTAATAGACTACTATTACACTATTACTGATTCTCAAGTTCACTGACATTTTCAACCTTACTGGAGCCTCTCATTTCTCAACAATAAATTTCATATCCAACTAGTTTCAATTACTCTACTAGATCTCAAAATATCTCAACTTATTCACATGGAAAACTTGATTGCAATTTTACTATTCATCATTAAAAAAATTTATCATTTCATAAAGATTTTCCTATTTTTTTATTTATTAATTCTTTTTGACTACTTATCTCTAAAGGGTCCTACTACTGTTAATTACCTCAATTTAATTTTCCCAACAAAAATTCTATTTCCTTTTTGACACGAATTTTCCTACACATTTCTACCTTATATCCCCATTTAAATTTTTAATCAACCTTTCAACTCTCAACTACAGAATAATTTAAACTCATGCTTAACTCAAGAGATTTTCCCTTTTCATTTCAAATTCAACTAGAAGAATTTAACTGTTAATTTTATTTTAATTTAACCCGTTCATTAGTGTTCCAATATTTATTTCTACTTTCACTGATAACCATTTTAACATTACCTAGGTACTCGAAAAAGTTTCTCTGTTATTTTATTTGCATACCTTAACTAATCACCTTAAATATTCATTGTCTAAAACTTTCAATTTTCGTTACCATACCAAATTTCTAAGCAACTTTAAACTCAATAATACCTCCTTATTTTTTTTACCAATTATTACTTGTGTTTTTGCGGCTGACTTTCCTACCAAACATAAACGAACCTTTTGACTGGGCTTCCCTAAACTGCATTACGCTGATTGTTTTCCTTACAATCACTACGAAGACACACTAAATATTCTAGATTTCGGTTTACGTTATTCTACTGACGAGCCCCATAACTCTAGAATGAACCAGACCGCTTACTAGATACAAAAAATCTTAGCTCACACCATCTTCGGTGCCTTTCGCTAAAATTATACAATTCCACCGTACAAATTTGCAAGGTTAGTCACAGCTAGATTCCTTGATTTGTTTCATGGACAACTATCGGGCAGTGCTCCGTTCTCTCTGGACACGGACCTACACTCGCGCCGATTACCTAAATTCAACAACAACACACACAGGCAGGACATCCCCTTGTCCTCCTCTAAATCTTGAGTCTCAACTAAACAAACAAAAAAAAAATTCCCCACAGTCTACAGGAAACGTTACCAACACAACGGATCTTTACACTATCACTACGCATGCCTACCGCAAAAATCACACAAAAAAAATATCTCCAATAATAAAACTGATTCACCTTTTCGAGAATAAACATTACTGATAAAGGGACTTAACAACCTCATCTGAATCAACTTATTTTCATACAAATTCCCAAGGATTTGATCATCGTTTCAACTTTAATCTACAATATCTAATTATTTAGTTTAAACATCTCAAGGCCAAAACTACTCATCAACTTTTCAAAACTACATATCAACAATAACTAATAAAACAGTTTCCTATTTATTCTCTGATTACCTTCGATCTACCTAAACTTATCAAAAAAATTTCCTATTTTCCTCAAACATTCTCCCATAATAATTTCCGAATTTTCCTAATTTAATTGAGTTGACTTTTAAAATCTCAATATTCACTTTCACTACTACTATAATGATATTCAACTACCAGACGTGAGACCAGAATACGTACGTTGACATTACAATAATTTCTATCATCATTCACGGAATTACAGAATGCAAAAATTTATTCAGCACTAGAATCAGTTCTTTCTCACATGTCCTAGTTTCTTCTACTCATTTTTATTCTAACGTTAAACCTTTCAATATCAATGATCAATTTCAATATGAAGTTTCAGAATACTTTCAACTTAAGCATCAATGATACTTGACTTTATCTTTAAGCACTTCAAAAGATTATCATTTTAATGGTTTAACATAACTGAATAACTTTCCTGTTTCATCTACAATTATTTAAACTTCAGAAAAATTGGAGTAGCAACAATAAATTATTCATTCAACTCCAAACCCAAAATATTGACAGTTAACACGTTCACAGAATGAATTATTAAGTATAGACTCAGAAAAATTGATCTAGTATTATTAGAGTAAGTTATGAAAAATTAAATTTTTAGAAAATTTGAATTCCAGAGATTTAAATATCTCTAGACAGCAGAGTCGGCGCAGTTGTGTGCCTAAGAAGATAATTTTGAATAAAATTTAGAATTTAGAAATAGGCCGACACATCTAGAAAATACCTGAGTCTATACCTAATTCATGCAGGTGAACGGGCTAGAGTCAAGAAAACTTCAATTAATCTTGCCATGCCTGATTTAATAGGTTTATACTATAGAATAACACTACAATTTGAAATAATAGAAAAATACAAACAGCTTCAATAAACATTGGCAGCTAAAATCGAACAACAGAAACAACAATATCATGTTACTTTGTTGACATTCTTCATCTGATTCGGGGGCGCATTACTATCCCCGTTTAGATAGCAATACGTCACAAAACCAAACAAGATCAGTCATAAAATAACCAATCAATTTCAACATGAAATTACTCAAGAAAGAAAAAAACCGTTGAACCCAAATTTCGTCGATAGTAACCCATATAACCCATTTCATAATAATTTTGAATCCCCACTTTTTATTGACATTCTCGAATGAACCTTTGTTTCACTACACTGCACTTTCGTTGGTTTGTACGTTGCTTTATCGTCGGGGTTACAGTACCTTGTTTTTGGCGGTGAGCTTTTACCGGTTGAATTTGGCTTGACGGCGACGTCCTCTTACGTCCCTAGACCTGTCGTCTGAACGGGTGTCTTGAAGCGGTTTTACATAAAGTTGCGGAACCAAAGGGGTGGTAGTACAAGAAGTTGGTTTGGGGACACACATGAACCGCTGTAAATAAATGTATTACAGCATTAATTTCTAACTCTTCCTACAATTCATCAAAAGCTAAAACAGGAGTTTATTCTGTTATTTAATTTAGATTTTATCTTGACGTTCTGATTTCCTTCTCAAAATTTAACAGATTTAAAACAAATTTACTTGCCAGAGTGTCATTAATCTACAATGCAACATTATGAAAACACTCGTAATAAATTAATATAATGCTTTTAGAAAAATGAATACTTCATTAATTATGATGTTAACTTTTATGATATCTTTCGTTTGGTTTGCAAAATCAAATATAATTTTTCATATAGTAGCTCGGCTAGTATTGTTGGAAACTTGTGCGCTAGCCAACATTTATTTTATTTATTATTTATGAACTTTAGGACGCAATCCAAGTGTAAATAACGGGCATTCGCCCAAAACTGCTCAGAACCTTAATTAAAAATGAACATTCCAGAGTTTATGATTTGATTTACCTACAAATACAAGTCCAAAAACTAGTATCAACTGAAATTATGAATTTATCACCTAATAAAACAAGACACTTTATAACACAATAAAAGAAAAAAATATTGAAAATTTCACTTTAAGGAAAGATAATGTTTGCCTTATAAGATTCACCTTTAATTAAATAAAATTAGTAGACACATAGAAAATAATTTAAATTGTATTAAAATTTGAACATTCATTAATATTAATTTCCTAGAGAAGAAAAACTTTCTTCTTCATCTATTAAGATTTCTATCATAAAAAATTTACTAAATCATTCAAAAGCCTTAATGACATAAGAAAACAGAGTCTGAAAAATATAAATTAAAAAATGTCATAAACTCAATATGAACAATTCTTAAAAGTTTCATTTCAATTTAAAGGCTATCTTCCTGACTTTCAGCAATACTCTACGATAATATATCTCCAGGAACAATAACTCAAATGTAACGTAACTGAAAACTTTCTATACTTCTGTAGAAAAAAATTATAAGTATCTTCCATCACTAATAAAATCAAAAGGATTATTCTTAATCAATATTATTAACTTGAAAAATAACAGGCTTTGTTGATAAAATCTTTTGATTGAAGTTTCACTTAATTAATTTCCCTAAATTTTATTTTAACCTTAGTTTACGTACCTTAGCGGTTAGTTGAAGAAACAATTATTCGTACATGATGAAGAAACACAATTAAACCTTTCAGGACATGGCACTACTAGTAAATTTAAACATTAATAAAAAAATAAAACTAGCTCCTACATTAACTAAAAATGATATAAACTCATAAACCTGCCCAAAAAGGGCGAAACATAGTGACTACATCTTTACTCTCGTAGTGCTCCTAGCAAAGTGTCCTCCGGAACGTAATCTGGTCTCTCGACTGGGGAATCCCCACTACTGTATTTAGAAACAGGTCTCCTATTGGGCGAATGGAATCAATTTGACCAATCGTCGCGTGGCTTCTACAGCCTTTGGACCAAATAGTAACTGCAAAATCGGTACTTTGTTATAATTTCAATGCTTGCTGTTTTCCAACTTATCGCATTTTATGTCGCGACAAGAAGGCTAAGTTTTAGAGATAATTCCATAATCTACATTCCTCGACGACTCGGAGCCACAATTTTTAAATATCTATCATGGGAAACTCGAAGTCATGGCCGTTCATAATAGAGAGAGAAAATAATTTATTTCGCTAACTCACTTACAATAATGGCTCTAGTCTATTGCGTATTAAATTTACTATTATAACTTGGGAAAAGGCCTGAATTAAAGAGAGTGCCCGGCACAAAATAACCGCTAAGGTATGTAAAATAAGGTTAAAATATAATTTAGGGAATTTAATTGATTGAAACTTCCATAAGAGTATTGAATTAATTAAGCCTGTTATTTTTCAAGTTAATAATATTGATTGAGAATAATCCTTTTGATTTTATTAGTGATGGAAGATAATTATAAATTTTTTTTTCTAAAGAAGTATAGAAAGTTTTCAGTAACGTTACATTTGAGTTATTGTTTCTGGAGATATATTATCGTAGAGTATTGCTGAAAGTCAGGAAGATAGCCTTTAAATTGGAATGAAACCTTTAAAATTATGTTCATATTGAGTTTATGACATTTTTTAATTTATATTTTTCAGACTCTGTTTTCTTATGTCATTAAGGCTTTCGAATGATTTAGTAAATTTTTTATGATAGAAATCTTAATAGACAAAGAAGAAAGTTTTTCTTTCCAGAAATAAATATTAATGAATGTTCAAATTTTAATACTATTTAAATTACTTCTATGTGTCTACTAATTTTATTTAATTGAAGGTAAAAACTATCCACAAGATGAATCTTATAAGGCAAACATTATCTTTCCTTAAAGTGAAATTTTCAATATTTTTTCTTTTATTGTGTTATAAAGTGTCTTGTTTTATTAGGTGATAAATTCATAATTTCAGTTGATACTAGTTTTTGGACTTGTATTTGTAGGTAAATCAAATCATAAACTCTGGAATGTTCATTTTTAATTAAGGTTCTGAGCAGTTTTGGGCGAATGCCCGTTATTTACACTTGGATTGCGTCCTATAGTTCATAAATAATAAATAAAATAAATGTTGGCTGGTGCACAAGTTTCCAACAATACTAGCCGAGCTACTATATGAAAAATTATATTTGATTTCGCAAACCAAACGAAAAATATCATATAAGTTAGCATCATTTGAATTTGAATTATTTGTGAAGAAAGATCCATTAATTCTGATAAAAAGAATCAGTAGTTTAAAGATAAAAATCTATATAAAATGAGGATTCAAATAGAATGAGAGAATTTAATTAATTGTAATCAATAGAAAACTCCTGTTTTAGCTTTTGATGAATTGTAGGAAGAGTTAGAAATTAATGCTGTAATACATTTATTTACAGCGGTTCATGAGTGTCCCCAAACCAACTTCTTGTACTACCACCCCTTTGGTTCCGCAACTTTATGTAACACCGCTTCAAGACACCCGTTCAGACGACAGGTCTAGGGACGTAAGAGGACATCGCCGTCAAGCCAAATTCCACCGGTAAAAGCTCACCGCCAAAAACAAGGTACTGTAACCCCGACGATAAAGCAACGTACAGACCAACGAAAGTGCAGTGTAGTGAAACAAAGGTTCATTTGAGAATGTCAATCAAAAGTGGGGATTCAAAATTATTATGAAATGGGTTATATGGGTTACTATCAACGAAACTTGGGTTCAACGGGCTTTTCTTTCTTGAGTAATTCCATGTTGAAATGAACTTGTTATTTGATGACTGATATTGTTTGGTTTTGTGACGTATTGCTATCTAATCGGGGATAGTAATGCGCCCCCGAATCAGATGAAGAATGTCACCAAAGTAACATGAAATTGTTGTTTCTGTTGTTCGATTTTAGTTGCCAATGTTTATTGAAGCTGTTTGTATTTTTCTCTTATTTCAAATTGTAGTGTTATTCTATAGTATAAACCTATTAAATCAGGCATGGCAAGATTAATTGAAGCTTTCTTGACTCTAGCCTGTTCACCTGCATGAATTAGGTATAGACTCAGGTATTTTCTAGATGTGTCGGCCTATTTCTAAATTCTAAATTTTATTCAAAATTATCTTATCATCTTTTAAAAAGTGCAGGCACACAACTGCGCCACTCTGCTGTCTAGAGATATTTAAATCTCTGGGATTCAAATTTTCTAAAAAATTAAATTTTTCATAACTTACTCTAATCATACTAGATCAATTTTTCTGAGTCTATACTTAATAATTCATTCTGTGAACGTGTTAACTGTCAATATTTTGGGTTTGGAGTTGAATGAATAATTTATAGTTGCTACTCCAATTTTTCTGAAGTTTAAATAATTGTAGATGAAATAGGAATGTTATTCAGTTCAGTAAATCCATTAAAGTGAAAATCTTTTGAAGTGCTTAAAGATAAAGTTAGGTATCATTGATGCTTGAGTTGAAAGTATTCTAAAACTTGATATTGAAATTGATTATTGAGAAATTAAAGGTTTAACGGTAGAATAAAAATTAGTAGAAGAAACTAGCATAGGTGAAAAACAACTGATTCTAAGTGCTGAATAAATTTTTTGCATTCTGTAATTCCGTGAATGATGATAGAAATTATTATAATGTCAACGTACGTATTCTGGTCTCACGTCTGGTAGTTGAATATCATGATAGTAGTAGTGAAAGTGAATATTGAGATTTTAAAGGTCAACCCAAGTAAATTAGGAAAATTGGGAAATTATTATGGGAGAATGTTTGAGGAAAATAGGAAATTTTTTTTGATAAGTTTAGGTAGATCGAAGGTAATCAGAGAATAAATAGGAAACTGTTTTATTAGTTATTGTTGATACTTAGTTTTGAAAAGTTGATGAGTAGTTTTGGCCTTGAGATGTTTAAACTAAATAATTAGATATTGTAGATTAAAGTTGAAACAATGATCAAATCCTTGGGAATTTGTATGAAAATAAGTTGATTCAGATGAGGTTGTTAAGTCCCTTTATCAGTAATGTTTATTCTCAAAAAGGTGAATCAGTTTTATTATTGGAAATATTTTTTTGTGTGATTTTTGCGGTAGGCATGCGTAGTGATAGTGTAAAGATCCGTTGTGTTGGTGACATTTCCTGTAGGCTGTGGGAATTTTTTTTTTTTTTTGTTTAGTTGAGACTCAAGATTTAGAGGAGGACAAGGGGATGTCCTGCCTGTGTGTGTGTGTTGTTGAATTTAGGTAATCGGCGAAAGTGTAGGTCTGTGTCCAGAGAGAACGGAACACTGCCCGAAAGTTGTCCATGTAACAAATCAAGGAATTTAGCTGTGACTAACCTTGCAAATTTGTACGGTGGAATTGTATAATTTTAGCGAAAGGCACCGAAGATGGTGTGAGCTAAGATTTAATTGTATCTAGTAAACGGTCTGGTTCATTCGAGAGTTATGGGGCTCGTCAGTAGAATAACGTAAACCGAAATCTAGAATATTTAGTGAGTCTTCGTAGTGATTGTAAGGAAAACAATCAGCGTAATGCAGTTTAGGGAAACCCAGTCAAAAGGTTCGTTAATGTTTGGTAGGAAGTCAGCCGCAAAAACACAAGTAATAATTGGTAAAAAAAGGGGCATTATTGAGTTTAAAGTTGCTTAGAAATTTGGTATGGTAACGAAAATTGAAAGTTTTAGACAATGAATATTTAAAGTGATTAGTTAAGGTATACAAATAAAATAACAGAGAAACTTTTTCGAGTACCTAGGTAATGTTAAAATGGTTATCTGTGAAAGTAGAAATAAATATTGGAACAGTACTGAACGGGTTAAATTAAAATAAAATTAACAGTGAAATTCTTCTAGTTGGATTTGAAATGAAAAGGGAGAATCTCTTGAATTAAGCATGAGTTTAAATTATTCTATAGTTGAGAGTTGAAAGGTTGATTAAAAATTTAAATGGGGATATAAGGTAGAAATATGTAGGAAAATTCGTGTCAAAAGGAAATAGAATTTTTGTTGGGAAAATTAAATTGAGGTAATTAACAGTAGTAGGACCCTTTAGAGATAAGTAGTCAAAAAGTATTAATAAATAAAAAAAAAGGAAAATCTTTAATGAAATGATCATTTTTTTTTAATGATGAATAGTAAAATTGCAATCAAGTTTTCCATGTGAATAAGTTGGGATATTTTGAGATCTAGTAGAGTCATTGAAACTAGTTGGATATGAAGTTTATTGTTGAGAAATAATTATGTGAAGCTCCAGTAAGGTTGGAAATGTCAGTGCACTTGTAAATCAGTAATAGTGTAATAGTAGCCTATGCTTCCAGTGTTTTGAGAAAATGTCACGTACTTTGAGTTTGAGATAAATAACCATGATCGCTGTCGAGTCAATTTATCTAGTTGAAGTTGTAGGCAGTAAGAAAATGACAATACTCTAGTGAGAAGCGAAATACAGAATTATTATTGTAGATTAAAGCCTGGCACCCGATATCATAGTTTTGTTTTGACTAGCGTTCTGTGGTAGAGGTTTCCTACTGGAATATTATAATGAATAGTGTTTTTCTCATGATTGTAGAATGCAAAATCACGCTTGAGTCATGTTGAAAAATACCTGAAACAGATCAGAAAAAAATAGGAAACAGATCAGCCTATTGAAGACAAGATTTTTTGTCATGAGTTATAAATTGGATAAGTTTTTGTGAGTATGGCGCCACTCTATAGCCTTGTCTCTATACACCCAACGAGATCCCTAATGAATGAGAAGGAGAAAGGAGAAAAAGAGTTATGATAAAGATATTTACCGTATTTGTTAGAAGGATTCATTACGGGTTCATGAAGGGTTTATTAGTCAAAGATTTTGTTACGTGACAATATAAAGTATATAGAAGAAATTCCGGAATGTAAATAACTTGCGCAACTAGATTAGTCATTAAATTATGTTATTAACTTCGTAATATTAAATATATTTAGGTAGGTGAATTAGGTTTAATTTTATTTCATGCAAGGCTGCATACTCGGGATAAATGAAATTATTGTACAGTTTTCCCACGGTAGTAGATAATTGATTGTTTGGTAAATCGGGTGATGATCAATTTTTGAAGTCATCAACAGTCATAATGCAATGTATGTATGTGATGTCTCTAATAATAATAAGTTATTTAGCATAAGACGATTTATCATAATATTCTATACTATACCCATTTTCAATAGCTTAATACTCATCCATTCATAGTTAAGAATTATACATTCACATAGTTAGGAGTTAGTACATATAGATAAAATATATTCGCATTCATTAAATAATAAGGATAATGTCTAAGGCCTCATATTTTATATTCTATTCGCTTTATATTTTAGTTCACTTTAATACAATTCAGTGATAGAGATTTCCTGCTGGAATACAATAATAGATAGAAATTTTCATAGCTACGGAATGTACATCAACCGAGTGTCATTGCTCTCCGATGGCTCGCTAGCATTGCAGTTTCAACCATTATTATCTTTGAATCATAGTCGATGTAGAATAGTATTGCCTACTGAATTGCTTTATATTGTTAAAAATATATTGCACTCTCAACTCTATAGTAATGATAGTTAGATTTCAATACATTCAGCTGAGTGAAAAGGTTTCATCCTTTACTATTATGATCAAACGTACTTCATATTTTACAACAGCAGAGTAACATAGAACCAATTAAAACTATGATGTCTTTTAAACGTTTTCCCTTGTTAGAGTTTGCCAAGAAAATAACCAGGGACTCAATAAAGTGATTGAAGTATTCAAGATTATTATACTCGGTCCGTCTTTAGGACCTACTTAAAAAGTGGACATGCCCATATTGTTTTGTCATGACTCTTGCCACAGTTTTAAAGACTCTTGCCACAAATCTCAATTAGTTATACATTTTGCTGAATTTCGAAATGATTAAAGAGATTTCTTTTGAAGAGGGCCCGCTTCAAATTGGATCCTACTATCAATCCAGAAATTTGACTCTCCAAATCATACAGAATGCCTCTATGGTAACATATACTGATTAGATTTCTTTTTGCGTGTTTCACACCGTAAGGAGCGGGAGTGTGCCGAGCACTCCTTTTAATTCAGGCCTTTTCCCAAGTTATAATAGTAAATTTAATACGCAATAGACTAGAGCCATTATTGTAAGTGAGTTAGCGAAATAAATTATTTTCTCTCTCTATATGAACGGCTATGACTTCGAGTTTCCCATGATAGATATTTAAAAATTGTGGCTCCGAGTCGTCGAGGATGTAGATTATGGAATTATCTCTAATACTTAGCCTTCCTGCCGCGACATAAAGTGCGATAAGTTGGAAAACAGCAAGCATTGAAATTATAACAAACTACCGATTTTGCAGTTACTATTTGGTCCAAAGGCTCTAGAAGCCATGCAACGATTGGTCAAATTGATTCCATTCGCCCAATAGGAGACCTGTTTCTAAATACAGTAGTGGGGATTCCCCAGTTGAGAGACCAGATTACGTTCCGGAGGACACTTTGCTAGGAGCACTACGAGAGTAAAGATGTAGTCACTATGTTTCACCCTTTTTGGGCAGGTTTATAAGTTTATTTCAGTAGTTAATGTAGGAGTTAGTTTTATTTTTATTAAAGTTTAAATTTTCTAGTAGTGCCATGTCCTGAAAGGTTTAATTGTGTTTCTTCATCATGTACGAATAATTGTTTCTTCAAATAACCGCTAAGGTACGTAAAATAAGGTTAAAATATAATTTAGGGAATTTAATTGATTGAAACTTTCATAAGAGTATTGAATTAATTAAGCCTGTTATTTTTCAAGTTAATAATATTGATTGAGAATAATCCTTTTGATTTCATTAGTGATGGAAGATAATTATAAATTTTTTTTTCTAAAGAAGTATAGAAAGTTTCAGTAACGTTACATTGAGTTATTGTTTCTGGAGATATATTATCGTAGAGTATTGCTGAAAGTCAGGAAGATAGCCTTTAAATTGGAATGAAACTTTTAAGATTATGTTCATATTGAGTCTATGACATTTTTTAATTTATATTTTTCAGACTCTGTTTTCTTATGTCATTAAGGCTTTCGAATGATTTAGTAAATTTTTATGATAGAAATCTTAATAGACAAAGAAGAAAGTTTTTCTTTTCCAGGAAATAAATATTAATGAATGTTCAAATTTTAATACTATTTAAATTACTTTCTATGTGTCTACTAATTTATTTAATTAAAGGTAAAAACTATCCACAAGATGAATCTTATAAGGCAAACATTATCTTTCTTAAAGTGAAATTTTCAATATTTTTTCTTTTATTGTGTTATAAAGTGTCTTGTTTTATTAGGTGATAAATTCATAATTTCAGTTGATACTAGTTTTTGGACTTGTATTTGTAGGTAAATCAAATCATAAACTCTGGAATGTTCATTTTTAATTAAGGTTCTGAGCAGTTTTGGGCGAATGCCCGTTATTTACACTTGGATTGTGTCCTATAGTTCATAAATAATGAATAAAATAAATGTTGGCTGGCGCACAAGTTTCCAACAATACTAGCCGAGCTACTATATGAAAAATTATATTTGATTTCGCAAACCAAACGAAAAATATCATATAAGTTAGCATCATTTCAATTTGAATTATTTGTGAAGAAAGATCCATTAATTCTGATAAAAAGAATCAGTAGTTTAAAGATAAAAATCTATATAAAATGAGGATTCAAATAGAATGAGAGAATTTAATTAATTGTAATCAATAGAAAACTCCTGTTTTAGCTTTTGATGAATGTAGGAAGAGTTAGAAATTAATGCTGTAATACATTTATTTACAGCGGTTCATGAGTGTCCCCAACCAACTTCTTGTACTACCACCCCTTTGGTTCCGCAACTTTATGTAACACCGCTTCAAGACACCCGTTCAGACGACAGGTCTAGGGACGTAAGAGGACATCGCCGTCAAGCCAAATTCCACCGGTAAAAGCTCACCGCCAAAAACAAGGTACTGTAACCCCGACGATAAAGCAACGTACAGACCAACGAAAGTGCAGTGTAGTGAAACAAAGGTTCATTCGAGAATGTCAATCAAAAGTGGGGATTCAAAATTATATGAAATGGGTTATATGGGTTACTATCAACGAAACTTGGGTTCAACGGGCTTTTCTTTCTTGAGTAATTCCATGTTGAAATGAACTTGTTATTTGATGACTGATATTGTTTGGTTTTGTGACGTATTGCTATCTAATCGGGGATAGTAATGCGCCCCCGAATCAGATGAAGAATGTCACCAAAGTAACATGAAATTGTTGTTTCTGTTGTTCGATTTTAGTTGCCAATGTTTATTGAAGCTGTTTGTATTTTTCTCTTATTTCAAATTGTAGTGTTATTCTATAGTATAAACCTATTAAATCAGGCATGGCAAGATTAATTGAAGTTTTCTTGACTCTAGCCCGTTCACCTGCATGAATTAGGTATAGACTCAGGTAATTTCTAGATGTGTCGGCCTATTTCTAAATTCTAAATTTTATTCAAAATTATCTTATCTATCATCTTTTAAAAAGTGCAGGCACATAGGTTATGAAAAAATTTTTATAAAAGGAACTGAGAAAGCAAAGTTTTCAAGAAGATTGTATACTAACGTTCAATGTATACCAGAGGATTTTGCAAAACCCGATTTCAGCTTTTTCACTAGTTCATGGTGTTATGCTGTGTGTAACATTCATAAAAATAGACCAGATGGAGGGTGTGCTTTGTTCAGTGCTCAACATTATAATTCTTTGTTGTTTAAAAATATGTATGAAACAAATAATTTCATGTGTGAAAACAATTGAATGCAAAGTATGAAAATGGCCGCGATGTACACGAATTCGCAGAAAAGAAACTTCGCTTATTATGGATTTTTCTACAACGGAAAAGAGATTCAGTGTGTTTATTGCATGCATGCATTGAGACTGCATAAAGCACGTACATGTTGCCTGTCTACAATTAATAAAGAAAGACCGCTTAATTACTCTATAATAGTACCAGCCTACACTTAGTTTTGTTCATTCGCTTATTATGGACCCGAGAAAGTGGTTGGCTGCTGACAACGAGTTGGAAGTGAGGTTAAAAAACTGTATTGATTGGTATGATGTGTGTGAAAGTGCAATTGGGAAATCAACTCGTAAAAATTATAGTTTGGCGAAACAATTAAAAGACATTTTTCTAAGCACGGTTAATTTAAATGACATAAGAGACTATCTATGTTATTATCGTCCTCATAATTTGTGTATAGATAAGTAAATTAAAATTGAAGATGAAATTATGAATACTTGTAGTGAAATGTGTAAATAAACTTTTTCTGTGTTCAAATGATTTTTCATTCCAATATCCCACTCACTTTTTAGTTTAGTAGCTGCTCAGAGCTAGACCCAATAACACCAGCATGTGTGCGGTGATCTTTTTATACAAGTGAGACACACCCCCTTCAACCATCTGTTGATGCTAACAAGTACACAGCATGCACGTTGTCAATTTATAGAACAGAGACACATGCCAAACAGCTGGGAGGGCATTAACATGCAGTGTTATGGTTTTTCAAAATTCAAAAAATTAACTCGTCTCTTGATGGCAATTTCATTTAACAAATTTGATTCAATTGTGAAGAATATTAAATTTTCAACAGGATGTCAAGATGCTGATTTACCGTTAACAAAAACAGAAAATATGCACTTTCCAATTTTATCTGAGATATTTGAACTACTCAATATACTAGACAGTGGACATCTACATTATGATAGTACAAATGATTTGCCATTATCTGTTGTTACAAATTCCGATGAACTTTGGAAATGCTTGTACGATATTGCAGATAAAAAATGTAAAAGAACTTAGATCATTGACCTCTCTGTAGAGATATGGATTCAATTTAATCTGACAGTATAGCATTAGATGTAGAGAGAGAGATAGGGAATTTCTCAATTCACTTTAATCTGACAGTATAGCATTAGATGTAGAGAGAGAGAGAGATATATAGGGAATTTCTCAATTCACTTTAATCTGACAGTATAGCATTAGATGTAGAGAGAGAGAGAATTTTTCCCTCAAAGGGAAATTATTTTAGGGAGAGGTTATTTTATTATAGGGAGAGGGGGGAGGGGGATTTCGAGCAAAAAAGCTTCCTTTAACTGTCAGTTTATAACTACTTATATGACCCCAAAAGCGATGAAATTTTTTTCTTCACAACTGAGTTTCTTAAAATTTTGGATAGCTCCTTCCAAGCATCCTCCCACAAATTTCGGTTCATGTATTTGGGATTTTTAGTGTCCCACAGAATTGGCAGTCTTCTGTATCCATCAATTAATCAAATACTGCATTATTGTCCATTTTCAACTCTGCTAATACACAATGATAAATCACAATAAAATTCTCTAAACAATTAGCTTAAACCTATAACTGCAAATACTAAAAGTTTGAATGAATCTCACTATAGCCTAGATATCTAAACCCTATAATAGTATATTGAAGATTACAATATTATAGTTACCAACTGTAATGCCAAATTTGAATTATTATTACAAATCTAATCTAATATCTAACATTTTAGAAACCTTCAGGTTAAAGAAGATGCTTTCTGCTGCTTTGTTTACGTTTTGCCTCGCCGGTATAGCAAAAAAGGGTCCACATAATGTACTAACACATTCAATGCTCGCCCGAGGCGCCTTTGAGCACGCCAAAAAGATATTGTAAGGTTTCCGGTTTGCTCACATGCCTCGGCGAACAGTGTACAGACGTGCGAATGCAAGCCCATACACGTATGCTCACCCGAGGCAAACGTAAATGTGTACACCGTTTGATAGTTTGTTTCTATTCTGTATGTATTCTGTTTCTTCGGACACTAAGACCAGTTACAGAATAGACACGGCCTATATTGTATATTCATACTGGAAGTCGATGAAGCCAAAATCTACTGCCATATCTCCAAATTGTGACGTCAGCATCAGATAGAAAACTTTTTTGTAGAGTTTGTTTACATTGTTTCCCATAGCATATCGTGTCTATTCCAGCGGGAACGCAGCTGGAGTTTACCATTTTAATGAATAATAATTTATAACCTTCTGAAATAGACACAATCTGAAAGTTTTCTATCCGATGATGACGTCATGATTTTGGAGATATGGCAGTAGATTTTGGCTTCAGAGGCTAGACTTCCTATAGTGTGGTCCACATTATAATGACAGTATTTTTTCAACTTTGGTTTTGCTATCCTTGTCTTTGTTACTACCCTTTTCTAGGTCCACAAAGATGCCAATTATGTTTTTGATGGTGTAGGAATATAATTAATTAATGGAGAGAATCGGCATCGCTATTCTCCTATCTTTATCCACTGCCATTATAAAGTGGACCTCACTATAGCCTGTCTATTCTATAACACTGGTCTAAGTTCGGACATTACAAATACCTTAGACCATTTATAGAGTAGACACGTTGGGAAGTCTAGCCTCTGAAGCCAACATCTACTGCCAAATCCGCCCATATTGACGTCACAACCAAGCTAACAACAATGCATTGTTCAACAACAATGTAAGTTAAACACCACAAACACTTACACAACAAACTGTTGTGACGTCAACGTGGGCGAATTTGACAGTAGAGATGTTGGCTTCAACTACTTTTAGTATGAATATACAATTGGCCGTGTCTACTCTATAAATTACAGTGAACTCTAAACTAACTGGAATGGGCTGTCCAATGCTTAGCTACAACCAAAAGTGTGTAAGGCGGTGTGAGTGAGACAGGCATACCGTGTGGGATTCCCTTCTCTCTCGTACTCATACATTCAAGCAGGCTGTTGCAGCTCTTGAGTACGATTTTTCATTTTTAAAGTTTAAAAACGGATTTGAATGAGTATTAGATCACAACCTTTTCTCTTAAATATTGTGATGTATTTGTAGTGAAATGCATAGAATTGAATAAAAATACAACCGAAAAATGGTGATGTATTGTGTTGCATTTGGATGCAAGAATGGGCATGTTAAAGGAAATGAAATACCATTTCACAGGTAAGTCAAACATTTTTATTCTGTTGATTAATTTGAAGAAATCTTTTTGTTTTACATACATTTTCCAATACTTCTTTCTATATTGATCAGTTTATTTGACCAAAAATAAAACAACAAATTTGGTTATATTCCTAGTAAGTTATACCGTATTGTGATAGTTTCTATGTTTATTGAAAATTTCGACCTACTTTATAGCATCTAAAATAAAAAACATAGTTGAAGAGCAAATTAATCCCTTTTCAAAAAAGAATAAATAATATCTGATGCAGAAATTGTGAATGTTTCCCTACAAAGACTATCATTCATTCTATCACACATTCTATGTATGATGTATTTATGGATATAAATTGGTGTTAAGCATCAGCATATAATAAATATAGTATATTTATCATAATATTTGTATATGGTATATTATGTAGGTACAGTAGGCGTATCATACATTTTATGTATAATGTATAATATAAATTTAGTGTAAGTAGCAGCATATAATACTAATAGAATCTGATAGTATAATACTATAATCTAATAGAATCTATAAGTACGAAAAAATAAACATTTAATGAATTTTGTGTAAACAGCTTTACAATAATGATTAATAATTCTGTGTTATCATCATGAGATGACATAGTTTATTTTAGGTACCTACTTTTATTTTGAAAAATAATTATGATATTGCTATCAGCTGAATTGTAATTAATTTTTGAAATCTTCTCATTTCAAATAAATTTAATAATCGTTCAATTTACAATTATAAAATAATTTTATGTGTATAATTATATGTGTATTATTGTTTATATAATTTATAATTACAGTAGCCTCTCTCTTATCCGGACTCATCGGGACTGAGGCCAGTCCGGATAACGTTTTTTCTGGTTAAACCGACGTTCCCTAAAAGTCATTAAATTGGTACGCATATTTTGTAGTTTATAAGCCAATAATGACTTTTACGTAAAAATAATAAACTAGACGCTTTATTATGATATCTGTGAACACAAAACACAAGAAAATAGTTAGTTGCTAAGCCTTTTTACATTTGAAATATTTAAAACCAAACAGCCATATGATTCGTGGCAGGTGCAGAAGTACTGTACAGTCCGGTTGAACCGATGTGCTGATGATATTTTCCGGTTAAAGAGATGTCACTTCCGTGGAGTGTAGTCTGGTTAAACCGATGTCCAGTTAAAAGGTGTCCGGTTAAGAGAGAGGCTACTGTATAGAATAATTATATTTAGCATATTTTACTGTTTGCTTATCATATGGTCATAATTATAATACAATTGATATAATGTTTCTTCATAGATTTCTTTGCATCATTTCTGAAACTCCCACACTGATTTGAAATGTTATCAGAATATTTATTTATTAGATAGAGCGAACAATACAATAGTCCTAGTATATTGCTATTATTACATAATTTAATAATCCTGTGTTATTGAATCATCATAATTATTTTATTTACTACTTTTATTGTGAAAAATATGAGATTGGACTATGAGCCTGTTTCTTATTCCCAATCATTTCATGACAGTTCATATTTGTCCTTGTTAAATAAATGAAAATAAATAAATAATACGCTTCTCTTAAATCTGGCCCAAAGTTATTCCCATGCTTGTGAAAAGTTGACAATACTAAAACTACTGCAGTCACAAATAAAAGAATTCTTCTTTATTAATATTTAACCTATTTCATTATTTTTGCTCTCAAAAAGTTAACAATGAACTGCTTAATAAAGGAAAAATAACGCTTCCGTGGAATAAGACATACAATATAGAAATAAAATAGAAATTGAGACTGTGCAATGCATTCTCCCATAAGAGCCAATGCGTAACAAAATGAACGAATCCCACAGCAATGCGGGTTGCCTATCTTTACCAGCTGCCTCACTTTTCTTGTGTTGCTAGTCCATTCCAGTTAGTTTAGAGTTCACTGATAAATTAATGGTTTACAGACAATGTTTAAGACAAAGACACCAAGGAGGATCGTCCTTGAAAGACACAAAATCAGTGTTGTCAATGTTCAAAATTGCCAAAACATTTCTCATGGAAGTTCGCGTTATTTTTCTGCTAGAATTTTATTGTAAGATAAATTTCACAGGAATTTTTGTTTTCAGACAAATTACAATCAATTTTTGCCAATTGATGCTGTATGAATGAAAATATTTCTTGTTTTTCCTATATCCATGTTCACTTTAGTTGGTTGGCTATACTGTTATTTCAAACTGAAGCTTGCCCAAGCCCAAAAACGGAAAAACCAGTCACACAGCATGCACACAAGTTTCTACTGTTTTTAGTACTGTGTACTGTTTAACGGTTTTTATCAAACTCCAAAGATTTCTTTTAACTTGAATGGGCTTAAAATTTTCTTAATTAATTGACATTTTTAATTTTGACATGGAGCTTTTGTGATTTTGATTTTATGTGTATATTTTGTTGCAACCATTGAGAAATTTAACATCAAGTTATTGTTCAACATCAACATAATATTCTTTGCATATTGAAAATCTACACCGAAAATGGCGTCCCAAGCAGAAATTTGGTGAGTAAAGAAATAGTGTTTATTCAACTATTTTATAGTTATAGATTATTAAATTTTAATTTTAGAATAACAAATTGTAGAATTTATAAATTCACTAGCCTAATTCTTGTATTACCATCAAGGTGAACTTTGATAATTGACAATTCATGAATGCATTTTAATTAATTTTTTCTATCCTACTGATCTTATTGTAGCCTACAAAAACAATTATAGTTGGATTTCGGCTACGGTAGGCTACATCCTAACGTCCTAACTTATTCCTAGCTGTCATTGTCATTACCGTAGTGATGATGATTTTTCAAAGCAACGTACAGTCACAGCCTCATAACTTTGTCCCTAAACCCTAAATCGATTTACTTCTTTCTTAAGAATAGAGATGCTACTATGCATTTGATCAACCAGTGTTTTTGCCAGCTATTCGAGTCATAAACCTGTAAAGTGAAGCACCGCATGTGTAATTTTCAAATTATTAGGAATATAGTAGTCAAATGAGCAGTTCACTGATTTCAATTTTCGCCTACCCGTGCACCGAAAAACTAAGGATTTTTACATTAGACCATATCTGTATAACTAGCCCAAACTTATGAAAATGTATAAGTTAAAATTAAACACAGATGAATATGGTCGACTCATGCTAGTCAACGCAAGTTCATGCGTGTTTGTTTAAAAATGTATTTAAATTATTATAGCCTACTGTACTTGTACAGAATAAGTTCTGTTACAGTATAGTCAGAAGAACCCCAAATTAACGAACTAAATTAATTTATGAAAGCAACCTAATTTTACAATAAATAAATTAAGTTAATAATCTTTATTGCAGAATGTTTACTATTTATTACGTGTTCTATGCTTTTATGATTTCAATTCTAATCATTTAAGTTTTAATTCATTGTCATTTTTCAGGATTGATATGGAGGAGGAAGTGATTAAAACAGCTAAGGCTGTTTATGAGAAACTACAAACAAACTGGGAAGAGCTCTACGGAAATCAAAGTGAAGAGGTCCTCAAAAGATCTAGAAGCTTTATAGAGAACATGAAGGTGAATTGAATCCATAGCCTTTTTCTATTAATTCTGAAATAAATTTCAATTTTCTTCTGCGACAGGGGTGCTTGGAAGTTTTATAACTCAGCTTATATATTATTTTCATTCATTTGTTGAAAAATACGAACTGCACATTGCATTTTTACTTTATCTGCTTACTTAACAGCATAATCTATTTCCTACTAGATTACGGAAGCTATTAGGTACATAGGTACAGTAAAACCTCCAAAAAACTACAGTTATTACTATGTAAAGACAGTTTTTCCATTGACTCGATTCCGATTGGCTATATTGATCACGTGGTACAAATCCATAATAACATTCCTAAGAAACTCTTTAATCCTATCTTAATCTATTACTAGTAGTTCTGTGAACAGTAGACCTCACGCAGTATTCTCATCCACAAGTACCAGATGTCAACTGTTTTAAATGTTAACAAACTCAGTTCACGTTTGAATTTGTATTCCATATGATATAATTCATCCAGTTCCGTGATGATCTTTCTATCTAATGAAAATTAATTTTTTAGATTCAAAAATATTATAATTTCTCCAGCATTATTTAGTTCATTCTTTTTTTTTATTCACCTATTAAATTAGTTTTTTCGAATGTGAGAATATTGATACTGATGGGCACGCATAATAATACCATGACTGCAAAACAAAATATTGAAACCAAAGATCTTAAAGCTGCGATTAGATCAAATTTATTAAAAAAATGTTAATAACTCAATCCTTTTAGATTATATTAGATTGAACATAACTTATCATACACATGATGAACATATGTGTTTGTCAACTTCCGTTCAATCTAATAGAATCTATAAGGATTAAGTTATAACCATTTTGTTAATAACTTTGGTGTAAACCCAGCTTAAAGATGCATAACTGTCTTTGATTGAAACTATAGACCTTATACAAAATAATACAGTAATAGACTGGCTTCTCCACACATCTGTGTAATCACTTGTCAGCTGATTTATGATGAATAATTCTATAGTCTGATTTTTACTCTAATATTTGCTTATGAAGGAGGCTCCTTTTTCCTTTTATATTATCCTTGAAATGCAAAATTTCCAAAAACCTTGTATATACGTCGACGCGCAATTTTAAAAGGAACATACCTGTCCATTTAATTCGTATTGCATTGCAATATTGAGACTTCTTTATAACAATTAATTAGAAATATATTTTGAACGAAATTCTTTGTCATGGCATATTTATTTCAAATACTTACCCATAACCGTATCCTCTGTTTATTGGCAACTTAATTTTGATCCTTGTAAAATATTAGGCTATAAAGTAAGTATAAAGACATCCATGTTCCCTTCATGGTAAACCTAATAAAATTCGCGCTTTCTGAATCAGGTACTCAATTATTTTGTTTCTCCTGTATTTGATCTCTAATAACTCACTTTCTTCCATTGATGTAGGAATATCTTTTCAATCTGGAAAGAGAATCGGACAATGAGAAAACGGCAATGATCTCCAACATTGAAGAGTTGTTGGCGAAAATACAGAAGCTACAAAAGGTAAATTATTAACTTGTTTCGCAATTTTATAGCCTAATATATTTAGAATTATGTTAAGTATTTTCAAGATTGATTGTTGCGGAGGCTGCAAAAACTGTTATAATCTTATAATTTTCTTCATCAGTTCGATGTCATGTACGTTTTAAAACCAGCTTTATAGGTTATATAATTTATAATCTAATTGTACTTTACAATAATCTGTTTCAAGCCGGAACTCAGCATAATTTTCTCCAGTAGTTTGATATCATGTGTGTTTTGAAACAGCCTTTTTAGCTCACAATTTTATCGTTGGTATTAATTTTCTATAACTTGCATTAAACCTGATCTCTTATGAACCCTACAAAACTTTTGGGTAAAACCTAACTGAATGTTTGCATGGAACAGTCAAGGGAGAACTATACAAACGTGAGTCCCTTTGGCTAGTAAAGGGTGCGGGCTCATTAGTAACTTTTTGGTTCAACTTTTTCGGTGGGGAATAGAAAAAGCGTTTCCTGTCTGCCGGGAACACTGCAACCTTCGATTGTTCTAGTTTGTTGGGTGCGGAAGTGAAGCTTGAATAACCCGATTTCCGTGGTTCTACCTCTAGTAGACAATGATACGATGTAGACGATGATTACTAGTACCAAGTTGAGTAGAGGTGGTGTACTTATAGCCGTACATAGTAGTATCCCATGTAGATCTCTAGCTGTTCAAAATGAATGTATATTTGTAATATGTTCCCTGTCTACTTGTAAGATTCTCTTAGTTTGTGCCTATATTCCTCCTAATCAGCCAGCCTCTGTTTACGAAGACCTGTGTGATTCTATTGATTTTGCAATTATAAGTGCTGGTAACCTAATAGTATAATATTAATGGGTGATTTTAATTTACCAAATTAGTCCAGTCACTATATACAATAGTGCGCGCAATTTATTTTGTAGTTCTGATTTTTTAATATATTATTTGGGTACATAAGAGAAGTCCAGAACCAATATTTTCATGCAAAATTTCCTTGTGCTAGATACAGAGTGGTCCAAAAACCTCGGCTCATTTTCCAGTTTTCAGCTATTTCTGCCAAATCTCGTAATCGGACAGAAAATTTGTTCCTGTCTTTTTTTAGATCATAAAATTCTGAATAAAATGAGATCATTCGGAACTCTATCTCCAATGAGTACTGAGTTATGATTTTTCAAAAATGAGTGAAATTTGAAGAAAATATCAATTTTGATGAATTTTAGTTTTTGATCAACAATATCTTCCGATTGTTACCATTTACATGTATAATTCAAAATCCCTCTGGGCGTATTTTTGTGCTTTACAATCTGAGATCAGGTAGAGCGCTCTATCTCATATAGATTTCCAGGTACACCTGACAACAATGCTCCTTGTATTGTGAAAAACACCTAATTTTCAGCTTCAACCATCATCATCAACTACATTGTCCTCACATTGATATTTCGCACAATGACATAAGTTCATGAGATTATGTTCTATGAGAATTACCCGTTAGATGCACTTCAATTCAGTATTTCCTAATGGAGAGGCGCGCTTAAGGACACCTCAAGGATCAAAATGTCAAACACTAATAACTTTTGACACAATGCTCAGATTTCATGGTACTACACTTCATTCTTCTCGGCTCGTCAAGGCGGTTCAAAATCATGCATCATAAGTCAAATTTGGTCAAAAATAGAAAATTTATTGTTGAGTGTACTTAAACCCATAATTCTTCCAATACAATTGGAATACCAATTTTGGTTTTCCCTTTCTTGTTTATGCCCCTTGTGGCAAACTTCCTTGGGCCTTTTCACTTTGATATAATATCTTATGTTAACTATGATTTATTTTGTATTCCCATTTTTGTCTTTCAAATTATCCACATTTTTTCCATTATTGTATATTATTTTATCTATATATTTTTGCTTGTATCTCTTTTTCTATGTTATTTTTCTAATATTGTATATTATTTATGTATATTTTTGCTGTTATCTGTTTTTCTATGTTATTTTCATGTTAAATTGGTGTTGTATCGTTGGAAGTTGAATAAATAAATAAGTGATGTATCTGGACAAAGTTTGCAGTCTTAGAACAATGATACCGGTAGTACACACACAAAAATTTCAGAACATGAAATTTGAGATATTTGCATTATTAAAATGCTATCACATTCTGCTTGTTTTACTGAATCTCAAGAAATTCTATTTTTCTTCTACAACGAAATTTAAGCTTTATATATCGTATTTTTCTCTAAACTGACCTGTAACGGACAAATACAATAAGCCAGTGCACAGCCATATTGAGTACAGTTGATCCAAAACTGGAGCAATCAATTATTAGTTCAAGTAAAACTGTAGAGGAAATCAAGAAGCCTGCTAGTTTTCCTGATCGTTCAAAAAAAATTGGATCTAGCAAAGGAATTCGATACAGTATAACATCTTACTGAAAAAGCTTCAGGCTATGGGTGTAAGAGTTGTTGTCTCAGAATGGTTCAAGTCCAAATAAGAGTCCAGGAGCAAATAATCAGTCTATTGTATCAATACTTTGTAAATAATTGTCGCTTATTGCTCTCCCTTGACCGTTCCATGCCCCAATTTAGTTAGATTTTACCCAAAGTGTGTTAACTTATAATTTTCTCCAATAGTTTGATGTCGTGTACGCCTTAGAAAAACCTTAATTCTTAGTTTAAATTCTCTTTCTCAATTTAATCGTGCTTTTCAATAATGTGTTCCAAACAAGATCTTTTTCAACTCAGCAAAAAATGTTTCATAATATTGTATATCTTGTATCATATGAAACAGCCTTTACAATTCTAAATTGTATCTTTGTATTATTTTCCCATAATAATGAAATAAGAAGTATTTAGATTATTCAAACCTGATCTTTCTTGAACCATGAAAAAACTGTGTCATTATTTTTCTTTTACAATTTTATTGTTGTTGGTACTCTTCCACAGGAACTTCACATCAAAGAAAGCATCGACATGGAGTTCGAGCCGCTGGCCGAAGTGAACAACAAGCTATACAACATGTTTTCTTCTCACATGCGTTTGAAACGAGAGAGGCAGGCTGAGTACAAGAAGCTGCGAGACGAAGAGGAAGAGCTTTGCAAACTTCTCCGTCTGCAGCTGGCGCCAGAGGTCAAAGGGGTGGCTTCCCAGGCTGAAATGAACAATCTCGAGGAGCTGATAGAAGAGCTCAAGGAACAGAAGGTATTCTACTATAGTACAATGATTGTATTTCAAATAGGATCTTATAGAAAAATTTGATGAGAAAATTGTACTTCAGTAGAGTGTAATATAAAAAAAAAACATGTATTTCAATTAGTCTTTTTATAAATGTACAAAATAAACAAATGTTCCAAGTAGGATGTTATATATAGAAGAGCTTCAGGAACAAAAGGTATTTTACATTTTACTGAGTACAAAATTAACAAATGGTATTTCAAATAGAATCTTCAGAAGAGTTCGAGGAGCAGAAGGTATTTTACAAGAGTACCAAATGAACAAATAGTATTTCAAAAAGTATTTTATACACGATTCGAGATGTAAAATGTATTTATGAAAATGAACAAATTATATTTAAAATAGGATCTTCTAGAAGTGTTGAATTGATGGGTTAAGGTTTTAACAGTACCCTGTGGTGCAAAAATGTATAATAATAGAAACAAATTTATTTTAATATGTTTTGAAGTACAGTTGTGTTGATCTTTTTCATGAATTCGAGAAAAATACTGGATGGCCAAAAACGCTCCTATTTTAATTAGATTTTTCATGATTTTGATTAAAAAAACTTTTTATCACACATTCAGAGAGCTTATTTATTTTTTGCGTTGTAATGTTTTCCTTAGGCAGAGATGGAGAACTCCATTGATGATCTGCGAAATAAATGCACAGAGCTGATGAATGAGCTTGGAGTGTCCCCACTTCTGAGCATTGAAAAGTTTTGCATCAGTGGTAACACCACATTGTTCAGCTACGACAGAGACACAGAAAAAGAGCTGAAGGTGAGTCGCCTATTCATAGCTAACTGTTCACATTCTTAAATCCAGTAGTTGGTTTCAATCTACTTATCGCTTGCTTGTATTCTATCGTAGAGGAAATATAGCTTAAAATGATATCCCATGGTATAGGGTGTTTGAGTTTCCAATTTCATAGTTTGTTCAAGCGCATAGTCCACTTAGTTGTTTTTCGTGAAGCTATGTGATGCTGGATAGTCTCTCATAGAGTGCCGTTTTTGCACTTACCGGACCAAGACAGTAATAATTAAATCAAAGTTTATTCATCAAAAAACAATTACAATACAAATTAGAATATTATAACATTTAATACAATTAAAACAATGAAGTTTCATGCTTTGAATAATTTCTTAATAGGCATAGATAAATTCAATGAATAAATATACACCCCACTATTAATGATATGTGTTAGGGTATAAGTTATTAGTTGCTTGTTGCATGTTAATTACTATTTGCAAACTTCATTCAGTGATATAGGATTAAAGTTTTTTGTATTGAAATTAGTAAAAATGTAAAATACATACTTAATGAAATTGGTAGATAGCCTAAATATTAATGTTCTATTAACGATAATAATTAGAAACTTAATTAAAAAAAAATGAAAAACTAGTAAGGGAAAGGATTAAGAATAAATAGTTTCAATATTTACAGTCTAACTAAATTTTCACAATTTTCTACTCCAATATCAACTAACCAGGAAAATAAACTTTTCTTGAACTTGTGTCTATTGAATTCTTCCCCAATGTTACTTGGTATTGAATTGTAAATTTTTGGTCCCAAATATTTGTAGTTTCTTTGCCCAAATGTAGTGTTCATCCTTGGTTCTATTAAATTCGTGTTTCTCTGTCTTGTTTGATGGTTATGATCTGCCAGTCTTATGTGTTCGTTGTTTCTCCTCATTCGCGTGATGATAGCCTGTATGTAGAGTTGTCATACATTCAGTACTTTACTGTCCTTGAAAATAATGTTCGTGGGGAATTTGATTCTCCTTGAAACCTATTATTTTTAGTATTCGTTTTTAAAGTTTATAGAAAGGTTCAATATGTATAAAATTCTTAGCTCCCCAGATAATTATGACGTATTTTAAAATTGATTGCACTAAAGAAAAACAAACTGTTTTTAATGTCTCATAGTTGAGGATTTTACGGAGTTGATAGAATTTGTAGAGAAGCTTCCTGATCCGGGTAATTGGTAGATTAATAAGCTTGTCCCATTTAAATTTGTTGTCCACTATTGTTCCTAAATATTTTATTTCATTGACTTGTTGAATTGAAGGGCAATCACACGGGTTGTTGATGCTTCCACAGTGAGGCAGAATTATTGAAGAATCCGGTGGTCTCGTCCGATCTGTCAGAAAAAGCTAAAGAATTTTGTTTTTGTTGCATTTACTGTAAGCAAATGTTTTCTCAACCTTTTATCGACTTTCATCAATTCTTCCTGTGCCAGATTAAAAATTTCCTCCCAGGTGTTTCCTTCAAATAGTATACACCAGGCCCGGCCCCAGGGGTGGGCGGACCGGGCGGCAGATTTTGTGGGCGGCAAATTTTAAGGAAGGGAAGATTTTAAAATACAAATGAATAATATATATTCATAATATCAAATGTGAATAGTAAAATTATATAAGAAGGTTTTCCAACGTCCAGCTAATTAAGACTTTTCTAAGATCAACAATGTCCCAGGAACGTCTGAGTGGTCTAGCGAACATAAAATAGTTCAATCCCCAGATCAATTGGTGAAGGAATTTCCCCATGGAAAGGTCAGACGAGTTCTACTTAATTATCAGGTGTGTTAATCAAACTTGTAGGAATTGTAGTTTTGATTACTTAACAAGTTAAGTAGGCCCAATACTCTGTTGCAGTCTAAGGCTGTGCAAAGGCTAGAAATAGACTTTCTACTGGTGATATTTTTCAAAGTTTTTCGATTTTTATATTATCAAGCTATCAAAATGAAAAAGTTTTCTTGGAAAAACATTTTTTTTCGATCATTAATTTTTGAGATAATATAAGCTCCTAAAGTTTAAATTTTTGGGACAGAACATTTCAAATTTGGTAAGAGATAAATCCATGAGATTTATAGGATGAATATTCTTCATGGTATTGTTGATTGAATAAAGCAAAAAAAATTGAAAAAAATTTCCTGAAAATATCAATTTTTGAGAAAGTTATTCAATTTACAAAAAAACTCAACTAAATGTTATTTTTGGTCAAATTTAGTAAATTGAATAACTTTCTGAAAGATTGATATTTTTAGAAATTTTTTGTTTTATTCAATCAACAATACCATGAAGAATTTATAATTTGAATTTCATGGATTTATCTCGTACCGAATTTGAAATGTTCTGTCCCAAAAGTTTAAACTTTAGGCGCTCATGTCTCAAAAAGTAATGATTGGAAAAAAATGTTCTCCTAAGAAAACATTTTCATTTTGATAGCTTGATAACATACAAATCGAAAAACTTTGAAAAATATCACCAGTAGAAAGTTAATTTTCAGCCTTTGCACAGCCTGTTTTCTTATTGTGTACATGAACATAAATAGTTTAATCAGATATTTTTTGTTACTAGTCCAGTCACTATTATACATTGGTGCTTGCAATAATTTACATTGTAATTCTGATTTTTTAATATATTATTTGGATACAGGAGAGAAGTCCAGAACCAAATTCTTCATGCAAAATTCCCTTGTGGCCCAAAAACCTCGTATTTTCGGTTCATTTTCCAGTTTTCAGCTATTTCTGACAAAATCAGTGATCGGACAGAAAAATTTGCTCTTACCTTTTTTTAAGATTATAATATTCTGAATGAAATGAGATCATTCGGAACTCTCTATCTCCAATGAGTACTGAGTTATCCTTGAGCGCGCCTCTCCACTAGGAAATAATGATATGAAGTGTATCTAACGGATGATTCTCATAGAACATAATCTCATGAACATTGTGCAAAATATCACTGTGAGGACAATATTGATGGTGATGATGATTGAAGCTAAAAATTAGGTGTTTTTTTTCACAATACAAGGAGCATTGTTGTCAGGTGTATCTGGAAATCTGTATGAGATAGTGCGCTCTACCTAGTCTCAGTTTGTAGAGCACAAAATTACGCCCAGAGGGATTTTGAATTTCACATCTAGATTGTAATAATCGAGATATATTTTTGATCAAATACTAAATATGATCAAAATTGATTTTTTTTTCTTAAAATTTAACTCATTTCTGATAAATCATAACTCAGTACTCATTGGAGATAGAGAGTTCCGAATGATCTCATTTCATTCAGAATTTTATAATCTTAAAAAAAGGTGAGAGCAAGTTTTTCTGTCCGATCACTGATTTTGGCGGAAATAGTTGAAAACTGGAAAATGAACCGAAAATACGAGGTTTTTGGGCCACTCTGTATATAGCACAAGGGAATTCTACATGAAGAATTTGGTTCTGGAATTCTCTCTTCTTGGAAATTTGGAACATAATAGGTTTATGATATAAAAATTCGATTGCACTAGGTCTCATCCTTGGGAAAACTCGCTGAACGACATTAAAAGGATAATTCATCCTTGGCTGAAACAACTGAAACTTATGTCGTCTGTGGATAGTAAAAAAGTGAGTGAGCGATTGAGTATGTGAAAAATCAAAATTTCACATCCCCGAAATTCATAAGATGACGTATAGCCAGTTGTGAAATATAAACACGATCATTTTAGAGAATTGTGTTCTTTTTATCAATAAATAGAAATAACGAGCAAAGCTCGGTGCCCCGATATTTTATTGATAAACAGAACACAATTCTCTAAAATGATCGTGTTTATATTTAATAGCTGGCTATACGATCAGCTTATGAATTTCGGGGATGCGATAATTTGATTTTCCACAGAATCACTCGCTCACTTTTTACTATCCACAGACGCCGAAAGTCTCAGCTGTTTCAGCCAAGGATGAATTATCCTTTTAATGTCATTCAGCGAGTTTTACCAAGGATGAGGCATAGTGCAATCGAATTTTCATATCATAAACCTACTATGTTCCAAATCTCGTGGAAATCGTTAGTGCTGTTTTCGAGATCCGTTGAACATAAATAACCAGATATAATAATATAAACAGACATACAGAAATTGCTCGCTTAATATAATAGGATATCTGTAACTGGAAACATGAAACAGGCCGTTAGAGTGTAGTTACTCACACTGTGGGACCCAGGTTCAAATCTTGTTTCGACCAGATTTTTTTTGCAGACGATACTAATTGTTTTATCTTATTCTAATAATATATCATTATAAAATTATTATTGTGACTATATAGAATAATTAGATTGAATCATCTTATTATTAAATTGATTTATCAATACATAAATAACTTACTATTATTATTTATGTTACAGATAGCCTAACTCAACTATTTTAGTGTGTACAATTTTTATAATCATGAAAATTAATCAACTAATAAATCAACAACTACTTTAGTTGTAGACAATATTTAACATCATAAACATTTCTTTAATCTCTAACTTCTTTTATTCATAACTATCAGTTATTATTTTAGTTATTTTTTACTGAATTTTCAGTTTATCAGGTACAATAATTATTGTATTGTATGCATTTTTGTGTCGCTCTACAGTGTCAAGTCTTTTGTTTTCCTTTTGGTATGAGATCGGAAACCGATTTGTGAGCATTAACATTCTGCATAGGCATAACAAGCCATAACATTGAATCCACTTTCCATGAAAAACATCATTAGCAACCTCCTGTCATTGTCACCAACAAACCCATCTTATTTAGAATCATTTTCCGTCTCACCAACGTCTGTTGATAAGTCCGGTGTCCCTGCAAACAGTGTCTCTAGCACTTTCAATAGAGAAAATAATATATGACATGGCTAAATCTTCACAATATACTGTACTTACTGTACTGGCCCTTCTCATTAGATTGAAAGTTGTATTCATAAGCGAGGTCTACTGCTCGCAGAACTACTAGTTTTAATAGCATTCAATTTCATTTTTGTTTTTGGTTTAGAGTCAGTAGCATCTCTGATTACTTTCCACATTTTTTTATTATCCTTTCCAGCTTCATACAATTTTTCTCTATAGTATTGGTCCTTTGTTCATCAATTATTAAAGAAAGCTGTGAGTGTATTCCTCTACCGACGATAGAAGTTGGTTAAGTTTATGTTATTTGGGTCTTCCTTTCTTTTTTTGTTGAGTAGATTTCTGGTTCTTATTGCTGCTACTATACCTATGGTGATCCATGGTTTCATAGGTTTGTACTTCTTCTGCTGCCGATGTTGCTTGATATTATTTTGTATATGTTGTCTCAAAGTTGGTAAGAAGGTGTCATAAGATGTATCTGGATTATTATCTTCTAAAAATGAGTCCACTCCTCATTCAGTAGTTCATTCTTCAAGCTATTAATGTATAGTTTCTCGTTCATTTCCTGTGTTCTAGTTTCATTTGCACTATTTCTTGAATTATGTTGCACTCCTAGAATTGTGGTGAAGTGATCGGTTATTGTTGACTCATAAATGATCCCTGGAGTTGGTAGCAATGTGATCTATGCGTGAAGAAGTTTCTGCTGTAGTTATGGTTGCTTGCTTGATGCAGAGTCTGAGCCCATGCTCGCTTAGAAGATCGCAGTAGTCATTCAATTGATGATGTGGCCGAATTGGAAGGGTGTTAATATTCATGTCTCCTGCACATATGACTTGTTGTCCTTTTAATTCATTTAGGATCGATTCTAAGTCACTCAGAAAATCTGAAATATCATTGAAGGAGGTGATCTGTAACTTATATTGCAAGGATGTTCCACTTTCTGTCTGCTGCATCCAACCGAATATGTAGGACATTTGCCTGATTAATCTGTAGCTCCACACATTGTGCATTTATACTTTCTTCAACATAAACAAATACACCATCATTTTGTAATGGGTTGTTTCTGGTGGAAAATACATCATATCCTTGAATGGACTGGACTAATTCAGTCCTAATCCAGCATTCGGTTAGAATAATAACATCAAAAGGAAAACCAATGTCGCACAATTGAATCATCAGCTCAAATTTTTTTCTGACACTTCTTATATTGAGACAGAAGATTCTCAAATCACACTAACTCAATGCTGCACAAAGTTGATCACTTCATCATTTATTTCCTCAAAATAATCAAGATCCTCGAAGCTGGACCAATTTGATAAGTTGTTGTTACTCATTATTTAAACTCTTATTAATCCTTTCCATGTTTTTCTCATTCCAGCTTAAGAGAAATTCTCCACTTACATCATTTAGTTTTCGAATTAGGGTCAGCACTAAATCTTCTTGCCCCGTTGTGATATATCTGAAGGTTTGTGTGTGTCTGCTCATTGCTACTATTACATTTTGTGGGCTGTTAGGACCTCATTTTTTTGTACTAATGTCCTGGTAGTAGCTGGAAAGGATGTAGCAGACGTCTATTGGACATCTAGTTACTGTTTGATGGATTCTCTTCTCACAGAGAGATGAAATGTGTGACCATTTAGCTGTTAATTTACTCCTTTCTATGTATGGTATTTGGTTTGAATCTCCTAGCAGAATAATCTCAGAAGCACCAGCGAGAGATGAGACAAATTCCACGAAACCTGTATGCGTTAATACTGCTTCATCTATGAATACACGTTTGTACTGTTTTTTTGATCCGTTTATTATAAAAGATGAGATTGTTCTATAATCCTGCTTAATTATTCTTTCATGTTTATTTTTGTGAATTCTATTCACCTCTTGCCTAATTTCATTTATTCGAGCTCTTGTCTGACACAAAATGAGATCTTTACCTGGTGTATGTTGCTGAAGAATAAAGTGAGTTTTACTAAACCCTGGTACTCCATCCATCCAAGTTATTTTTGGCATCTTACAATATTTGTGATGTCAACTTCTAGAATATTCTTCAGTAGCTCAGCATTCAGCATGATTTGGGTGTCTCTACTGACTAGAATATAGTTAAGAATGACTTTGTTGTTTCATCGTAGGGTACGTATTTTCCTTCATTTTCCAAACAGAAGCCCATTCGATATGTAGTGGATGTCGGCCACAGGAAAGTCTTAAGTCGATTGTCGTAGATGTTCATCTCGTTTCGCCTTATCTCTTGAATATATCCACTTCAGTTTACTATCACTGCATTCCCATATCGTCTGTGATTATACTTTAATACGCTGCTGAAGAAGATATATTAATGAATTTTCAACAACATGAAAGCGAATTGAGCTATTATTTACGTTCCGTAAATAAACAGTAGGTAGCCTAAGCTATTGTATTCATCTTGACTCAGCGTTTTCTTCTTGATTGAATGTGCAAGGCCTTCTGAAATGCGTAAACTATTTTTATTCCAGCGAGCTAATGATAAATTAAAATCTGTATGTTGACCAAAGCTGAAAATCAAAGACGTCCTACTTTTCGATGATTGTTTTATTAACTCTGTTCTTTTAATAGATGATAGGAAATCTTGAATATCTATTCTTACTATTTCATGCTGTGAATTGCTTTGATGATTTCGAGCTAGAAATTCTACTCTTAATCTTCTTAAGCACTTCCATAATTTGCTCGATCAATTATGCATTGTTGCAATGCTTTCACATAGCTGGTACACTGTATATAGTTTACTTTGTGGTCTGAGGGCTTATCAGCTCTTTTGCAGTTGAAACATACTAGAGGTTTATCAATGGAAGGGCAGGTTTTGATGTTGTGTCCTGTGATGGAGCAATGACCACACATGTCTTCTTTTTTTACAATGTTTTGTCAAGTGCCCATGGACTTGACATTCATAGCACCTTTGCACTGCATGGTAATCATTAAATCTACATGATGTCATATCTATAAATATTTTTTTCTTATTAATTATAGCTTTCCTAATTTTGGGTTCACATTCTACTACCCAATACACGGAATCCTTGTTTTTCGGCCCTAATTTGAATGATGGCTTGCAGCCTTCTACAAATGTTTATTTTTCTATCCCAGAACTGACAAAATTTTTGTTATATATTTCTTCAGTTACCTCTGTTATTGAGATCAGATGGAACATCATAAACAATTATCCTGGGTTTTTCATTTTGAAACTCAGTTATCTTGATTTGATGGAACATCATAAACAATTATCCTTGGTTTTTCATTTTGAAACTCAGTTATCTTGATTTGATGGAACATCATAAACAATTATCCTGGGTTTTTCATTTTGAAACTCAGTTATCTTGATTTGATGGAACATCATAAACATTATTATCCTTGGTTTTTCATTTTGAAACTCAGTTATCTTGATTATTGAACTGGGGATCGCTTGAAGTAGCTTTTTCGGTAGTTGTATGATGTCTGCGTAAGTAATAGGCCTGTCTTTATTTTTAATTTCCTGAACAGATTTGCTTATGTCCTGTAATGAGTCGTGAATTTTGGATGTCCTAGAGAATCACTTATTTGGCTAATCGTAACTGCTCTCGTTTCTACTTTTACTATTACCAATGCTAATTTCTGAACTAATTCTAAGAAATTATCATATTCGGCTCTGGAAACCTTGTTTTTTTTATTCTGGCGTAGCCCATTACTTGAATTCCGAAGAAATACTCTTCATGTTCATTATGTCTGTGGTGAATTCACTCCATTACTTGAATTCCGAAGAAATACTCTTCATCTTCATTATGTCTGTGGTGAATTCACTCAGCAATAATTGTTCAACATCTTCCATTTTACCTGGTTGTTCTCGTACTTTGAGTCCTTGGTTTCCTGGAAGGCTATCCTCTTCTTCCTCCTCGAATTGCGGGATCAGTCCTTCCGGTGGTTTGGTTGGTGTCCTCATCTATCCGACGACGATGACGTATGAAGATAGCTGCTGTATGGTTATGTTCCAGTGACCCACTTATTGATGAAAGATGATTGTTTTGAAAGCTAACACTACGGTGAAACTAAACTATTAAGATGTTTATTCTACGAGCGCTGCTTTAAGACTGATAATCAACAATAGCCAACAGTAATGAACAATAATTGGCTTGACATAACAGTGAAATTTGGAACACAAACTCCCTATACCATGGGGTATCTTCTTATACTATTTTTTCTCTATGATTCTAATTGATGGAATTTATATTCTCAGTTCTCAATACTTTTTTTAATACTATTAATACTCTTTACAATGAATTTATGACTTGACAGCGTCAAGTCCTGTAAGTAAATAAATTGTTTGATACATTCAAATAATTGACATGAATGAATCAAGACAAGGAGATGAAATCTCTGCTATTTCAAGTGCTTATTGTATTTATATTCATTCATAATATTTATTTATATACTATGTAAAAATTTTAGCCATAAGACAAATCAAATTGACTTTGATGTTTTTGACCTATTAAATAAATAAATCATCAATTTTATTCAAAAGAAATCAAAATACAAAACAATTCAATCAAAATACAAATTTCCAAAAACAGGCTTCATGGTGAAATGTGTTGAAAAGAAAGAAAGGAGTGAAATATGACTGTCTGTCGGTATGAAAGTGAAAAAACGTTTTTATAAACATCGCATCGAAATCATAATTCTTAATTTGATTTATAACTTACTGTAATTATTGATCTATTCCCAACTTTCTATCGCAACATGGTGTTGCCGAAAGTGCTCAAAACATACTAAGCTGCACTCTTACCATACTCACCTCTGGCTTACTGTATCATTGAGGAATACATTTGAAGCATTTTTGTTTTTTAAATTTCATGAACGTTCCCACGCCTGTTACGGTATTGCAATAATTGTAATTTGTGAATTGGCCATGCAATAGAGGGTACTGGTGAAATGTGCTGTCACTTGATTTTATTAAACCCTTTCCAGCATGCCAAACTCTCATGATTACAGGCGTAATTAATTGTATATAAGTACCAAGTTTTCATTCATATTGTAAAATTCGATTGAACATCTAACTCACTTGAAAAAGAATGTTTTTCATCATTTAAATGGTTTCTTGTATTTGGACTTATGTGATACGACAATACACTTGGCCCAATATAAATAACACCATTAATTAATCTAGTATGAAATATTCAATAATTAGTAATTGATCTCATCTCATGTAATCAGACCACTCATGTAAAGGGGTTTGAATGTTTCAGAAATTGTTGGAGAAGATGCTGAATCAGCAACAGAGTGCTATTGAAGAGGCCAACCAGCTGAGGAGTAAACTAAGTGTACTGTGGGATCGAGTAACCGTGCCTCACCACATCAGAGATGAAGTACTAAGCAATTGTCGCGGCCACTCCAAACATGAAATAGCACAGGTATGAACTGCATTCGTTACTGAACAGTAAACACTGTTTGATTCTTCCATTATCCTTTTCTATTAATCAGCAATACTCTCTTCAAAGATTCTTTTATATTGTTTTTATTTTTTCAACATGTACTTGGTTATTACAATCTAGACTGTTCAAATCAAATAGCTTTTTTCACAAAAACATAATACAAATTTATAAAATTCATTTAAACATTTGAAAGTGAATACTCTCCACAAAGACTTGAGTCTGTGAGAGGAGAGTGAGTTCTTTCAAGTTGATAGAGATTATGTTCTCATGTTTTGTACATATTATAATAAAAACTATTATAATTCAATTTATTAACATTCTTCAACAAATCAAAGAATATAAATTGTACACAAAAAATCATACTAGATCAAATTCAAATTCTTTATTTGCCATAATATAATACAATTTTTTCAAAACAAAAACACCATTAAAAACTTAATTTAAATATAAACATGAAATAAATAATAATTCTCAAAATTAGCTTATAGGCTTTGCCAGCAAAACCAGAGGTTTGTGTGCTGCAACGAGTATCAATCTTAGAAATCTTAACTTACAAAATTAATAAACCATTCAATCGATTTATCAATATTGAAAAAAAAGAAATAAATGAAAGAAAAATAAATAATAAACAAAGGAGTTTTAGGTAAAAACGTCTAAATTGAAACTAAAAATCTATAATATGGAGGTGTCAAAAGATAAGGAGATCAATCAATGAATGGGTAGCGTCTGGGACGGCCAAGTGCTTTTATTACATGTCTTTGCAATACGAGTATCTTGTTCATGTGCTTATCCAAGGCACCACCCCACACCCTGATTCTATTCTGGAAAATTCATTGAGCATATGCCGAGTACACCAATTTTACTATATACCCATCCCCGAGACCGCTCAATTTATGAAACTTATATATGACATGTCTCATTCTTCTACACAGACTATCAATGTGAGCATTCCACTTCAGATGACAGTCGAACATAACGCCTAGATATTTTATTACATCCGCTTTTTCCAACGAGCTGCAACCACAGTCCTCGTGCCCCACCCGTTGATAGACATAATAGGCGCAGTCAGGGGAGTGAATTTTAATACCCGTATGTGACCCTTCCCGGGGGGCTGATCTCACTGAGGGTGAGAAGGCCATGTGAAGCTTTTCTTTGCATTCAGAGTTGATGAATGTTGATCCAGCCATGATTTCACAATAGCCAGACCCGATTCCGTCAATCTCTCCACCTGAATCCAATCTGATCCGGTGGAATCCAAGGCAGTATCATCGGCAAAAGATATAGTAGTACAGTTATTAATATTTATTTTTAAGAGATCATTAATGTATATTAAAAATAATATCGGAGATATAAGTATATACAAACATATTATATGAATTACTTAATATGAGCTAGTTTCTGAATGTACAGGCTGATTGAATCAGTAGCTCTGCAGCATCCCTGCCAATTTCTAATAACCATCTACTCAAATGTTGCTTGTAGGTGTTGAAACTGTAATTTTCCGACTGTTTTAAATGATAGAGAACGTTCCTATACAATATATGACAAATGTATTTACTATTATTTTTGATGCAGTTATGTAGGAGTCGGGGATGGGCAATACCAAAGTTAATTAGATTTCTTGTATTATGAGTTTAACTAAATTATTGAAAATGGAGTGTTTGTTGTAGTATATGTAATTCATTAAAACTCGTATCTAAACCTAAAGCTGTCCAATATTAAAAACTTGAAACTCTTGGTAAACAAGATAAGATGAGTAGCGATAGTCTTGCCCGAGACATGTCTTGATGATTGCTCGCTGTGCCACCGCCACCGGCTCCAAGGCAAACGATGAGGCTCCACCCCAAGCTATGATTCCATACATAAGAACTGACTGGATAATAGATAGCTTTGAAACCATCGCAGTGTCACACCTCTGACCCCACAGCATTCAATTTTTGCAATAGTTTTAGTCGGCTCACAGCATCAAACGCCTTGGCAATATCAAGGAAGGTAATAAGTACATTATTACCCTCACCCACCTTTTGCACTATTTCGCTTGTGATATCGAACAGAGCATTTTTTATGTATTCTTGTTTAATCTGAAGCCATGACCTTGGCAATCTTGAATGCATTTGAGAATTTGCCTGTTCGGATACTCTCATTAATGATGTAGGAGAGAGGCTCGATCACAGCATTTATGTGTTCTTTTATAAATTTAGTATGGATGCCATCCTGACCCGGAGCAGAGCCTCCTTACATATTCTTGACAATTTTGTAAATGTCAAGCCGTGTCACAGGTTGCAACTCGAAAGTCACATTGGTAGAATGATCTACATCACTCACCAATAGTGGACCACGCTCCGGAATCGTACCCGCCAAACGAGCTCCAACATTAGAAAATAAATTATTGAATGAATTACTAATTCGCTTGATGTCCGACTCTAACGGCACCCCATCCCCGTGAAACTGTGCCAGGGGGAATCCCCCAGCCACACCTGGCCTGCATGCCAACTCATTTACCACTGACCAAAACTTTTTAGGATTTCCTCCTGCACTATTAATTTTTTCCTTAAAGTAGTTTGTTTTTGCATTTCTGATTGTTGAATGTAAAATGTTCCTATAAGTGCGGTATTGCTGACGCAATTGAATATTGAACATTAATCTGTCTCGGAATCTAATAGAATTAACAAGGCTCTGAGTTATCCAAGGTTTTATTTTTCTGTTTTTGGCTGTTACTGGTTTGGTCCGTGTATTACTTTCTATGGCTGATTTGACAACGCTAATGAAAGTATTAGTAGAATAATCAACATCATCCCTTACATCAGTCACACAGCCCCAATCAGTTCGACAACAAGGCAGCGCCAACGGCATTCCAATCAGTAACCCTGTAAGTTGGTGGATCACCCCCGTGTTGTATCTAAACCTACTATTACTGTATTAAGCAGTATAGCAGTTACAGTTGCTATCATTTCATTACAGTATACTAGAATTTGTTTATTTTATTTCCAGTTGAGAAATGAAGTGAATCGATGTGAAGAATTGAAGCGTGCAAACTTGAAGATTTATGTCTCAAAAGTGAAAGAAGAATTGCAGTCGTGGTGGGACAAATGCTGCTTCTCCGATGTGCAGAGAGCCTCTTTCCGTCACTTTCACGAGACACGGCTCACCGAGGATTTGCTCGAGATCTTGGAAATGGAGTTGGAGAAGGTGCGAGGATTCTATATGAAATACGAACATATCTACCAGATGAACGAGGAACGGAGAATTATGTTTGAGAAGTTTCGCGAACTGGAAGAGTCGGCCAAAGACTCTAACCGGCTATTCAACCGCGGATGTCTGCTGCTCAAGGAGGAGAAAGCTCGCAAGAAATTGCAGCGTGAAATGCCGGCTCTTGAGACGAAACTGAAAGCAAAATTAGATGAATTTGAGGCCACAGAAGGCGAGCCGTTCCTTATTTTTGGCAAGGATCTCCGTCTCGAGATGGAAGAGGAATGGCAAGAGGTGCATCAGAACAGAGATGCTAAAAAGACGGCCAGGGTACGTATGTTATGTTGTACAGTAACTGACTTATTTATTAGAAAGTAACTAAGGATCACGATAAAAATCATACACGATATCCCATTGCTTTGGTAAGATAACCGATTTGCTGTCATTACTCTCTTTTATTCGTATAGAGTTTTGTTTGTGGGGAATTGCTCACCTGAGGGCCCATGTAGCCTGATTATAAAGGGTGTGTGCACACAGTTAGCGGTCAGGCGTTCCAAGTTCCTGCGGAACTATAGGGATATGGACAGCTGGCCGCTTTCTGTGTGATTAGTTCAATTGAGATACCACTACATTAGACATGATGCAATGAAGATACAAAATAAATATGGATAGAATATCATGTGATCTTATTTTCAAGTGCAATATTATGTATATAGTGTTTTTAAAGGTCAAAATACTCTAAGTGATATCCATATTGTGGCTCTGCTAGCATAAGTTGAAACTTGTGCGGTTATTTTTAGCTAACTATTCAATTATTTATTTCTTGAGGTGAACATTTAAAAAAGTCTCGACCCCTACCCCCTGTGCTAAGGGATGAGGGTGTGGTTCAAAGGTACCATTTTTTAGTTTCTCGCATATAACTAGAAAACTAAGCATCTTACGTACATGACTATCCCATTCAAAATTGAAGCTTACATCATTTCCTATAATATTGAACTAACAACGCTCTCTATATTTTTTATAGTTTTCTTGAAATCCGCTCTTGAAGATGTAACATTTTTGAAAAAGTTTTCCTCCAATTTTTTTTTTAACATTTAAAAATCGATGGAAAATGTCCATACTGATTATGAGCTTGTAGAGCATCAAATTTTCTTCGATTTGATGTATAATTTCACAAGTTTACGCTTTACCCCACGACTGTTGCAGCAGTTTTAGTGTTGAGTGTGAATTCTTGACAAAGGGATTTGGAGGGAATGTTTCAAACACAATTTTTGACTTTGCAGCTTTGTTGGGACGAGTTTGGTAAACATATCAAAAGTCCCCATCCCTACCCCTTGTGCTAGGGGGTGTTTCAAAAGTTGCATTTTTTAGATGTTTGCTTACATACTATTGGTGTTTTATATCTTATTTTCAAGTCTATTCTATGGATATGATGATGTTTTTGATATGATTGGTGTGTACTGTAGCTCACTTTGGAATTATATTGTATATGTGCTATTTTGCGTTTTTTCGTTTGTGACATACAGAAAGTGGCGAAGACCGTAGGAGTGGCACAGCCTGCCGCCAACATGGGCACGCCCCTGATGATGAGGAAGCGTAAGCTACCACCGAGCAGCAGCAGCAGTCGTACCAACGTAAGCAAAGTTTGCAAAGTGGCAAGCAACACGTCCATTCACACTTACTCACTAAGTTCGTGCAGCACTGACAAAAGTGCCGCCTCATCCAAAAAGGTTTGTCACGTTTTCAAAATGGCATCTGCCTGGACTGGTTGCAGTTGGTTGTTGGTTGACACCTTGAGAGCTTGCGCCTGCTGTATAATATGATATCTCAATCACTAGTTAGCTTGAGAGTTTGGCCTGTTGCTAATTATACTTTGTAGCCGTACACAGTCTCAGATTATATATTCACCCATTATTGCTAGATTTTAAAATTATTGCTATTTTTGGCTGATATATCAACTAAATTCAATTTGTAACCGTTCACAATCGATATAGATATTAATTTGGCCCGTTATTGTTCTTATTTTTCAATAGCTGGCCTGTTGCTAACTCTTTGTAACCGATATAGATTTCAATTCCACCCTTAATCATATTCGCTTTTTAATAGACCCTAATTTTTTGTATTTGACTTTATTGCTAAAAGTATAAAAACAAAAAATTAAAATTTATATGCACAACTTGTTCAATTGATTAACTTAGCAGTCAGTCTTTTACTACAACTTTTAGCAGGCCAGATAGCCGAGTTGACTAAAGCCCCGCACACACACACACACACACACACATCAATTTTTGTTCGTATTATATTCTACCCTTATAAATTATATTAAACAGATGATGTTTGTCAAGTACCGATAATCTGATAGGTGATGTGTGTGTGCGGGGCTTAAGGCGTTGCGCCCTTCAGTCTGCTAGTGCTACCTGGTCGCGGGTTGGAATCCCATGGAATAGACTTGGATGTCATTGATCATCTCATAATTCCCATTATCCACGCACAAGCAGAACGCTCATATGGGCATCATCCACAATAAAGAAAAAAGTATCAGTCCAGACTAGAAATTAGATCCAGTTCACATCGCACCCATTTTATGTACACATCATGTTATATTACTTGTTATATAACATCATGTTATATAACGAAAGATATGATTCGATGTTTCTCAAGTGGTTTACAGTAGAGCACTTGTGGTGTAACGTATGTAAATAATTTAAATAGACGTTTTCTTAGTCTCCTATTCGTTTTGAAGTAGACTTGAAGTTGATTCATCTCAAGTGATTTGGAGTAGAGCACATTGTAGTGATTTGAGCGATTGTTAATATTATCCTTATTTATTTACTTTTTTGGATGAATTTCTGTGTTATACAGTATTAAATGAACTGAATAGGTTTATTTAGTTTCAAGTATATGGATTAGGGAAAATTTAGTGTTTTAAGTTTGCTATTTTTGAATTTTGAATCACTACAGTAGCCTACCTACTTTTGTACTATAATATCTTTTCACGATGATTGTAAAGACCCGTCGTTATTTCTCTGTTGATTAGAATTTCAAGTTGATAAAAACCAGAAATCACATCAATCAGCAAACTTTCTTTTATCTTATTCTAATTCTTGGGTAGAATCTATTAACTCATAATCAGATTTTTAAAAAATCCTTCAATACCATTTTGTTTATAAATTCATATAAATTTATTGTTTTCAATTACAGTAATTCTATGTGTTTTCAGTTATGACGTTATATCTGCAAACAGATCTATCCTATCTTAGCAGGTATGATGGTAGTAAATAATATTTTCATCCGGGTTCATTCTTATTCATTTTTAAAGGATAACGGAACATTCATTTGTTTAAAAAATTAATAGCACGACTCTGCAACTTTATTTAACATTTAATGTACTCCTAAGATCTCTCCACTGCTGTTGGCCTTCCTCTCCTTATCATAATCTCACATTTATGTACACAGTTTTCTCTCACTCACTCAACATTAAAAAACAATGAAAATAACACCTGGATTTATTCAATAGATCCAATTGGATTGTAAAATACTGTTTATATTATGTGTATTGTGATAGCTAACACAAGAAAGGATTTATTCATCTAAAATTTCAACTTGACAATAAAACTATTTGTAGCATCCTTCTAGATATAAGAACTCTTCAAGCGTCGTCATACTTTTTACTTCAAGTTTCTCTTTCTGTCTTCAGGTTATGCAAAAATTAACACCGAAACCCCAAAAAACCTGAACGGTTATTGTTAGGTTGACGCAAATTTGTAAGTCACATACATGAAATCGTCTATAAGGTAGTAGCATACTGGCTTATTCTTATTCTGGTATGAGCATCTACTGATCTACACTCTGTCGGATAATCATCGCAAAAACTAGTAAAGCAGGTCACAATAATTATTCAACTCGTGAATTATAAGGCCAAGTATAGAAAATCCCATTTATAATTTATTATAGATTCATTGTGTTCTGTAGTTGTGGAATCAACTCTAGTTAGTATCTTAAATTGAAGTAAGCACATTTTATAGCACATCTTATATTCTATCTACGTAAATTCTATAACGTATCGTCATCTGCTTTTATAGTCGTCAATGACGGGTTATAGAGTGACAAGTTTGGACGACAATTTTTAACCCCATAGCTCTGTTTCGGGTAATAAAGAGTTAATCATATTAAAAGCCCCCATCCCTACTTCCTGTGCTAAGATGGTGTGGGTGGTTTGAAAGTAGGCCTCCCAATTTTCGGGTTTACCCATATGTCTCGAAAATTATGCGTCTTACGGACATTCAGTACAAAATTTCTTACATCTATCTGACAACTTTTTCCATATACTTGATAGCCTTAAGGTGAAACATTTTTGAAAAAACACGTTTTCCTCCAATCTCTTGCTCGTTTTGACCTCGTACCTTTTTACTTTGATGGAAAAATTCATTATGATTATAGAGCTTAAAGAGCATTGAATTTTCTCAAATTTAATGTATAATTTTACTATTTTACGCATTTCCTTATGACCGTTGCAGCAGTTCTAAGTGTAGAATATTTACTCTTGATACAATAGAACAATTAACGATGGAATTTGTAGGGAATGTTTGGAACCCAATTTTTAACTTTGCATCTTTGTTGGGACCAGTTAGGAGGTGAACCTATCAAAAGTCCCCATCCCTACCCCTAGTGGTAGAGTGATGAGGGTGATTTAAAAGTTGCTTCTTTTTTACATTTTTTGCCTACACCCTTTTATTTTGAGAACAATGAATTCCATCGTTATAATCAACCATCACACAGGTTTTCATCCAACTTCTTGCACTTTCAGAGCTCATAACTCTCCAACAATGCATCAAAATAATAAATACTAATCGAAGGGTAAAAAATCTTTTTTAGTATAAAATCTTCACTTTTGCAATGAAAAATGTAACTTTTAAACCACCCTCATCCCTCTAACACTAGGGGTAGGGATGGGACTTTTGATAGGTTTACCTCCTAACTAGTCCTAACAAAGCTGCAAAAATTGGGTTCTAAAAATTCCCTACAAATTCCTTCGTCTGTTGCAAAAGTGAATATTTCGCACTTGATAATAAAACTGATCCAACTTTTGCAAGGAAATGCGTAAAATTGAGAAATTATACATCAAACTGTAGAGAATTCAATGCTGTATAAACTTGAATATCTCAATTTGTTATTGCTCTCATCAAAGCCCTACTGTGACGAGTAATTTGAAAAACTTCTTCAGCTTCTTAGCAAATATTCCTCAACGAGAAATAAATGATCCAATGGTATTATTGACGTAAAAATAGGAGTTTCTCAGAACTACGAGTTTCAATTTGTCTATTGCATGAACATAACCCAAAAGGTTCTGTTCAGTTAGATTTTTAAGGTAAAAGGAAGGTTATGGAGGTTACGTTTTGTCTTTCAAATGGCGTTATGTTAATATTATTTGAAATTTGTTGATTCATTTTATATAATAAACACAAATAATGAACATTTGAAATATCTCTGTAAATTTGGCAAATCAAGATGCATTTTTTGTTTCCTTTCGATTTGCTGGTGATTGTATATTTTTCAATTCTTTTAATTTTTAAACTTCTTAGTGCATGCGTTTTTAAAACTAATTTAAAAAAAACTGTAAAATGCATTGACTCTAACTACAGGTTTTCAGAGTTATCTTTAAGTTTTGATAAATTGTTAACTGTTCCAACTTACAGAAATATATTGCTCATTGATCTGCACATTCCATAGACTGTATTAAAACAGCCTCTAGAAATAGATGTGAACTAAACATGAATAAATTTATAGTAAGGTCCACGTTATAATGGTAGTTGAGAAAGATAGGACAACAGCGTTGCCGATTCTCTGCCTTGCCACTGCCTTCTATAGAGGCATTTTTATTAGACCATGATAAATGAATATACTATTCATCGCGAGTGTATAATCACATTGGATGCGTGTATGAGCAAATGCATGAACCGAGGAACAAAATCTGGAAAGAATCATTGGAACACGTTGTGATTTATCTGTAGCTGCTCACACTGAACGCCACCAGCAAGGGCAGTGCCCGTAGGGCACGTGTGTAAGTGTTTCTATTGCTCTTTCCAGATTTTGTTTCTCATCTACGTGTTTGGTCATGCATGATCACGCATGCACTTACACATACACTCATCCAATGTGATCATACCGTAATGTGTTGGAATGAATGTAGAGTTCCAAGAGAAGGCAGAACTTAAGTTTGACAAAGCAGATCATGAAGCTAAAATCGCAAATATGTTTCAATATTTAAAAGGAAAAAAATCAAATTGAAGTATAATGAAGTACGTTTTGTTCTACCTAATAAGCTTCTACCACCTTTTAATCTCCTCTTCTGAAATTACAATCATCTTGTGATTCTTATGAAGTTCTTAGTATCAATAAATTGCAATCATTCAATGAGTTATCAATAATTGAAGGCAATATCGCTATTAACTCACATTACGCTCGGTATGGTGATTAATTGATTTATAAAATTGGAAAGTCAAGCAACTCATTTCTCACGTTAAATGATGATATAAATGAATACTTTCAATTCATTCTCATGTATATTTCAGGTACGTCCAGGACGCCAAAATGTGAAGGCTATGACGCCTTCCAACGTGTCTACTTCATCAACGTATTCACTGTTCCAGGTATGCATTCGTTCCAATGTCCTTTATATTAATTAACTGGTCACAAAATATTATTTTCGCCACACTGCACAGAAAGCAGCTGTTTTCCAGTCCCTACGTATATCTGAAAGACCTTGTTTGCAGACGACGTCAGAAAAGGTTTCTTTTCCGGTCTAGGCCAGAAAGTTGTCTCTTTCCAGCCGCTCATGGAAGTAGTTAATAAGTCTTCCGCTAGATCGGGCGAGTGTCCACTTTCATCATCAGCTGAAGTCGCCATGATTTCAGTTCCAGTTTCGAATCAAACTAATTCGCTTCGCAACCAGTTTTATTCAATTATTTATTGTTGATTAGTGCATTCCGAATTTACAAAAATGCTTGAAGATGACTGTGGTATTCCAAGTGAAATTTTAAAAGAATCTGAAATCCTGACTGCAAATCTTCTACCACTAAAATCAAGAGATAGGTACGATAGCTTAACGAGTATTCTTTATTTATTTTGTCAGCAATACCTGTAGTGTGGCGAAAAATATCGTTCGCACCACGGGCAAAAATGTTTTTCCAGCTCTCAATCTTTTCTAGTCCTCGGCCTACGGCCTCGGACTTGAAAACCGATTCCGAGCTGGAAAAATCTCATTTTCTGCTCTAGGTGCGAAATATACTATATTACAAATAAATTCTATTTAAAAACGTATCATTCAACGACCGTATTTTATTGGAACCTATTATGATTAGTAATCCCATTAGTGATCTTTTGTGAACTGGGAATAGCAGAAGGTAACTTTCATTAACGCACCTCAACTAGGCTTAGATAGTAGTGACATGCCAGTTGCCAGGTTCTTTAATTTGCTACCCTTCTCTCTTGTTATCTAGCCCATTCTTCATTTGAAGTCAAGCTCTTTCAAGATGATACAAGATCAGTTTTATTGTCTTTTTGGCGACATTGGACCACTTAAGCCAATTAGTGGCTTCATGATGAACATCAAGGCTGCCTGGCCTTCGATATCTTTTCATTCACTTTGATTGATGTGTTTGGTCTATGTTTTCAGTTTTAATTTACTAAACCCTCATGATTTTTAAACGATTCTATGTTCTTACACGATAAAAACCGCACTTGAAATTATGTACCTAGTTATTAAATCAACACATTAAAAAATGTTTAACTGTCTTGTTTAAAAGCTCTGCAAGTTCTAATACAGTATAAAGCACCGATTATCCCGGATGTCCGCTGAGTGATGTAAAAAATTGAAATCCCCTAAAAACCCAACCTATTCCATATTTCAAGTGGCTAATTGTCCTCCGCAATCAGGGTACAGTACAATATTCTAATAAATAGAAGATTTAAGCTACACAACATAGTGTCTAAACTAGAATTTGAATGAAAGATGAGTGAATGTCTAGTCATATTAAATATAAAGGTGCGTACAGATCTACGCGCCGCGAACATGAGCAATTCACTTTTAATCAGCTGATGCCAAGCTTTTTATATCTGTATCTTACCGTTTCTGTAAAAATACAGATATAATCAGCTGATTAAAAGTGAATTGCTCATGTTCTAGGCGCGTATATCTGTACGCACCTTAACACGTCCCACCAAGTATTATAGTCCAGAATACAAAGTTTTTATTAGGACTACACTTGAGAGCTAGGGTAAAGTCGATTATCTGGATTATCAGTTACCAGGATACTGTCATGCATCAATTGATTAATCCGGATAATCGGTACCCTACTGTATAACCTGCATGACAAGATCGCTAGTTTTTCATGTTACAAATCGCATGTAAATTGCTTCAATATAACGCTCACAGTTGCTGTGATAAATTTCCCCTAATTATTTTAATATGCAGAGTGTTTCCAAACTTCCTACAAAAATCTGGTGTGGCGCACTCACACAACTTTCCTTGCCGTTATGAAAATTGATCACCTGACGCTAGTGTGCACGCGCATCTCAAGTCTACTTATAAACAAAGATCTGAGCCAGCTGGTGACAGGACAATAACGCTGGAGACATACGAGGTCTGCTATCTCTTCATAGTGAATCATTTAATAGAATCAACAGTTTGTAATTGAAATAATAACATTTTCTCGAATTTCGTGCTTATTTTCAATTTTAGGTGAAAATGTTACTGAACATTAATTGTAGAGATTTTCATGCTTGATCTTTTCCACTCAATTTTTTTGTTTGAATTTTATCTGAAGCCTGATAATTGGGAATCTAAAATCAAACTTTGCATAGATGGGGTGGAGCTCCTGAAATTTTTACAGATATGAGACTTGTGGCAGTTGATAGAGCTTATCAATTACTATTTTTGGTATAAATTTAATTGAAATCGTTGGAGCCGTTTTTGAGAAAATCGCGAAAAACCCTGTTTTTGACAACATTTTTGCCATTTCAGTCGCCATCTTGAATTGCATTTGATCGAAATTGTTCGTGTCGGATCCTTATATTGTAGGTACCTCAAGTTCCAAATTTCAAGTCATTCCGTTAATTGGGAGATGAGATATCGTGTACACAGACGCGCACACACACATACCCAAAAACCACTTTTTGGACTCAGGGGACCTTGAAACGTATAGAAATTTAGAAATTGGGGTACCTTAATTTTTTTCGGAAAGCAATACTTTCCTTACCTATGGTAATAGGGCAAGGAAAGTAAAAGCTGCCATATCTCACTCAATATTCGTTCAATCTTGAAAAATGAGGTGATTTAATTCACTAAAAACGTTATATTGGTAATTTTTTGTAAAATCAACTGTTTTTTAATTATTATTTTTTTTGTTATTTAAAAAATAAAATTTCAATCGGCCTCCATTTCGTTTTATGAATTTGAAAAATCTATGTAAATAAAAATCGAGCCTCAAATTTTGACATTCAATAACTTTTTTATGTGTGCACCGAAATTGATGATTTTTTTAAGTTGTGTTCGTTATGTTCAGGACCAGGTTTATAGCCTATCAAATTTATAATCCGACTTCAGGACTCTTTCCTACGGTCCTTCAAAGTACTTATTACAGAAGATTTTTGAGATGGCCACACACAGAAATAAGAATCAGCTGTTATAATCTGAGCTGTGATAGTAGACAAGAGTGCGTGCTGCTCCATAACCAACCGCCCATGTATTTTATTCTAAACGCCCAGACTAAAAATCTGGTGTGGCGCACTCACACAACTTTCCTTGCCGTTACGAAAATTGATTACCTGACGCTAGTGTTACCGCGCATCTAAAGTCTACTAATTCAAAGATCTGAGCCAGCTGGTGTCAGGACAATAACGCTGGAGACAAACGATATCTGCTATCTCTTCATATTGAATGATTTCATAGAATCAACTGTTGCCAACACTTTGCAATTGCAATAATCACATTTTATCGAATTTCGGGCTTATTTTCAATTTTAGGTGAAAATGTTACTTAACATTAATTGTAGAGATTTTCATCCTCAATCTTTTCTACTTGAAATGTTCTGTTTAAATTGTATCTGAAGCCTGATAATTGGGAATCTTAAATCAAACTTTGCATAGATGAAGCGGAGCTCCTGAAATTTTTACAGATATGGGACTTGTGGAAGTTGTGGGACTTGTCGATGACTATTTTAGGTATAAGTTCGATAAAAATCGTTAAAGCCGTTTTCGAGAAAATCGCGAAAAACCCTGTTTTTGGCAACATTTTCGCCATTTTAGCTGCCATCTTGAATTGCATTTGATCGAAATTGTTCGTGTCGGATCCTTATAGTGTAAGGACCTTAAACCTAGCACCGCAGTGCAGGATGGTTTCTCACAGCTTGGCGTTGTTCTCCTTTGAGATGGGTGTCTGGCTTGGAAGTGTTTCGGCCGCATTGCAGAATGACTGTTAACAGTTGTCGGAAGATCAACAGCTGGGTTTTTTTCGTTATTTTTCGTGATAGAGAAATTCTGATTGCAGATTCGTTCTCAGCGACCCCAAGTTTAGCCTGAAGGCTCAGAATGTCAACAATATTTTTAAATAATTAAAAATCATCATGAAAAGTCATTAATATGGTAGTAAACCACGTTTCTGGAAACTTTTTACTGGTGACTGGAGTTATTATTGACACACAAAAATAAAAATAGTCGTGAGAAAGAAAACTGCTGAAGAACGCGATTAAGACCATCACTCCATTGTTCTATTGTCTCGGCTGCTTGGCTGACCCTGGCTGGAGGGATCAAATAACCGACTGGATTGATCTTTCGTCTGTCCGCTAGGCGGAACTACGCCGACCATTGCTGGGTGGAAGATGTTACTTCGGCCGCTCGCATTCCCACCAACGCTGCTATTATTTGCTGTCTCAGCGCCTAGTCCGAGTCAGACAAGCATCCAGCCTGCACTGCGGAGCTAGGTTAAGTTCCAAATTTCAAGTCTTTCCATTAATTGGGAGATGAGATAACAGAATGACTGTTCTGTGTGTAACCATCCAGCAGTGCGGCCTCAAGTTAATGACTTACATGCTCTAAAGACATTGCTTTGTTTCGAATAATTGTGCTGTCTTAATTATCCATATAAATAAAATGCCGCATCGCGCCTCCTCAGGTGTGCATCCAGCTAAAGTTTGTCATAAGATGCATTAAACTATTCGTCGGTACGAAGTGCGCCGGGCCAGCTAATATTTTCATAATTTTTTTGTGCTCTGTCCAGTTGTTATAAATGATTCTGTAAAGTTTCACTTCCGTATGTTCAGCCATTATTTAGAAAAAATAGTGAAAGAAACGAAATGGTGACTGTGTGAGTAACTAACGACTTTCGGACAGTTTGAAAATGAGCAATTTCTTTATAATATCGTTATCTGGTTATGTATGTCCAACGGATCTCGAAAACGGCTCTAACGATTTTCACGAAATTTGGAACATAGTTGGTTTATGATGTAAAAATTCGATTGCACTAGGTTTCATCCCTGGGAAAGCTCGCTGAAGGACATGAAAAGGATAATAATTATTCATCCTTGAAAAAACAGATGGTAATTTCGTCGTCTGTTGATGATTGAAGTGAGTGAGCGAGTGCATGTGTGTGGGACTGAGATAAAATGATGACTTTTTGTTGAACATTCAATCAGGTACTTAGTGCCGGTTGCACAAAAGCCAGTTAAATTTTAATCCTGATCAATTCCAGTAGAAGCAATCAGAGAAGCGATCTTTTTGAAATGGTCTTCTCTGATTTGGTTCACGTAGAATTATTCCGTATTAAAATTTAACCGGCTTTTGTGCAACCGGGGCTTTGTGAGAAAAGTTTTTGCATTTCTCTGGGAATTGATCTCAATTCACTGTGATTAGATAGTTCTGTATGAACTATAAATTATATATTATAATTTCTTCTTTCGTAATAATTTTTTCATGCTTTTTTACACTCCGAGCGAAGCTTGGTCCCCCGATATTTTAGATATTTTTCATACCCAGGAACTAACAATGCCCTACAATTTTGGAAAGTAGTTTGGAAACACCCTATATTGGTATAATTTATATATTATAAGGATTGCGTTTTTTCTAGCTTACTCTTTTTAATCATTCCTACTAGATTTCTATGTTTTTATTTTCATATTTCTTCTTTTTTTGACTTTCTACGTTTCGCACATTAGTTATTATTCTTATTTATAACTGATTTGCTTCTCTGCTAACATTTGTTCAAGCCAAGGCTAATTATTACATTATAATTCCTCCTTCACTCAAGTCAGTTAATTTAGGTGATTTTATTTTCGAACCAATAGACATACATAGTAGTTATTTTTTATTTATAATTTGTTGTATTTTGTTCTTGGCAATTAAATAAATTCAAATATGATTTGACTGTAGGAGCACTTTGAAGACCTGACGAAAGAAGCCAGTACACCATGTCGTAGCACAATAGTAGTAACGCCTGTACAGAGCTCCGGCTACGGACAGACGCGCGTGCTGCGAGCGCGCAACGGTCAGGGTCCCCTGCACAGCTCACCCAAGACGCCGCTCGCCAAGCCCGACCACCGGCTCAAGGCCAACTCTCAAAACATCCCCAAGATAACAGTGTACAACAGCTCAGCTGCAAAGCGCGGCGCTCAGACGTCCGCCAACACCACGCGCCGCCTAGCTACGCCAGTTCGAAACGCGGCGCCCGCATTCAGGAACGCCGTCGGCTCAGCTTCCCGAATTCCGAAAGTTGTCTTGCCCACCAAAAGTCCAAGACTTCCCATCATTTTCTAAGCGTCTTCTCTTTTTCTAAGCGTCTTTCTCATTTTCTAAGCGTACCTGTACTCTCTTTTGTATTATACTGTAAATTATATTAATGTAGCAATATTTTATAATGTTGACATTCTTGTTTCATGTGTGTATTCTTATCGGCTGTCCGATAAAAACTATTTTTTGTTCGACTAAATAATGTGTATTTGAAATGAAAAGTTGAATTGTAACAATAATTTAGCTAAATTCCTACATATCAGTGGTAGTGAAAGTGACTCGTACAGTGAGATGATTATTGTTGTCACAATATTGGAATGGGACTCAGCCCTGCTGAGTGGTAAACGTCCAAGTAGAATTAATGAAAATAAGGTTTTCAATGTGTCAGTCACTTTTACTGACTGGTAAGTGGGAATCTAGCTTTATACTAGTTGAGGTGCACAAGGAGATGGCTTGGCTAAAATTAGGTTTGCCAACAAAGCGTGCAATTAGTACATTTAACATTCATTGACTATTATTTTATTCGGTTAATTAATTTTTGCATTTTTCTAATTTTATTACATCACCAAACTTCATGTTATAAGTTTAGTTTTTTATTTGTTTCTGAACTAGGATAAACATTATCAAATTCCAATTAACAACAATGCAAAAATAATAATTTTGAAAATAGCTGAAGTCAGCTACCTACTTCTGAAGTCATTATCAATCAAAATTCTCAACAACTAGAATTGGTGTAGTTGTAGTTTACTTTATAGTTATAGTGTAATTGATAATAAATAAATTTTATTTCCTTGAAAAAATACAAATAAGCAATTAAAAACATAAAAATTACAAAATATATACAATACAATAGGTCTATAAAAAAATATGGAATTTAATTCTATTGGAAATTAACTTACTCAACTATGGGAAACCCATGTACTAGAGTAGGTGTTAGTAGTAATTTTAGATTCTGGGTGGGTTGCAAACTGCAAATACGTTGGGTAAGTGAGCTCACATATTGTTTGAAATTATGTTTTCTATATGATGTCTTCCAGTTGAAATAATCCCGTTCTTAGCGGCAGTTTTGAATCTTCTTGGGTTTTCTATTGGCTTGATTTGTGCAGGAAGTAGATTGTGGAGTTTTGGTGCTAGGTAGTTGAAGTGTCGTTGATATATTGCCTTCCTAGCCACGTTCGTAATAAGAATAGGTTTCTGTTTCTTGTGTTATGACTGTGGTCCCTATGTTGAAAGCTTTCCGGATTTTTTTGTAGTCTGCAAATTATTTCCAAGGAGAAGAGCTGTCTTATGTCCATCACACCTAACTCATTGTAGAGCTGTTCTGACGGATAACGAGGTGGCCTTTTTAAACTTGTAAATGGTCTTTCTCAGCTTTTTGCAGAGAAAATTGCCAGTGGTTTCTCCTCATAGTTGATTTTTACTGTTATTTGTGAAATGACATTGTGGATTGCGTCGTTGGTACTACAGTTCGATTTAATAAAGCCATATTGATTTGGTGGTAGAATATTATTCTTTTTAAGGAAGTTAATAAGTCTTGATTTGATACATTTCTCGAAAATCTTTGCTATGATATTTAAAAGTGCTATTGGTCTATAACAGTTCAAATCTTTCTTGTCCCCTGCTTCAAATTGGACATATAACAGCTTCCTTCAAACACTGGAAAGACACCTTCTCCTAGGATTTTGTTGGCTATCATTGTCAATGGTCCAGCAAAACCATTTCTGTTACTTTACTTTTATACTTTTACTGCACATTTACTGTTTACTGCAATACTTTTCTGTTTGAAGAGCTCTGGTCTGAAGTTGTCATCTGGTCCTGGGTGCATGCACTGTCTGATTTGAGACTGCTGATTATTACTTTCCTTGCCCTATTACCATAGGTAAGGAAAGTATTGCTTTCCGAAAAAAATTAAAGTACCCCAATTTCTAAATTTCTATATGTTTCAAGGCCCCCTGAGTCCAAAAAAGTGGTTTTTGGGTATTGGTCTGTACCGTTTTACAGTTAAGCTACACGGCCGTTCGAATATGATAGTCTTGTAACAGCATTATAACCTCCTCATAAAAAAACACACTTAGGGCACAACAACGTCACAGAATAGGTACAGAATGGAAACTTCTAATCAAACGCCTATCTAACCAATGCTTTTTACATTATGCAAATACTAGACACGTCACGTGACCTAGGGAAGTTCCAATCCTGGTCTTCTGATTGGCTCGTGGCAGTGAATGAGATCAATATTGATCCGGATCATTAGAGTGATCCGAACCTACCATTAATGCTATTACAATGCGGCGCTTCCTAACAAGATGGCGGATTTTTGCGTCAGGGTACTAGCCAAGTTTCCATACTGTATGTATACTGTGACAACGTAGCCTATGGAACTTCATGTACGGTAGCATAGATGAATTTGAACATTAATTCTGAAAAATCTAGAAGGAAAATTGAAATTTGGGCTTCCAGGTGCACGAGATTGATATTTTTAGAATTTGGAGATTTAAATCATTCCGTTTTTCCGGTATGCAATCCACAAGTTGACATGTTTTGATACGAACACACGAACAAACACAACCCTTCTCTCTCTTCTATATTATATATAAAAGCGAAATGGCACTCACTCACTCGCAGAACTGAAAATCTACCGGACAAAAAACGTTTAAATTTGGTAGGTATGTTCAGTTGGCCCTTTAGAGGCGCACTAACAAATCTTTTGGCGATATTTCAACTCTAAGGGTGGTTTTTAAGGGTTTAAAGTTCTTTTAGCATGTACAGTCTTCTTATTCCAATATCTTGAAATTATTATAATTGAAATGTCCATACCATATGTTAATATAGAACTATAATCTAGAGAGAGTACCTCTTCGAAACAGTTGTTCTGGTAACTAAATTAAAAATTTTGTCAGGTTGGCATTAAGATGAGTTGACTTTGTTAGGTTGGCACCAAGTTGAAGATTGAAATGCATTTATCCAGGACCTCCTAAATACCAATTAGCCATAATTAGCGTTTTCTCAGCTTTTCTGCATTTCCTCACCTTTTTTAATAATTGATGGAAATATATTTAAAAAAATTCAGTACCTACACAGGTTTAGCTGAGGTGGAAGAATTTTGTTCGCCAAAGATACGCCGATATAGTAAAAGGTGTTTTTCGTGATCAAATTGACATAATACGTTCAAATTCGGTAGAGGTTCCGCTGAGGTCTACATGCAGGCGAGCGAAGCGAGCCCGCTGATCTCATTTTTGGACGATCCAGTCGGGGGTCCAGGGGGCGGAGCCCCTGGTTATTACCCCTGGACAGACTGATATGGCGAGCGAAGCGAGACTGACGGCTAGTATTATACAGAAGATGAATACTCTCGTTAAATGAAATCATATGGAAGTCAATTATATTGATAAGAAGATCTTGTTAATAACAAGGAATTTTCTGTTAGAAACATGAGTTATTAACTTTTGTCAAGAGAAATTTTTGACGATTCAGCCAAGTTAATAACTTTTTGTTGATAACTCGTGTTATAAACTCCGGTGTAAACGCAGCTTTACGGTACTGATCAAAATTTTGTTTTTGATAATTATTCGTGTATACAATAATTTGCTTATGAAATGTAGAGAATTTATTTAATCTATTTTTAAAGAATCATAAGACTAGGTCTTTCCAAGACTAGGATTCTGAATCATTCACCCAAACTCAGTAAACAATATAAATAAAAATAGAAAATACCCTTTTTAAAACTGTTCACTCACATGTTTCGGCTATATGATGCCATTATCAACCTAACGGCTATTTAATAATTATTCGGCCTCTCAGAACAATTAATTAAAATAACATACTACCCTGAATTATGTGCAGGAGGTGAAAATTTGAGAGGTGGTTCAGTGGTTTGAGAGGCCGAGATTTGCTCCTTGATGATATAAACAAGTAACTGAGGATCAATCGATCAACAGCAGATAATGTGAGAATAATTACACGAATTTAACAATGTAAATAGAATGATTGAATGTAATGTTCAATAATAATTCATTGAATAATAAAACAACAATATGGGTATTTTATTAAAATTATATAATTGATCTTATATACATAAATAGTGATGTATTGTAAAAATTAAAAATAAGACTTTAGTACTTTTGCCAATGGTAATAGAGAGGTACCAATAATTCAATTAATTTTCAAGTAAATTATAGAATTGATACTATTAGGATTAAATTAGAAAGCCTTGATAAGTGATGGAAAAATCTCAATTAAATTAAAATTGATAGAAAATATATACGCTAGCAGTATCACATTTATACCTATTACATACATGCAAATTCAAAATTGAATATTCTACTTATTTAGTACCTACTCCTACTGTAATTTATAAAGTAGTTGACTAATTAATACCGTAATCTATTAATATACCAATTTTTATTTATAGATCGATATGAAAATCAAGTTTACTGAATATATAATAAATCATAAAATCATTTGAAGTGAAATAATAAATAGAACTATTAACATAAATGAACAATCTGATCTACTATCCACTCAACTTTATCAAATATCCAGGACAAAACATTTCTTATTAGGCGGAATTAGTTCTTTCTACCCTTCAACCTCAAGTGGAATGCTTCCTGTAATTCTTTTCGTTGAATAGAAGTTATTTCAATTTTCAAACAATTGTAATTTTATGTTGTGTAAATTTGAACAGAAATGACATTTGATCAGGAGGCCTACGCTTTTGCTGCATAATTTTAGAGTTCGGTAAGGTGATAATACATGGAAAACGAAATTATAGACTGTAAAAAATTACAAATTGAAGATCACATTGGATTACGCCTAGGCCTATCTTGTTGATTGAAATTGCTATGACAAGACCCCATGCTCATAATTTATAAAAATGATTGAAACTCAAGTCCTTCAAATTTATAGACGTTTTAGCTCTGTAAGAGAGCGAACTATTTATACTAGATTCATACCCTCATATAGAATAAGTAGGATTAATATGCGATCTGTCATAAATTGAAGTGATGACTGATGTACAGTATACATCCTATTGTTATTATACATTGGTAAATAAAGGTGAATTGACCAAATCTAATGCTTGATCAAATAAAACAGAAATATTAACATACACGTGGTTGAGATGTTGTTAGTTTATATACTGTAATGAAAAAACATTCTCTGGCTATTTTCTACAAACCTAAATTTTAAAATCCTAAAATATAATTTTTCTTTCTGTACAGTTCAACAGCCTCAATTTTCATATAGAGAAAGGAATGGAACATTCTACAATATCTTAACCTAAACATTTCTTTCTGAACATAGTACTCAAGCATTCTAATACATAAATTCATCAGGCATCTCAAACATTGAATAATAGTAGACTATTATTAGTAAGTTCATTACGGTTGCCGGTCCACTCAATCTCACACATCAACAATGTCGTTCTCAAAAATCTAACCACCTGCTTTGCTTATCATAGAATGACAACGGCTACAATTAACATGCAAAACTCAACACGTTACACGCAGATCAAGACACAAATATGGAATTCAAACATTAACTGAAAATTTGAAAAATATTATATATAAAACAGAGCATTTGTGAACATCTGAGCAAATAATAAAACTGTCAAGTCTTATCAAAAGAAACGGTTCAGATCACATGCATGAATCACAGATCAACTGGCTGACTAGAAGGAGATTGAGGAGGAACATTTCTACAGTTGCCGATGAACAACACTAATCGTTGGACAGAAGAGAGACAGGCCTCACTGCCTGAAAGAAGAAAAAATATATATATAACAAAACGCATACATCACATTACAATATTAAAAGCTAAAATTCAACATATCATTAGAAATACGTATCATGCGTATATATAAATAAGGATGAAAAGAGCATAACATAATAATTGAACATTCCTCAGCTTTGTACAACCTATTATAAGAACATCACTCAGATACGTCCATAAATAGCAACACAATACACGAACAAGAATTGGATGGGAAATTATTCTGAATAGGAATCATGCTAAATAAAAGATTAACTATTTATTATTCTATTTATCGCAATCACAATAAGACATTTTACAGTAGCCTAAACATGGAAACTGCTTCATTTTGCGTTTTGAAAGGAAATTAAAAGGAATTTAAAGGAAAGGACTACTGATGAGGAGATCCGTTATTTACATTCCATTAAACGATGCGAGTGATTTCCAATTTTTACTGTGTACCGTAACACACGTCGTATTTCCAATAATTACGGTATTCTTTGAACAAGTGAAAAACTTTCCTCTACTATGAAATAATGGAATCATAATTGAAGTTACATCATAGATAAATGTGGTTCACGACCAATCAAACTAATCAGATCTTTATTAGAATAGAATCAGAAATATCTATCACAGATATTATTACAGATCGGGTCAATAACACTGCGCATCAATCGAATCAAGACAGTATTGAGCTGATGAAAGTCATAAAAACCAAGAAAGATTGGTTAGAAATCTAAGCATGCGATGAAATATAGGAAAAGCAGTAGGCCTACCGATAATAGGTTGGTCCTAGAATCGATGCAAAATCATGAACTTTCATATTATTTACATTACAAAAAATATTAATGGCACCAACCAGCAATGGCAAATACTGCATGAGTTGTCAAAATTACAAAGAAAAAACTGAAAGCACACCTTATAATACTAGAAGTATAAATGGTTTTCATGAATCGGAGGCTTGAACACGGTGAGTTACAAAACAGGAAGACTTAGTTCATGTGAATGCAAGTCTATCTGATGAACCTGGAATTTTACGGCGTTTGATACCATCCGTGTACAATAATATTAATTTACATAACTATAGTCCAGTCACTATATACATTGGTGCTTGCAAAATATATTGTAGTTCTAATATGTTGTTTGGATACATAAAAGAAGTCCAGAACCAATTTATGCATGCAAAATTCCCTTGTTCTAATTATAGATTGCCTCAAAAACCTCAAAAATATTTTGTTCCTCTTCCAGTCTTTAGCGATTTACGCCAAAACCAGTCATTGGACAGAAAAAATCATTCTCCCTTTTTTTAGATAATACAATTTTGAGAAAAATGAAATTTGCAACTCTCTATCTGGGATGAGTACAAATTTTCGAAAATGTGTAAAACTTGAGGAAAAATAGGATTTCTATAAATTTCAGTTTTTATTCAAGAATAACTTCTGATTGACAATATCCCAATGTATAATTCAAAATATGAATAACTTTATTGATGTGCGGTTTTCGCCATACATTTTCTCTTGAAATTCTGTATTGAAATCATGTATCACCACCACCTTATATGACCACCACCTTCCCATTTAAAAAAATGAAGTTGGTTTCAAAATGACGGTTTGACAATAAAGTAGTTTTTGTAATTCAAATAGCATCCCCAATCAGACCTACCGTCAAATTCCCCTTGTAAAAGAAATATTCAGCTGTCTTCATACTTTTTACCAATCCTGTATATACGTCAACGCGCAATTCAAAAAGGAACATGCCTGTCGAATTTCATGAAAATCTATTGCCGCGTTTCACCTTGAATGCGGAACTTATGAACATACCGTACATAAATATTTATAAAGAGAAATGCAAAACCTCGATTTGTATCTTAGACCGCACTTTGCTCGGTTAATTAGGCATTTTCGAAATACAAAGAGCATTGCTATCAGGTGTACTTGAAAATCTATATGAGATAGAGCGGTCTACCTGGTTCCATGTTAAAGAGCACAGAATTATGCCCAGAGGGATTTTGAATTAGGTACCAATCGGAAGATATTGTTAATTAAAGATTAAAATTCATCAAATTGATTTTTCTTAAAACTTTACTAATAAAAAAAAGTAATTCTGTGGTTATTGAATATAGAGAGCTCTGAATGACTTCATTGGCCGCTTTGTTCCGGCATCTTTCTGAACGTGGCCTTACTCTACCATCTCTAAAAGTTAGAAATCATATGAAAGATGCGTGCCTCCTCGCGGTGCGGCTGGATAGCTTGACTTGAAAAGGCTAAAGTCAAGTGAACAAAAACGGGACATAACCGCCATAGCGGACCGGCATAACATCTGCCAGAGCCAGGTTGATGATTTGAAGCCTCCTTATTTCCCCCCCCCACCTATCATACCTTTTTCCTCCTTTTCCACACACCTGCTTTTTCCAACATTCTTTGTACCATCTTTCTTACACCAACCAAGCGGCTCCTAATATAAATAACATTCTGCGTCCCGGGGGTATTGGTATTGGTTGGATATTGGCGATGTGGCACAGGGAAATTATTAATTGTCACTGCAAAAAGTAATTGAGGTGCCCCACGGTGTAAGCCTCAGAAAAGCTGACCGGACACAAATGTCTCCCGGTCGAATGGGCCAAAACAGCCCTTGTAAGGGCTCAACACAGCTATCTCAAAATTATAATGACAATACTCTGCTTGAAATTAGGCATAATAATCTAAGAGTTGCTCAGCTCAGCATTGAAGGAATTTCTAGATCTAAGGCTGAAATATGTGGAGAGATGATGAGGGACCTCAAAATAGATGTAATACTCCTTCAAGAGACACATGTTGCTACAAATGCTGAGAGCAGGCTAAAAATCCCAGGGTATTCTTTGATTAATTTTCTTCTTCATGACAAGCATGGTCTTGCCACATATATTACCCAGGACAAGGCCATGCTATGTACAGCTGTGGATGGAAACTGTCATTCCATTGGGATAAAATATGGACACACAACAATTTTTAATGTCTACAAGCCTCCCTCAGAAAGGTGGAGCACTCCTCCATTACCGGCTGCAGAACACCCATGTATATATGCAGGTGATTTCAATTCACACAGTCCACTATGGGGGTACAGCCATGTCAATGCTGATGGAGCACAGTTAGAGCAGTGGATGCAGGGAGCTGGCTGCTTCCTGGTCTTTGATGCAAAACAGAGCCCTACTTTCCATTCTGCACGCTGGAGAACAACATCATCACCAGATCTCTGTTTTGTGACATGCTCTGAGAATGGTAGGCCACTGATGACTGAGAGAACAATAGAATCCCGCTTTCCAAGAACCCAGCATAGTGTCGCAGTCATTGAACTTGGATTGGTGCTGCCATCTATCCAAAATCGAGAAATGCCAAGATGGAATCTACATAGAGCGGACTGGGCCCATTTCACAGAAGTGATAGAAAAGACTGTTAGCAGAATCCCAGTGTCTATTGAGAATTATGATAGATTCACCAAACTGATTTATGTGGCGGCTGAAAGATCTATGCCAAGAGGTCATAGGAAGAGTTACATTCCCTGCTGGAGTAAGGAGTGTAGTGACCTCCTCAAAGAATACAGGAATTCACACAGTGATGAAACTGCCAACCAGCTGATGCAAAAGCTGGACGAGGAGAGACGCAGCAGATGGGTGGCTGCAATGGAGAGCATGGCTTTTACTCATTCCAGTAGAAAATCATGGAATCTTCTTAAAAGACTGGGAGCAGCGAAAGTGAGCACAACCCATGCAACGGTCTCACCTGATGTAATAGCTGACACCATATGTGAGGTTAGCAATATCAATGTACCACACAGAGACTCACTACATATGAAGCGACATCTGAGAAGAGAATTGCGTAGATGTACTGAAAGATCTGGCTTTGTGAGTCCAGTGAACCATAGTGAGGTGTTAGCTGCAATCAAAAACATCAAGCTGGGTAGAGCTGCTGGAGTTGATGGCATCCTTCCTGAATTCATAAGGAACCTGGGACCCAAGGCCATACACTGGCTAACTAACCTCTTCACAATTGTTATGGAGCAATCCAGAACACCAGTGGTATGGAAGAGAGCAAAAGTTGTTGCCATTCTGAAGCCAGGAAGAGAGCCTAGTGACCCAAGAGCTACAGAGCTTTTTGAGCGTGTCCTGCTATTGAATAGAACGCTGAGGGTGGCACATGGTGGTATGGAAAGCTCTGTGAGGAGAATACAGAATGGACTACCTCAGGGCTCCGTGCTATCCCCGATGCTCTTTAATGTGTATACCGCCGATCTCCCTACCACAGGAGCACAGAAATTTGTGTATGCAGATGATATTGGCTTGGTGGCACAAGATTCCTCATTTGAGGTATTGGAAACTACGCTCAACAGAGATCTGGAAAATTTGGCAGAATACTTCAAGGCATGGCACCTGAAACCCAACCCAACCAAGACAGTCACAACAGCTTTTCATCTCAGTAATCGGGATGCAGGGAGAAGGCTAAATATTGTTTTCTGTGGAGAGAGACTGACACATCAGGAAGCTCCTCGATACCTAGGTGTGCGACTTGATAGGTCTCTAACATACCGCCATCACTTGGAGGGTGTAAGAGACAAGTTAAAGACCAGAAACAATATTATAAGCAAACTGGCTGGAACAACCTGGGGTTGCAATGTGGGAACGCTGCGAACATCCAGTCTTGCCTTGGTGTACAGTGTGGCTGAATACTGCTCACCTGTGTGGGCACATAGTGCACATGTGGGAAAGATCGATGTGCAGCTAAATGAATTCATGAGAAAAATCAGTGGCACAATAAGACCAACAGAGACCAACTGGCTACCTGTGCTTTGTAATGTTCTGCCACCAGACCTCCGCAGATTGAATAAGACAAGACAACTTGTTAACAGGGTTGTCTCAATGAATGAGTTGCCAATACCTGAGGAGCTAAATAATGCACCAGCAAGACGGCTACAATCTAGGAGGTATCTGAGATTAGATGATCAGAATGGTCAGGATATTGAAACAATTTGGAAGGCAAGGTGGTCCTCCTCATCAGTAAAAAAACACCCAATTGAGAATCCAAATGTACAGGTGCCAGGGACACTGCTTGGCCGCCGGCAGTGGTGCTGTTTGAACAGGTTCCGGACATCTACTGGAAGATGCGCCCAGTCTCTTGCCATATGGGGCTTTACACCTGACCCATATTGTGAATGTGGCGAGATACAGACAATGGAGCACTTGATTTCGAACTGCCCTTTGTTCCCATGTGAGGGAGGATTGCAGGAGGTGCATGCAGCAAGTGATATGGGGCTTAAATGGATCGAAGGAGTATTACAGAGAATTGACATTTGAGGCAGACCCATAGAGGCCATTCCAAAATATGGAGTAATACTGCATATAGCATACTGTCCTTCAATGTAATTTTTGTTTTGTGTCTTTTTTTTAATAATTATGACAAGTCACTTCTGACGCTTCCACATGCTGGCCCATAAAGCATAAGCTTATATATATAATGACTTCATTCTATTATAAATGTTATTTCCTAAAAAAATGATTATTTCCTGAGTTTTATTTTATGAATTTTTCTGTCCGAAGGCTGGATTTGGATTGAACAGCTGAAAACTGAAACGAAATTACGAGGTTTTTGGGGCACTCTTTATTTAGCACAAGGAAATTTTACATGCAAAAATTGGTTTCAGACTTCTCTTATGTATTCAAACAATCTATTAAAAAATCAGAACCACAATATATTTACAACTTTAGTCTTGAGGTTGAGTGTTTCAAGAGATTTCCATGTTATAATTTTGACAAATAAGGTTCTAAAAAACAAGCTGCCATCTTATATGTTTTGTAAATTTGTTCACCTAGCACAAATTAGCACTATGAGAACCCGGAATCATGCCACTTCTCTGATTACACCACAACACAGGACAGTGATTTACAATAGATCATTTTTGGTGAAGGCAGTTAGATTGTGGAATGCATTGCCAGACAATAGTTGTTGGGTGGTGGGGCTCGGTTCGCGCGTGCAGTTGTTGGTTGGCTGTTGGGTGGCGGTGGGCTTGTTTGAGTCGGTAGACGGGGCTTCATCTTGCTATCATTAAATTTATCAGTATCCTCATAGGATGCTTACGAGTGTGAATGTTGAATGTCTCGTGTGTGCTTGTCCTTTAAGTTTCTATTTTTTTCGCTTTGCAGTTTTTTCCTTGTTTATGAAACATTTTATTCTGAAAAACGTATTGCATTGCAATTCTGTATCTATTTCAATTATCAAAAATATTTATTGATTAAGTAACTACATCTTATCCTCTTTCTTTTCAAAATTTTTCCTATTTAAAATCTTCTTATTTGCTATCTGATTTTCCCCACTTTTCTTTATTCTCTTCCCCACGTATTGAATACTTTTGGGCCTTTTTTTATTATTCAATATTAATCTCTCATATTTATAACATTTCATTGTCATTTCTTGCTTCAATTTTTTTGTTATCTCTGCATATTTTGTATTGTATTGTTTGCTAATGACGTGGTTGAGTGGTAGAGTGGACATTATTGTCCAAACTTCGCCACGTCAACAAAAATAAACAAGTCATTCTATTATATTCTATTCTATATATTTTGTAAGCACTCTCACTTGTTCATGTCTATATTGACTGGACTACTAATACACTACGAATTATGGACCCAAAAAGTATATTCATCAATTAATGCCAAATAACAAGAAGAGTTTTTCTATAAATACGATTGCTTCCTAAAATAATATTGATGTCTTCTTTATTTATCTTTGGGAGTAGAGATTGACAGTAGCCTACTCTCAAATAATTGGGAAATTTTCTAGTTTTGAAAAATATTATATAACAGTAGAAGCATTTGAATAAATAGGGATGATAATCGAGATACTTAATTTAGATCAATTGAGTTTCAAAATATAAATTTAAACATCTTGGAGATTGTAATTAAAATTTTACGTATTTTTATTGATCTCAACCACTGACCTGCATAAACAAAAATTATTCTCCCCGACCTTTATTTCACAGCTTGCTATTTTTGAATTGACCATTCCCTGGAGAATATCTACCAATAAAATAAAAGATAATACTCATTCAAATACTATGAGTGAATACTCCAAAATAATATTCCTTGTCTTGGTTCTTATCACACACTATATTCCCGTTTTCTTTAATTCTATCGATTAATGTTTTTGGATTATGTGGCAGAATAATCCTATCATATTTACATAAATATTCATTCCATCTCTAGCTAATTTACAATTTCAATAAATTCTAGAAGTAAACACACGCTAGAGTATGACAGCAGCATAAAATTATTTAAAATAACAAAAGAATTTACAAAAAGTTATCTCACTTTTATGGAAAATGAATTATTGACAAATAAATTTCCGGTATCACATCAAGAAGAGTAACAAAATTATTCTTATAATCAACATTTACGTACATGAGCGTATGACAAACTGATAACATAATATTTTGTACTGATGATCATTTCTATTACTACCTATATATATATATATTTTTTTTCATTCATCACAGTACTCATAATTACATACGATTATCATTATCGACACTATGCTATTATTTTTCAATCAATATGATAAAAATAATAATAAATATGGGTGTAAGGCTAGATTTAATTTGGCGATAGATGATTCTAAGGCGATAGATTCTTTGGCGATAGTTAGTATGGTAACTTATTATGAAATTAAAGTTCTTACAGCCATTGGACTTTGAAATGCATGAAGACAACACAGTATTTCTAGATTTGGCACAATATTAGGTGAACGTTTGAATGAAAAATATAAAATCTCGAAGAAATTTGAATATCAATACAGTATTATGGATGGAAATGCAAATGTCAGTTTCATCCATTCATTTAAATCAATTTGATCATCTAGAATTCATCAATTCACAGATCTTGTAATATCCTCAATCCAACTACAAACGATTAAAATTTGGCACGTCTTCAATCCTGGAAGACAGAATGATCGCTTGTCGAATGTATAATAATAATTCTGGCTTTGAATATTAAAATTATACAAGATTGTTCACCCTCGACTTTGCTGTAGAATTATTTCTACGAGATTTATGAGATATTTTTTTGAAGTAGGAAACAAAAAGTTATGAAACTTGAATTTATTCATAGATAGACCTTTGAACTGTAGCCTAATTCAATAAAACTTGAAGGATTTCAATGAACGATGAATAAGAAAAAATCACAGTTTTGTAGACCAACATCAATATTAGGTCGAAGTCTTTATGATTCGGTTTCATAATTATTACGGCCCATAGTAACAGATTATTTTAGGAGTAACTTTGGGTCTGAATAGATTGTACAGAAATTCATCCGTAACATAATTCCAGATAAAAGAGAGAAGTTACACATTTTTAAATGTAAATAAATGAATTGGAAGAGTACTTTTGTTACTCACAAATGGCTGAAAGGTATTTCGCATTTGATATTGCAATTTTGTTTCAATCATGTTTACTATTAAAGTGAGGTTTACGTTATAATGCCAGTGGGAAAGGTACGACAACAACGTTGCCGATTCTCTGCGTTATCCCTGCATCCTTAGTAGATAACATTCCCAGTATAATATGAATTGCTCATTCTTGTTAATAATACTCGATTATATTTTATTCGTCAAAAATATTTTGTTCGATGAATAATTGAATTGATTTTTTATCATTTTTCAATTGGTGATTAATTTTAATAAATCTGGCAACATTGCTGAGCTAAAAGAAAACCGAGCTTTGTCTAATAACAGACAAGGACTGCAACAACAATGCTAATACTGCAGCATCGATGCTACCATTATAACGTGGATCTCACTGTCGTAGGGATCTCAAACCCGTAGGTGCTCATTACAATTATTTGTAGTGGAAACAAAATTGTTTTGTAGGTTGGTGGGTTAGTGCATTGGGAATGAGATAGATAATGAGAGCTGAACCTAGTTTTAGGTGGGGTCTGAACAAAAAAAATTTTTGAAGCCCATGACTGTATGATAGTGGAGCTGATCTCAAGCAGCTTTTCTTCCAACGAAGAAACGAGGACACGATGCTCCAACGATTCTAATCTAATCTGAATCAATGACTGGAGATTGGAAACTTTTGAACTGTTCTCAACAATTCAAAAAGTATCAGTTCAACAGTAAAAGTAAAGTATCAGTAAAAGTAACAGTTCAATGAACTGTTCTGACTTTTCAATCATTTCAGTTTTAAGCTTATCTGAGCTAAACATTTCGCACAGATAAGGTACGAAGCAAGCGTCTGCTCCTTTCGTTGGACGAATGACCACTTGAGTAGCCGATCACATAAAATATAATTCATGAGTTCAAGAATCGCTTCCCGATGGGAATTGGGAATCCACCTGAAGCTGTAGGTCCACTCATCTCTCATTATCATTATGCTTATCAGGCTGGGATTAGACCAAACGAGCGAATGCTTGTCCTAGGCAAAGTTGGCTGTGCTTCCACACATTTGTGAAACTCTTCGAGTCAAAAGAAGACGACTACACATTCAGACAGTGGTCTCCTTGTCGCTTATAACCTGTATGGTGCCATCCTCAGTGATCTGTATCTCGACTTTGGGCATGTCGTCGTCATCACTACAGCAGGCTGATTGACAACCACTGCTGCCGCCTTCCCTAACAATGGTGGCGGCGGCGTTGCTCACCTTGGCGGCGGCGATGTGGTGGTTGTCTAGCAGCTGCACCGCAACCGCCACCCCAGGCGCCGCCTTCACCCGTTCCCGCGCAACATGCCTAACATTCTGCTCATTTTTCCTATCAACATATTTACCGGGGCCGGCACTGTCGGGCACGTCGATACTCAGCCGATGGCCGCCCAACATGTGCGGTTCGTTCGGCGACGGCGTCAGCAAGATACTCGACATCTGATGCTCGTTCGATAACAGGTTTTTCTCATTGTACTTACTGCGAGTGGTCCACAGGTTAGGCAGCGTGAAATTAGTTGTTGTGTGTTAGTAAGGTTATTAGGAAACAATGAATCTGAACTCATGTAATTAGATTAGAAACGGGAACATAATAACATGATCAATATTTTTTCATTTTTTACATTCCAATATAATAGAATTATATGGAGTTTCAGAAAAAAGTAATTACAAAAAGTTATTTCTGTATCAGAGCTAATTAGTTCAGAGACATGCGTTTAATAATACCATCAATATTTTTAAAGACTAAATTTTTCTGTTATTCTTTCAGAATTGAGATTCAACATTATTCTGTTTTAGTATTTTGTCTCGTAATGAGGAGCAATAAATCAACGCATAGTTTGTTAGAATTACATGCGAATAGTATTATCGATATTCTTAATAACTAATGTCTTGTGTTTTCCATAGAGAATTGAAATTCGTTATGGAACTCATTATAATTTATTTGTATTATCATCTAATCTATGTCACCTGGATTCATTAAAATGATTGGAAAATTGAAATTATACTGAATTATTTTTATGAGTTATTTTTGGAAATGGCAAATAATTTAAATTATTTCGAGGATTTTATGAGTGGAATAGACTTACTTGTCAAGTGAGGCATACAATCCGTTATTTTTTATGTAGTCTATAACATCATCTTGAATCAAATATTTAACACTTTCATTCCTCCGCAGAGATCTCCTGATTTTAGTCGAACTTATATCGTTCGTGATCCATTCCGTCACGATCACTATATTATTCTGAAAAATATAATATATTCAATTGTTTCACTATTTTCAATTATTATAGGCTACTTAATGCATTTGCTAAAAACTGCCCCTCTTCAAATTTCCACAACAGTTCAAATATAGGTTTTTTATAATGTTCCAAAAGAAGTGGTGTGAGATTGTTATATTATTTTGTTCAATCCATAATAATAATTTATTCATTATTTGTTTATAATAAATAAACAAGAAGTATGTCATAGGGCTAATGGAAGACATTCTTCAATAATTACGGTACATAGTTAAGATAAAGCATTTTGCAATATATCTGGTAAAAAATTGCATTCCTATAATATGAAGGTACCTATTTGTACAAGGGACAGTATAAAATAAAACCAGTAACATCATGTATAGATATGGAAACAATGAGTCTATAAGGCTAAATCTATCTACTTATATCTTAGGACTTACGCTGTACTTGATCTACAGTATGAGATTATTTAAACGTATATTTTATATGCATATCGTCATAACCATAAAACGCGCACCCGCAATTTGACTGACTAAAATGTTATAAGAATATCATAGACTCATGTATTCTTCCGGACAACATATCAAGCATTTATAGTATCTTAATGAAAGCTTGCAATAAGAGAAGGACACGTCAAGCCGTTGGTTGCGGTTGCCTAAAAACAATCTTTAAGGCGCTGAACACGATAGGCGATTTTTAGACGAATCGAAACGGCACGACAGAACAGGAAGCTCTTCGATTGGCTGATTGAGTTGGTGCATCGTGAATCAGCCAATCGGAGAGCTTCCTGTCCTGTCGTGCCGACTCTTCTGAAAAACGCCTTGTGTGCTCAGCGCCTTAGTCATGTAAGAGGCCCTGAAATTGATTAGGTGCGACCTGAAAACTTTAACACCAGACCTGAACCAGCCAGGATGATACCTATCTATTTAATAATAGGCACTGATTGATTCTCAACATGGCAAAGTAAACATAAATAAAAGGAGGAGCAGCTAAATACGTCAAATACATGTATAAACATTACACTTACCAAGTAAATGGTTCGAAGTTCGTATCAAAACATTCATGTTCGCTTCGGTGCAATACACAAAACTGAGTTGGAGGGCAGAGATAAAAGATATTACTGTCTGCCATCTCTACCGTGAATAAATAATTGTTACAAGCCACAATTAATTTTGCAGCATTGGTAACGCACTTATTTAATAATTAGCTGTGCAATATTTTGCTGTTCTGAACAGATATTACATTACTATCCTTTCATCTTGAGAATATATTTATGTAGTAATATTCATACAAGAGCTTCATTCAAAATTTACCACAAACCTGGTATCTAGTAAGCTGGTCAGATTCATAAATAAATTTGAAAGGATTTGAATCTCCTCTGGTTATAACAATGAGGCCATGGTCTCCAACAATATTCTCAATCTGAAAGCAGATAATGTACAAATAAGTATTGAAAGAAAACTTTTTCTTTCTAAATCGTTTTTATATCAGCAGTAAATTGATGAAAATCTCTACTTGCAGCAATGATAGATTACTTTTCGTATTTTACATAATTATCAGAAGTATTTATTTCGAAATGTTACACTAGTAAATATTAATTATTGATAATATAAATTATTATAAGAAGAGTGTTAAAAATGCTTATTACAGCCTCATAAGAAATGAGCATATATATTTAAAAAGTTTTCTTCTTTTTATTAAACATTCTTGTTTATTACATCAAAAAAGGTAAGTCGATTATTAAAAAAACTTGTTATAGCACGATCGAAAAGAGTATTGAGAAAAACAATACGTTTTCCTCTTAAATTTTACTCTAAACATCAATTAACCTATTAGAACATTCATTAAACATCCACTCCCATCTCAGAACAATGTTCAAAATGAAGGGGCAATCAGTAGATACTAAAAGATAGATAATAATTATGCGATTGCCCATTCAATAATTAGTTATGGATTGAGTTTTTGGGGTGGTGCCTACTTTAGATCCCAGAAATCTTTTATTAGAGTAGTTACTAGCGTGGGATATATAGATCACTCTTTTCCACTGTTTCTCCAAGTTGGGGTTCTTCCGCTGAGTATTATCTATTTTCTACTTGACAAGTACAAATGAAGGTGTTACAGTGAACTATTATGATATTATTGATTTGACTAGGGGACACCTCCGAAGAGCTAGGCCAAACTGCAATTTACTTGGAAAGTCAGTTATTTTTCTTACTCCTAAATTTTTCAATCTACTACCCACTAATTGGAAAATAGTTTTCTGGTCTCGTGATATTTACTGAAATCTATAATCAAGAAATGGCTACTAATCTTTAGTCTCGATAAACTAAAAATCATGTAAACCCTAAGATTCAGTTTTGAGTCATGTGGCTATTGCTTCAACTTTGCTAAAACTGAATCCTGTTTCTCCATTTACATTTTATTAAATAAATCAAGTTATTTTTATTTTTGTCAAATAATTTTCAATTTAATTCTTTAAAACTTGTGACTGACTCTAAAACCTGAATTTTTAGTATTTAATTCATTTTAACTATTAAATGTTGATAAAAATCAACATTACATTTTCACTATTAAATTTTATAAAACTTTTAAGTGAAAAAGCACTCACATTATTTGATGTGGCTGTTTGGCTTGAAAATGTGCGATACCAGCACGAAACGGAGTGCTTTTTCACTTAAAAGTTTTATAAAATTTAATAGTGATAATTATAGTGGAAACAAGATGGATAACCAACAACAGATTACATTTTCAATTTCATAAATTGAAAATAAAATAACCTATAGCATTGCTGTCTTTTCAATAGCCTAGGTTAAGAAAACGCAAAATTAAATACTACAAGCTCTATTAGTACAAGATTTAGTTGAAATATTTCCTAAGAATATCTTGTTTAAAATCTTAACAACTCAGTTTAATATTTGTTATTCAACTGAATAGTTCTTCAATTGAATTGATGATTTTTAGATCTAATATAGAAAGTGAATCGGGAAAGATATTTATTTATTGGCTGTATTAAGTTGGAATAATAATGACATTGGATAGAAAATGATCAGTTTCATTCATCAATGCCGTGCAAGCATTATTCTATATTCCACAACATCATTCTATTCTACAGAATAGTAACTCATATTAGGATCGATAGTATAGATACTGAGTCTCCCATACTAAAATTACAATTGATGGTATCAGTAATAATGCACACTAGAACTTACATCAATAGGTGACCAGAGGTTCGGTGTGCCAAAGGATTCCAGTAAATCAGCTCCGCATAATAGTTTTATCACAATTTTTTCATTATTACTGCAGTGCTGAGTGATATTCCTCAACCAATCGCATTCATTGTCATTTTCCTCACACTCATTTCTATTTCTGATACCTTTCACTGCCGAATTCAGTTTATCCTAGAAAATAAAAAATGTCCTAGAGTATTTCCTTTACATTCCATTTGTTATGCTCACCAAAAGGAAACTTGACCTAATGATAAATATGTTAGCTAAATTAAGCACAAAATTTGTCCTGATGAAAAGTAACTTAGTAAGAGCTGTTATAATACACGACTCGTTATTCAACAGATTAGTTGACTACTTATGTAACACGAAAAGCTTAATAATATTACAAACAAATCTGCTCGGGTTATACAATGAGAGTTATCTTATTTATTGCAACTCACAACAAATAAGGTAATCTCCAAAAGGGGTGCAAGATAAACACAATATCACAATGTATTTGTAACACTTTATTGACTATTGTATAATGTATAATCTTAGTTTTAACAATTGGATTAGATTAGAGTTCTTTATTTATGTAAGTTACATTTACTGGCTTGTACCTACATTAAATGACGGTATTGCTACGGTTTATTCAACAATTTTTTCAAGTATAAAAAATTAATCAATGAGAATAAAGATTGAATGCAATTAGAATAACGATAGTATAATAGCCTATTGTGATGTAACTTCATAAATCGGCGGTGTTAAAAAAAACACAAATAATTGTCCATTCTCTGAAAAGGATATAAAATAATATCCTTCCCATCAATACACGACCGAGATGTGATGGAATGGAGCTGTTGGGAATTATAACTCTTCTTAATAAGTTAAGAACACGTTGATTTCAATCTTAGAATTATGTGATGAATGAATGAGATTAGAATAAGTAATAGTGAATACAATATTGCATTAATAATCAAAATTATATAAATGGATCAAACGTTATAGGGCGGGATTTGATTAAAATTTTAGAGATTTATTGAGTAATATTGACGATATAGTATATCATTCATCCATTTTCCACATCCCATCTCCATTTTACATAATACATTATTATCATCTCATCTCAAAATGTTCTGTTCTTTAGTATTGTAATACAATACTAAATAAATATGTATTATGTAAAATGGAGATGGGATGTGGAAAATGGATGAATGAATGGAATGAAGAATGGGAAGGAAGGGAGGTAGGAATATTTGTCATGTAGTGCTCTAGGGTTGGACAGACTCAGTCATTTTATCTATAAGATATTTTTTCGAAGACAAGATAAAGCCCACTCGCGGCTCTCAATGCATCTAATAGAGTTGGGAAGTTTATTCCATCCACGAAAAGCACTGACGTTTCAAGGAACGATTAAGAATTGATAGTAGTTCGGTGATTAGGTACCCTAAGAGTATTTGCACCAGTTCTAGTATGGAAAACATCTATCCTTCTACCATCGGAAACTTCAATATAGTAAGAATAAAAGGTTACCCGAAACTAAGTCATTTGCCCTAAGTTGTATTGTCTCCAACTAATAAAATCGACGTATTATACTTTTTTATTTTGTCTTCTGGCAAGATACTAAATAGTAAGCAGAGAACAATATCTATTTTTATTTACTTGAATATGAAGAAAGTTTGAGAGACTCTCCAGGAATTTGTTTGCACTAACCTGATGGTATTGTAGCACTTGAATGGTTGTCATCCAGCTCTCCTGATTGCATTCCCAGTCACTTAGCTGAATCCACTCCGAGTTGCGCAGGGCTAATCTCAGCATTGCACAACGATGTGTCGATTGCACCAACTCTTTCTTGCCGTAACTGTCATGAACTGGAGACACTAATCCTCCTATAACCTTGTACTTTCCGAGCTTCTGCAGATGATCTCTTGCTAATTCTAATGCAGATGAAAAAAAATGTTGAAAAAAGTGATAATGGACTGACTATCCATGTATTTCAATGTGGACAATTTACAACTTTTAATTTTGTTGTAGTCTAACAATCAAGCTCTCTGGACTAGCTACTTTTTTAAAATTGATAATGAACCAGTATCCTGTGAGAACTTACAACGATGACCCTTGAATACAAATCGTACAATTCAAGAATCGAGAAGATGTTTTCAAGCGCAGCTTACAAAAATTGAGTTACCAAATATCCTGTAGAAGTACGTTATTTATTATTTACTAGATTTATTTTATTATTTAGGTACATATTTAACTATAATACTTATAGATTAGTTATAATTATTTACTTATTTATTATTAACTTAGGTACTAAAACAAATTTCGAAGTAAACTTTTTGATTAAAACTAAAACTATTAATTCAAATTTTTAATGAAGTTAGAGCCAACTAAATTATGAATATTCATAAGAGTCTCTACAAGGATACGTAAATTAGGCCGAGGATAGTACCACATAGTACATATTATTTCAATTTGAAATATGCATTAACTGAGCCGATTAATATGGGTAGGCCTACGGCCTACCACTAATTCCAGGGGTTGTTTAAAATACAGTATGGTATTTTAACTACCGTATATAGGTATATTTTATACCCTATCAACAAATAGTACAGTAGGCTATATTTGAATATCTTGCTTTAAATGAATAAAACGAATCAATAACCAATGTCTACGTAAATTGATAAAGAAAATAAAAAATAATACGACTATGATTCGTTGTAAATACGGAAATATATTTTTTTTCTGAGGGTGATGCCCACATGAGCTTTAGACTTGTGCGTGGATTGGGTAATGAGGTGGATAATGATGAGAGAATAATCTCTCGTATACATATACAATCTCAAATATAAAATAACTTTAGAATGAAAAATTATTTTGGCCCTATATCTTATCTCTGGTTGAGGTTAAAAGCTAGTCCATCATCTCATGGTATTAGTTTAAGAAAGCTGTACATAGGCCTACTGCACTATTAGTTATTATAATAAAAATGTTCACTACAGTACTAAAGAAAAAAAATCAAAGTATGGTACTCAAGTTTTTAAGAGAGATGCAGAGATCACATAGCATTTGTTTGAAATTATTTATTGTTAACAACGTTGTACTTATGTTAACAATAAATTAATAGAGAAATACTTACCAAACATCCTGAGATGCATATTTGTTGGTGGGTTGAATGAGCCACAAGCAAGGAATACAATTTTTGTAGGAATCATAGCAATTTACTAGATTTTAAAGAACTAGATGAAGTTAACTAATCGCAAACAAAACTATCCCAAACGAAGTAAAATTCTATAACAGTAACACGCTTGAACTAGCATATTATTTAATTTCAAGGTAGATTTAGGCGGAAAATTGTATAAATTATGTGATGTAAGTTCTCTAAAATTAAATCCTAAATAAACGTGATGTAATGTGTTTATACAGTTTCTGGTTTTTACTGAAGGAAGGCCATTTCAGTTTTGTTCGTCTGCTGTCTGTCAAATTTTGATCAGCTGTTAGTTATATTTATATGGAAATTATTCTTATCGATACTTTGTGTCGATATCAAAAAGTCTTTTTAAATGCTTCTTTTTTATGATTTAAGAACATTTTAATTCCAATTTCAAAAATTAGTGATTATCATACATAAAATTTGGTTTTATCTTGAATGATTCTGAATTTTTTGCCAAGTAGAATATTAATAGCTATAGCTATACGATGCCGACGTCACGATGGGGCGATATGGCAGGAGATGTTGGCTTCATCGACTTTCAGTATGGGGCGTGTCTATTCTATAGCTGGTCTAAGCTTAAAACTATCGTTCCTAAGTTCCTTAGTTCCTATAGGAACGTTAAAGAAGAGTTTTTAATATTATTAATTAATATATTATATATAATATAATATTATATATTTATTATAATATTATATATTTAATTTAATATAAATTTATATAAATTTAAATAAATATATATAAAAATAAAAATATATAAATTTAAATTTATATATTTAATTTAATTTAAAATAATATAATTTAATAATTATATATTTATTATAATATTATATATTTAATTTAATATAGTCGCAACGAGCTATTATAGTAAACTATAGAGTGGCTGTTGGTGTGCTTACAGCGCTCTCAATGTGTTACACGGCGAACTAAGGGCAGCCATGACAGAGAGAGGCAAGATTTCAAGATAAGCCAGTCTGCCACTGCAGGAATAGATGTGTTTATTTTTATTCAAATTGATTTCTATCAATATAAAATTATCATTCCAATTGGTACTTTCACGAAAATTGAATGAGGTATGTGTGAGAGTATTTATTTCATTGAAATAACCTCTAGAATGTTCAGAATCGACTGATACAAAATATAAAAATGTAGGTCTATAGGAGTAGGCTAGACTAGATCATGCCGACTATTTCATAATTTTGTTTGTGATATTACTTACAAATTGAATTGCATATGAAACTACAGTCGAGTTGGATAGATTTAGACTTATTAAACATTTCAACTGTACACTGTTAATATATTATTTATTTCTATTGTGTAGAGAATGTCAATGAAGTCATTCATCATACAAAAAGTTCCCACAGTCACAAATTTTTTGGTACCTACCTATGTGTTTGTATATATTGCCATTATTTTATTGACTGAACTATCCCCAACGCAAGGTAACAAGAGGTGTTTTTATGTTGAGAAGATAAAAGGAAATAGTGTGTCAAATTTTTTTAGTAAAAAATGTCTACTATAGTTACGTTCATTCACATCTTTTGTATGGAGCAATATTATGGGCCAATTGTAGTGATTTCCATTCACGTTTTGGGTTACAAAAAAGAGCAATAAGAACCAAGTATACGGTAATGTTCCTCCCCTTAAGCACTGCAACCCGCTATTTGTTAGATTGAGAATTATGTGTTTGCCGTGTATTTTTATTTTTCAATGTTTATTATTTATAAAGATTAACTTGCTCTCATTCTCTAGTCATTTTGAAGTTTATTCGCACAACACAAGAAATAGGTTGAACCTAGAAACGAATATTGTCGGTATAAATCTAGTCATATCAGTTTTAGGGCTTGTGCAATTAGGTTTTATAATCAGTTACCGTTACATATAAAGAGGCTTACTAGTGAGTGAATATAAACTTAAAATTAAGGATTTTCTAATAAGAAACCTGTTTTTATACTAATGATGAATATTTTGCCTTCAATATGGAGAATTTGTAAGACGTTAATGTGATGATTTCTTGTTTTTATGTGGTATGATTACCGTATATGTTTTTTATGTAATAATTTATGTAATTTTCTCATGAAGTGGCCTATACAAATTGTAATTTGTCTTTGAAAAAAAATGGATTTTGATTCGATTTATAGCCTAAAGCTGGGTTTACAACAAAGTTATTAACAAAATGTTAATAGCTTAATTCTTATAGATACTATTACATTGAACGGAACTTGATATTATGTTCATCATGTGTATGATAAGTTATGTTCAATCTAATAGAATATATATAGGGATTAAGCTATTAACATTTTGTTAATAACTTTGGTGTGAACCCAGTTTAATAGATTATAAACATGTTTTGTTGAACTGAGTAGCCTACTATTTAACTAAAACTCATAAAAGTGAATAATTTTTAAGGAGTAGCCTACTATAGCCTTTTACTAGCTACTAAATTCATGTACTTACTAATAAATATGGAATTGTATTGTGCAAAATTTATATTGTTTGGTGCTAAAGAATGTTACTTTATTCAATTAACTATAAATATAAGAAATTTTTCTTTGAAATTTTTCAAAATGGCGGGCATTTTAAATTTTTGATGGCGAATATCTCGAAAACCGTCCATTTTACAGAAAATTTACAAGAGACAAAAAAGTTAGCAAATTTTTTCACAATTCCAATGATACCTAATTTATTAAGATTGGTCGAAGATAACAGAGAAATTAATTTTTTTCGTACTGCATGCTTGACCACTTTTCACCATTTAAAGATCAATATTAATTTTTTTTATAATTTCATGAAAACCGTTCTTATTACAGAAATATACAAGAATAACTTTCCTCCAAATTTTATTTTACATTGAAAAATATTAATTTCACTCAAATCGGTTCACTGATACTAATGCAGCAATTGCTCAAAATGCCGTCCTTCAACTTGATTACACAGTCTGCACCTTTCAATCATGGACCGTCGAACTGCTATAAAAGCATTTTCATCATCTTGAATGGCACCTGCTGCAGCAACCACTCTTGCCACAAGGTCTTCTTCGTTTTCTACTGGCGTGCTGTAAACAAGGTCTTTCATATGGCCCCAGAAAAAAAAATCTAAAGGGTTGAGGTCAGGTGAACGTGCGGGCCACGGTACTGGTCCACCCCGCCCAATCCACCGCTGACGATAGGTCATGTTCAGAAAGTCCGTAACAACATTTCCGAAATGAGCAGGGGCACCATCATGTTGAAACCAAATATTATATCTGTTTGCAAGAGGCACATCTTCCAAAGTTCTGGTAGTATGTCTCTTAAAAAAGTAATGTACGTGGGAGAATTCAGACGATTAGGAAGAATGTATGGTCCAATCACGCGATTACCTAAGATACCCGTCCAAACATTCAGCGAAAATCTATGCTGATAACCACGCACTTTGACCTCATGAGGATTGTCTAAGGCCCAGACGTGACTGTTGCGAGAGTTGAAGATTCCTTCTCTTGTAAAGCTGGACTCATCGGTAAATAACACATTTTCTAGAAAATTTGGTTGGATAATGTCTTGCTGAAGAAACCAACGGGCACAGTTTACTCTTGGCTCATAGTCGCGTTCAACCAATGAGTGAACTTTTTGAAAGCGGAAGGGGTGAAGTCTTTCCTTGTTTAGTACACGCCACACAGAAGAAGCACTTGAATTGATTTGCTTTGCAACTGCTCTCGTACTCGTTCTAGGATTGAAATCGAATTTCTGCAATACTTCCTCTTCAAAAGCAACACTTTGAACTGCTCGAGGCCTACCAGCAATTACCCTGTTCCGTTCAAATGAACCAACTTCTCTCAGCCGATTGTGAGTTCTTGTGAACACCTTGTCGGAAGGGAGACGGCGGTTTGGAAATGCAGCTGCATACATTCTTCTTGCTTCGGTCGCATTGCCAAGAGCTGCTCCATACATGAAGTGAATATCGGTGTACTCCAGCGAACTAAATTCCATTACAATAATTAAATATTTGTGTAGAAGCAACGTAAGAAAATATTGAAACTGGAAATTTAAGATAGAAATAAGACCTAGGAAACGTGAGACTAAGAAATAGGAAGCACTACATCTGGTTCTTTACTTTTAATGAAACAACAATACTTTTACAAGACAAACATTATCATCTGAAAACCATTGTAAAATCATCTGTTTGCCCATATGGAGCCATACCGAGTTTCAAAGCTTCATCTTAATACATCTGGAATTAAAAAATTAATATTGATCTTTAAATGGTGAAAAGTGGTCATGCATGCAGTACGAAAAAATTAATTTCTCTGTTATTCTTCGACCAATCTTAATAAATTAGGTATCATTGGAATCGTGAAAAAATTTGCTAACTTTTTGTCTCTTGTAAATTTTCTGTAAAATGGACGGTTTTCGAGATATTCGCCATCAAAAATTTAAAATGGCCGCCATTTTGAAAAATTTCAACGAAAATTTTTTTTTTATTTTTTATAGTTGAGTCTTTATAGCATAAATATTCATGCCAAATTTCAGATCAATACAACATTTCGTTCTTGAGATAAAAATTTTTAAGTGAAAAAAACAAAATGGCAGCTATAAGGATAACCGCTGAGTTTTGGACACTTCAAATATGACATTTGTAGTCTCCTAGCATCCAGGTACAATACCCTAAAATTCTCGACACTACCTCTGAAACACTCTGTATATAAAATGTGTACATTAAATATCACAAAGTAAACAACTATATTAAATAATAGAGAATATATTATTTTAATGGTATGTGGAATAAATGCATGCTATTTTGTTGAAAATGAAGACTGGACATACAGCTTATATTCTACCAGAATAGTGTATACGTCTATTTTACATATTATAAAATAATATAATCAAGGTCTATAAAGAGACCATGACTATAATAGTATCTATATAATAAGAGAGAGTAGGGTTGTGTTTGTTCGTGTGTTCGTTTGTTTGCATCAAAACATGTCAACTTGTGGATTGCATACCGGAAAAACTGGAATGATTCAGATCTGCTAATTTTGAACATAGATTCTAAAAATATCAATCTCGTGCACCTGGAAGCCAGGCAAGATATTTATCTCGGGCCACTCCTGTGTTTCGGATTGACACGTTAAGCCGTCGGTCCCGGCTGCCTAAAAAGCAGTCATCAGGTCATGTCAGAGGCCCTGAAATTGATCAGTTGCGACCTGAAAACTCTGACACCAGACCTGAGCCAGTCAGGTCACTCGATATTATTATTATTATTACCTGAAAGCCCAAATTTCAAATTTCCTTCTAGATTTTTCAAAATTAATGTTCAAACTTCATTAATAGTACATACGATTTGATAAAAAAATCACCAAATCATATGGCCGGAATTAAAAAATCTTATTATATTATTAAAGAACTGGATTATACACGTATAGCCTACAGGTGTAAAGTAGTATAGGAAAATTATGTTTGATACATCATCACGTCTGAACTACTGGACTGATTAACTTGAAATTTTGCATTATAGATTCTTGCTTAACCGAGGATGGTTATAAACCTATTTCAAATTCTTCAATATTTGATTACATCAAGTTTTCAGTTTGTCAAGTTTTCAATTATTTGTCATGCTTTCACTTGTTGTAAGGAAGCAGCAGAACATTTCTCTTAAAAGGGAAATTAGAAGATAGGTATGATTGCGGATCCTTTTCGAATGATAAAAACAGGTTTTCCGTCGCAACCAAATTTTTTCCGCCATTTTGGAACCACCATTTTGAATACAACTTCTTTTTTTAATTGAAAGGTGGTCATATGATACATGATTCCGATACAGGATTTCCAGAGAAAAGGTATGATGAAAACTGCACATCGATATCTCAAACCTTTCAAAATGTATTCTCATTCATTTCCTTTATTATAGTATAGAAGATGATAGATAAAATGGATGATATATCCATCCATCTATCATCTTCTATACTATAATAGAGGAAAGAACTGGCTTAAAGACGTATACACACGTGTATGGAGGATAGGGAAATTATGTTTGACGCATCATCACGTCTGAACTACTGGACTGATTTACTTGAAATGCTGCTTATAAATTCTTAATCAACCGAGGATTCTTATAGGCCTATTTTCAATTCTTCTGGATTTCATTACGTCAAGTTTTAAAATAGACCCTTGCAAAGCACGGGTTACCTGCTGGTGATATATATATACAAACTTGATATTAAGTTTTTATGATATTATACAAACTTGACTGGAATGAACATTAGGAACATAGACATTAGCTTATATGTATGATCATGTTATGCCTGTTATGTGTGATGTTAGGCCGGTATTAGGCGGTAATAGTTCTATGACATGAAAAAATCATTCCATACAACTTATTTCCAAAGACCTTAAAGAGAAATCTTTAAGGTCTTTGCTTATTTCATATGATCTGAATATGACAGAAATATTACCGTCCAATAGCGTCCTCAAGTTAGTTTGTTATTTTGTTGACTACCTATCATACTTTGCCTTCTTGTTTTGAACTTGGAGATATTGTAGATACTAAGTGAATAAGTACCGTAAGCTGGTATCAAAGAAACGTCAACATAAACTGGTTTTTCGAATTCTTTGTTCAAAATAACATAAAAATCCAATCTCTAAAATCATAATAATTTTGCAGTTACAGTATGGCTTTTTAACTTGTACGGCTAAGCAGTAAGCAGTATCAACAATGTAACTAAGGCTTCAAGTAAAGCAATTCAAACAGTTAATTTTATGGATGCATAACAACTGTAATACATACATTTAAAATGCTCAATAAAAATTCAATGTAGTTATTATTAAATATAACTGATTTGCGCCTTGTATTTTATGCAAGTTCCCATTATAACAATAGGGCCATTCAAATTTCCCGCCGCTTCTTGCCTCTCTCTGTCATGGCTGCCAATGTTCAATTCGTAACAGGAATAGTGGCCACTCAGCCGCTCTATAGTTTACTATAATTATAGCTCGTTGGGGAGTCGTTAATCAGTCAAGGCTGTTCAGGGTGTTCAGTTAATTGCATTTTGCATATTTTGTCCTACAAAACTAGCCTCTGTTCTACAAATTATATCAACAACTCATTGTATATTAACTCACTTATTTTCTCACACTCATCAACCACAAACACTTGAAGAATAACACACACTCAACCACAAACACACCACAAAAGAATCAATGAATGTTATAAACAACTCACAAACTTTACAACAAGACACAACTTAAAAGGCTGATTTTCAAAGACCTCAAACTTGTTTCACTTGCCTGCCAATTTGAAACTGTCAGATTATATTACTCGTATGCCCAGTTTCTAGGCCATTTATTAAATCTAATGGACTATTGAATCTTGGACACCACTTATTAAATCTAACTCGACCATTAAACCTATAAATTGAGTTGGTAATTGACTAAGAACTCAATTTCAAATCAAACATCTCTCAACTTATGATGCAAAATTCCCTGAAATTCAAGATCAGAAACATTTATTCCCAAGGAGTTGATTCCCAAAATTCATAAATGCCCGGGAGTTTATGATTATTTTGTATGATAACTAAGAAAACGCCTTTTTCAACTAAACTTATTGATAATCATATAAACAAGTTATATTGAAATTATTAGAATAAAATAATTATTTATAATAATGATTAGAATAAAAATAAATTAATATTTATCACTTCTTGATGAGTGTGTGGAGGAATAAGCATTCATTTTCTAATAATTTAAGGCTCCGCGCCACGCTTTTGGAAACTTATTATTGGCTCCATTTCGAAGGTATTTTGATTTGAATTCTATCAAGATACTTGAATAGATCATATTTCCAAGGAAAAAATATTTTAATCTTGTTTTCGTTTTCATATTAGGCGCTTTAAAAGCACATAACGTTCAAATATTGGGAAAGATCCATCCTCAAAGTATGAATTTATTTGCTATCATTTATGATGTATTGGATCTGCCCCAAGATTTGAACTTTTGGCGCTTTCAAAGCTATCAAAAAGTAAAAAGTTTTTTCTTGAAATTAGTCAAATCTAAATAAATTGATAGTATACAATTTGTAATACTTAGATAATTTGCCAGTAATAAGAATCAAAAAGCGTGGTGCACCTCCTTGATTATTGTATACGGTACCACTATTATGATGCTACTCCCATTTTATGTCTTGTAAATTAAATCTGTTATACTCACATTCCTAACAGTCAAGTAAGCTTAGTCATCAAAATATTGGGTTTACTTCGTCTTGAATTGCTCAAGACTCAAGAAGTTGAATTTTGGGTTTACTTCGTCTTGTATTGCTCAAGAAATTTAACTATGATAAATCATCTATTACTTGAAAAGAAGCTCACAATAATTTAAACCCAAAAATAAAATAATAAAGTACATACTAGAATGTTCGCTCCTTCAAAATTTCATTACTGTAGTATGTGAATATTTCATTTTTTGTGATAATAATGTGTAATATTCTTTCTACGAAGGCTTGGTTTTGAAGCATCTAAATTTGAAAATATTTTAGGGCTGAAAATTTTGTGAAGTGAAGAGCTACAAGACTTGACATATTTCGGACTATGAGTAACTTTATCCAAATTTGGGAGAGGAACAGCACAGGGTTACCTTATTTTTCCTCTCCCTATCATTTTTATGATTTACTTATTATGATAAAGGATAAAGAAGGGGACGCTTTGCTTTAATTGAATCAGTAAAATCGATAGTATTTAATTAATACTATCTAACTAACCCAACTTAATTCATCGATATAGGTGATCACTGGTTCACTCAACGTAAAATCTAGCCAAATTATATAAAAAATTGATGTAACTTGTGAGCTATTTACACTGCTTTTTTGAATGGATGATTTATTTATTATGATTGTCAAATGTGATTGAAATTGATAAATAATATAAACTATTTTAATGCAATTTATTCCGATGGTTTCTTGGGCAGAGAAATATTACCCAATCATAAGTTTCTTCCCAATGGGAATATTCCCGACTTACATTACTACCCTCAAAAATCAGCACTGACTACCCTGGAAATCTCCCCGTCTACTCACTACACCATGTTCCTACCTCACTTTGTTCAAGCAAATCAGTCTTAGCGCAAAACGCCTATAATATAGTCCAATACAAACAGAAGAGATGTAGCACCAATTCCATTCTGTTTCCATTGGACCATATTTCTATATATTTGTAGAGGTGTGAGAATGCTCTACGCCACTTTGGTGTGAATTGGGTCTTATGCTTAGTGAACTGTAAGTAGAAGTATATTACAACATATTTATTCTACCACTCCTACCTATCGCTACAACTTGAACATTTTAAATGTTATTTTCAAATTTCATCAACTCATTTTTTATCATTCGATCAATCAATAATTCGTTTGTTTTTTACTTTCCTTGCCCTACTACCATAGGTAAGGAAAGTATTGCTTTCCAAAAAAAATTAAGGTACCCCAATTTCAAGTTTTCTATACGTTTCAAGGTCCCCTGAGTCCAAAAACATGATTTTTGGGTATTGGTCTGTGTGTGTGTATGTGTGTATGTGTGTGTGTGTGTGTGTATGTGTGTGTGTGTATGTCTGTGAACACGATAACTCCATTCCTAATTAACCGATCGACTTGAAATTTTAAACTTAAGGTCCCTATACCATGAGGACCCGACAATAAGAAATTCAATAAAATTCAATTCAAGATGGCGGAAAAAATGGCGGATAATTACTAAAAAACCATGTTTTTCTCGAAAATGGCTCTAACGATTTTCTTCAAATTTATATCATGGATAGCTATTTTTAAGCCCTATCAACTGGCATAAGTTTCATTCCTGGGAAAATTTCAGGAGCTCCGTAATATTCTTGAGAAAAATGGCGTATAATGACTAAAAATCCATGTTTTTCACCGTTTTCTCGAAAACTGCTCTAACGATTTACTTCAAATTCATACCATGGATAGATATTCATAAGCACTATCAACTGGCATGAGTCTCATTTCTGAGAAAATTCCATGAGCTCCGTAATATTCTTGAGAAAAATGGCGGATAATGACCAAAAACCAGGTTTTTCACGGTTTTCTCGAAAACGGCTCTAACGATTTTCTTCAAATTCAAGCCATGGGTAGCTATTCATAAGTCCTATCAAATGACATGAGTTTTTTCCTTGGAAAATTGCAGGAGCTTCGTAATATTCTTGAGAAAAATGGCGGATAATTACTAAAAAAAACATGTTTTTCACGATTTTTTCAAAATAACTTGACCGATTTTTTTCAAATTCATACTCTGTATAGTTATTTATCAGCTCTATTAACTGGCATGAGTCTCCTTTCTGGGAAACTAATGGGGGGTCCACCCCATCCTTGAGAAATGGACTTTGTAACCTCCTTCTCGTGCATGAGGTAGGTAGGTAGAGCAGTTCATAAAAAGAACACATAGTCGAGATATTTCATCTGTAGAACAGCTGTTTTGACGACTTTAAAAAAATGACGACTAAAAAATCATTGAATTTCACAATTTACACAAAGGAAAAAGTACTCTGAAAACAATTATATATACACATATACAAAAGTCTGATCGTAGTTTCGAATATGAGCAAGGAAAGTTGTGTGAGTGTACCACACCAGATTTTTTCTCTTTCAGACACCAAAACATATTACACAGTGTAGATGGACGGATAGAAAGCGTGAACATCAAAAGCCATCGTGTGTGTTACCCAGTTTCCATTCTGCATCTAACAATAGCAACAAAGCGTCCAACATCATAACTTTATTATTATATAGTCCAGGCAATGAATGCTCAAAAGAGGGTATAGTGAGAAAAGTTTGGAAGACTATATTTGACCCCGCAATTTTGTTTTGGGTATTAAGGAGGTAAAAATACCCCCACCCCTACCCCTTGTGCTAAGGGGGTGGGGTGGTTCAAAGGTACCATTTTTTGGTTTCTCGCATATAACTCGAAAACTATCTATCTTACGGACATAACTGTTACATACAAAAGTAAAGCTTATATAATTTCCTACACTATTCATCTCACAACTTTTCTAGTTTTCGAGATATCCGCTCTTAAATGTGTGACATTTTTGAAAAAAAACACGTTCGCCTCCAATTTTTTCCTATTTCTACTCTTATAACTTTTTAAAAATTGATGGGAAAAATCAATGCAGATTATGAGCTCATAAAGCCTCTTTCAGGACTTATAACTCTCCAACAATGCATCGTAAAAATCAATGCTTATCGTAGGTTTGTAGAGCATTAAATTCTCTTTGAAATGGTGTATTATTTCACTATTCAAAGTTTGTGTTTCATTGTTATAGCAACTTTAATGTAGGGGATGGAATTTCCAATGCTGCAACAATTATTCATTTGGCAATTAAATTTGAAGCGGGTGTCTGTGACACAATTTTTGACGTAGCAGCTTAATTTTGACTAGTTAGTAGATTAACATGGCAAAAGTGCACATCTTTATCCCCTCTTTTGAAGGTTTGGAACCGCTGAGTTGACACTAGTTGCAATATTGAAAATGTTGCTACATTGCACTATCATTCTTGATCATTTGTTACATCACACAACTATTATATGAATACTTTGTATTGTTGTAACCAACTTGAATCAATTGACAATTCCTTTTTTACTGCATATTCAAATTTACTATTTGTTATTTTTGATTTTCATTAAACGTCCTTTTTCCTACTTAGTGCAGTCATCATAACTTTTAAGGCCATTTGTAAAGTGCCACTTATATCAATAAATGCAATCATTTGTTATTGTTACATTGTCTTACAATTTCTTGGCGTCTACCTTGCTACCAGGTATTTAGTAGTTTTACTCATAAGTTTTATGTGAGTTTGGGTAAAGGTATTGACAAACAACATGAACAACATCAGCCATCTATAAATTATATTTATTATGTAACATACATTTCATTCAACTTGGTATATAGTCCACTTGAAGTCCCTCATACCAAACACATCAGATGCATAGTTTTCGAGTTATATGTGAGAAACCAAAAAATGTTACCTTTGAACCACCCCCACCCCCTTAGCACAAGGGGTTGGGGGAATTTTGATATGTTTACCCCCTTACTACCCTAAACAGAACTGCGGGGTCAAAAATTGTCTTCCAAACTTTTCCCTCTATAACCTTTCCTTGACTGCACTGTATATCATCTAGTTAATTTTGATATCACATTAATTAAAAAGCTTCCCTCATAGTATAATTTTTCAATATTTTACTAATTGTATAATACACAAGAAATCAATATATTGCCGAGGTTGTCAAAGATGTGAATTTTCAATGTTTTTTGATGTAAATTATTGCAAAAAACTAATATCATGGTTAGCTATGCATAAAGAGGCATGATAGCATGATGGTCATTCTTTACTGAATCGAAATAAGCTGTTATAACTTTTTCTATGTGGAGAACCAGTCCCTTGCCTCAGCAAAGAGTTGCTGCGCTCTCAATCCTGCTACTGTGGGATCACCACCCCTACCGATGATTTTGGTGTCATCCGCAAAAAGAAGGCTTGAGTCCTCCAGTCTCAGATCATTGATCATAATCAGGAACAGCAAAGGCCCAAGCACCGATCCCTGAGGCACGCCATGAGGTACATGTTTTTCCCTCGAAGTAGCTCCCATCAGTGAGACGACCTGCTTACGATCCAGCAAGTAGTCTGCCACCAGAGCATGGTCTGCCCCAAAAACCATATCTGAAGAGCTTTTCCAGTAGGATCCTGTGAGACACAAAATTTCCCTTCTCGCAAAAAATTCTTTATAAAAATGTCGGCTCTCCTGTTTCAAATAAGGATAGAGGTCTTTGACATCTTTGATTTTTCCTATTTTAAGTGGAGCAGCTGGTAAAATAGACAGAGAAAGTTCTTCAGGGAGCTGCTTCAAATATTTGAAAGGTTCATACACTTGAGAGTATGATTTAGACACAGCAAGTGTACCGCAAGGTTTGTATTTGATAATACAATACTGCTGTGCTGAATTGCAACGCTTTTAATAGGTAATATTTTATGTTATAGTAAATAAAACCACAAAAGTAAGGAAAATCAGCTGCTCTCTTCAAGAAGGGCCTAAACATGGGTTTGCTATAATAGTTATACCAACCTCGAGAAACAAGATATTTGAATGAAATCTTCACACTTTATCAAACACTGCCATTATAACGTGGACCTCACTATAGACTAAGGATCAACAGGGGCAACAGTTATTGAACGAGCGTTAGCTTTTAACTCACTAAAGGCTAAAGTTGTTGTCCGTCTATTTGTATGTTCTACAATAGCTTTAGGAAGAATTTTATTGATCAATAAGTTTCAAATTTTGAACACGTATTTTTCGAACTTTTCATAGATCAAGTACGTTGGAGAACAGAATTGACTTACACCTTCGTCCTTTTTCAGGATATAAAATAACATTGAAAGTACATAGGAAAAAAAATTGTTGATTTATCATTTAGTCAACTGAAGAATTCATTGTATGCAATTACCATAGTTTTTCCATTTACTCATTTATAACATCAGCTGAGGCTATTTGGGAGCTGACACATGATTTCAGCTGATAATATACAACATAATTTATTATTGACAACATTTATATCAACAAAATTATACGGGTTGATATAATTATATCAATGTGCGGTTTTCGTCATTTATTTTCTCTTGGAACCTCTGTACGGTATCGAAATAATGTATCACATGACCACCTTCTTATTTAAAAATTGAGTTTGAAATGAATTTGGATTCATGTGAGGGTCAAAGATGTTGAAGCGACAGAGTAACATTTGTCAAAAATGTAACATCTTCAAGAGCGGATATCTCGAAAAATATAGGAAATATAAAAATAATTGTGAGATGAATATTTCTGGAAATTATGTAAGCTTCAATTTTGTATATAACAGTTATGTCCGCAAGATACATAGTTTTCGAGTTATATGCGAGAGACCATAAAATGGTACCTTTGAACCACACCCACCCCATTAGCACAGGGGGTAGGGGTAAGAACTTTTGATATGTTTACATCCTTACTACCCTAAACAGAACAGCGGGTTCAAAAATTTCCTTCCAAACTTTTCCCTCTATACCCTTTTTTGAGTATTCATTGCCTGGACTAAGTACGTGTCATGCGATAACTTTTTTCTCAAGCAATAAAGTTGCGTTTTATATAAGATATTCTGTGCATATGATTTTAGCAATGATTTGAAGACATTATTGTTTGAGTCATTTATTAAAAATAAAAAACAGTACAGAAATACAAAAATGATTAAAAAGTAATGCAGTTATTCAGATATCACAAATAAGCTTGCCAACCGTGATATATTTGACACAAATTGAACGGATCACGAGCTTCTTGAATGAGCCACTGAACTTGGCCTTCAATACTAGCTGATTCAGCGCCATTTCCTTCAGTTCCTTGAAGTTTTTGTTTGAGACGAAACAGAACACGCTCTGCCCATTCATTTATTTCCTGAATTTGCCCTGCAAATTCAATTAGAGGATAAAAATACAATTTTCAGGAAAGCGAAATGCCAAATCAAAAGTGAAATAGAAGAATAATTCAAGACAAAAAGAGCGCATTTCCTCCTTCTTCTATTAATTTTTCCAGTATAGCCTCAAAAATAAAAATACAATATTGACAAGCAACATAATATTAAGTAAAAAACGAATCGAAAAACAAATGAGAAATCATCTACATCATTCATCCTTCCAACAACATCCTTTCTTATGTCCAGTCACAAACCTAGGATTTACATTTTATAGACTTAGATTATTAGCAGAAAAAATACAGTTACAGTATAAAAGTTTATTTGAATTTTGTTTAATTACCCATGGAACTTTGTGGTAGCTCGTCAGGAGATTGTGATGTTTTTGAGCTAATGGATTTCATTTGTTGAGCGACAGTCTTTTTAGGTAATATAGTCCAGGTATACAAAGGATCATACAAAAGCACCTCAAGAACTGTTATCAGGGTCTCTTGAGATTCTCTAAGCACAGCCATAGTTTCTTCACAGCACCTGAAAAATTATACAGTAGCGAGCGTTTCGTTAAGGACGCAACCTAAAGTTGAATGACAACATTTATTGCACTACAATGGGTATGTTTATGACAGTAGTAGTTGATGACCCCCCCCCCCCCCAGCTTGTGATGATAACCTTCTCAACGAATCCTTTTTAAAAAACAGTTGTTCGTAACTTCCGCGGTTGACTTCGTTGGCAGGCGAGTTATCGTCTCATCATCTTGCACACTACCAGTTGTAAGGAATTTATTGAGCAACTTAGGTTATTAGGAATTCTGCAGTATGAGGAAAACTATTCGTATATAATGATCTTGCCCTGATTTGTAAGATTTACAAACAATATAAATCTCTAAAATAAACATGCATTCATCATTGGCAAAAAAAATCTGACAAGGTAAAAAAATGACAGCTAAAACAGTTCTAAAGAAAGACTAGCTCTCTTTAACACTTCCATTTGGCCTTTAATACACTTTTGCCAACATAGAGATTTGGAGTAAAATTTTACTCGATTGAATAGTTGATTAATATACAGGGTGTCCCACCAAGGTTGTAACAGCCGTTGACCATAGATTCTACTCGACATTTCTGACAAAAAATGTTTAGTAAACTTTTTTCCTATCGATCTTAGTTGAACTTGAAAAAATGCTCTTCTTCAAATTCAAAGTCAAATTTCAAACCGTTTTTTCTCGATTTTTCTCCGGGTAATTATAGTGGTTTCAATATTTAAAACTTCTCCATTTCATAAGCTTTTGAATGAGTATAAATTCGAAAAGGTAAGTTCCATGATAAAGTGTTCACAATTACTAATATCTGGGATGAACACCTTTAAAAAGAGGAAATTCACAAAAAGCATGCATCAAGTGATGATCCTAAAGGGTGAAATCACCTGATTATTGCATTATTTTCTGTAGCATATAGCCTAGACCCTATACAAAATATTAATCATACACTTTTACAATATCCAACAAAATTTATTCATAGAATAATAATTCAAAGTAGATGAATGACAGAATTAAAAAAAACAGATTGCAAACATTCAGATGGTAATCAAGTTAAATATCATGCTCACAGCTTACATGAATTCAAAATAGCCTCCATTTCTGTTTATGCAACTTCTGCCGTTTATCAAGCTTCGAGTTGCCCGTCTCACTTCGTTGGGCCATATCTTCATTACTTTAAACGTCAATTGAATTCTGAGAATCTGTTCCTCTCTGGTCTCTACAGTTTCTCTGTAAACTTCACTTTTAACAACCCCACAAAAGTAGAAGTCCATTGGAGTAAGATCAGGCGAGCGTGGTGGCCAACTTACGGGTACACCTCGGCCAATCCACCGCCCGGCATAATTGTTATCAAGCCACCCACGGACGTTTCTAGCATAATGAGGGAGGCAGCCATCCAACTGGAGCCACATATTCTGCCACAAATTGAGAGGCACGTATTCCATCAATTCGTGAAGCTCATTGACCAGAAAGTCCATGAAAACTTCACCATTTATTCTTGCAGGAAAAATAAAAGGTCCATGTATGTGTATTGTGGAAATTTACAGCACCAGCTCTTGTGAATGTACTTTTATTATTGATCTGTCCATAGAATGTTTGAAACACAATTTTGTGCTAAGATCCAACGGCAAAACTGCATCCTTGAAACAGTATAAGGTTCATCGATCTCTTAAACTGGGGTATCATGAAGTGGTCGAAAGTTATTGTTCTTCAATATTCTTTGCCGGATGCTGGATCGAGGATTCTGCTCGAAATACTTTAGAATAAGATTCTCAAAAGCTTTAGAAATAAGGACTGGCCTCTCGTACCTTGAAACTGATCCAAGACCCTCACCATCTTGACATCTGTCAATCTTAAAGACGTGTTATGAGATGAGTGTTTTCGGTCAGGAAAACGTCTCCTGTATACTCTCTCTGCCTCTCTTGAATTGTATCCACACTCTCCATACACCAATAACATGTTCAAGTAGTCTACTCAATCAAGGTAAATTTCATGATAATGAACGCGAACACTTCTCACTAGCCAAAGTTGATACATATCATGCCAATTAACAGGAAAACACACTGAAAACTATATTGAAAATAGGCTGAAACATACACTTCTTGTTATTTTATTCAGGATTTATGGTACTGGAGATAATGCAAGTTATTGAAAAAGTCATATCATTGTAGAATGTTAAAATGATGATTAAAACTTGTAAATATTGTCAGAGAGAAATCAGATGATTTTACCCTTAGGATCAACACTTGATGCATGCTGTTTGTGAATTTCCTCATTTTGAAGGTGTTCGTTCATTCCAGATATTAGCAGTTTTGAACAATTTATCATGGAACTTACCTTTTCGAATTTATACTCATTCGAAAGTTTATAAAATTGAGAAGTTTTTGAAATATTGAAACCACTATAATTACCCGGAGAAAAATCAAGAAAAAAACGGTTTGAAATTTGACTTTGAATTTGAAGAAGAGCATTTTTTCAAGTTTAAGCCCTAATAAAATACTACAAAATATCTAACAACAAATAAAATTGCATTAATCTTGTTAGAAATGTTTTTCTCTTTCCAACAATACCCTTGAAATTGAAATTCGACCAGTAGTTTTCGAGTTATAGAGTATTTAATTACCGGAAGTAAGCATATTCTGAAAATATCGAAATATCGATAAATCTCGAAAACTAAGGTCGATAGGAAAATAGTTTACTAAACATTTTTTGTCAGAAATGTCGAGTAGAATCTATGGTCAACGGCTGTTACAACCTTGGTGGGACAGCCTGTATATACAGGGTGTTTCAGAAGTAGTGTCGAGAATTTTAGGGTATTGTACCTGGATGCTAGGAGACTACAAATGTCATATTTGAAGTGTCCAAAACTCAGCGGTTATCCTTATAGCTGCCATTTTGTTTTTTTCACTTAAAAATTTTTATCTCAAGAACGAAATGTTGTATTGATCTGAAATTTGGCATGAATATTTATGCTATAAAGACTCAACTATAAAAAATAAAAAAAAATTTTTCGTTTGAATTTTTCAAAATGGCGGCCATTTTAAATTTTTGATGGCGAATATCTCGAAAACCGTCCATTTTACAGAAAATTTACAAGAGACAAAAAAGTTAGCAAATTTTTTCACAATTCCAATGATACCTAATTTATTAAGATTGGTCGAAGAATAACAGAGAAATTAATTTTTTTCGTACTGCATGCATGGCCACTTTTCACCATTTAAAGATCAATATTAATTTTTTAATTCCAGATGTATTTAAGATGAAGCTTTGAAACTCGGTATGGCTCTATATGGGCAAACAGATGATTTTACAATGGTTTTCAGATGATAATGTTTGTCTTGTAAAAGTATTGTTGTTTCATTAAAAGTAAAGAACCAGATGTAGTGCTTCCTATTTCTTAGTCTCACGTTTCCTAGGTCTTATTTCTATCTTAAATTTCCAGTTTCAATATTTTCTTACATTGCTTCTACACAAATATTTAATTATTGTAATGGAATTTAGTTCGCTGGAGTACACCGATATTCACTTCATGTATGGAGCAGCTCTTGGCAATGCGACCGAAGCAAGATGAATGTATGCAGCTGCATTTCCAAACCGCCGTCTCCCTTCCGACAAGGTGTTCACAAGAACTCACAATCGGCTGAGAGAAGTTGGTTCATTTGAACGGAACAGGGTAATTGCTGGTAGGCCTCGAGCAGTTCGAAATGTTGCTTTTGAAGAGGAAGTATTGCAGAAATTCGATTTCAATCCTAGAACGAGTACGAGAGCAGTTGCAAAGCAAATCAATTCAAGTGCTTCTTCTGTGTGGCGTGTACTAAACAAGGAAAGACTTCACCCCTTCCGCTTTCAAAAAGTTCACTCATTGGTTGAACGCGACTATGAGCCAAGAGTAAACTGTGCCCGTTGGTTTCTTCAGCAAGACATTATCCAACCAAATTTTCTAGAAAATGTGTTATTTACCGATGAGTCCAGCTTTACAAGAGAAGGAATCTTCAACTCTCGCAACAGTCACGTCTGGGCCTTAGACAATCCTCATGAGGTCAAAGTGCGTGGTTATCAGCATAGATTTTCGCTGAATGTTTGGACGGGTATCTTAGGTATTCGCGTGATTGGACCATACATTCTTCCTAATCGTCTGAATTCTCCACGTACATTACTTTTTTAAGAGACATACTACCAGAACTTTTGGAAGATGTGCCTCTTGCAAACAGATATAATATTTGGTTTCAACATGATGGTGCCCCTGCTCATTTCGGAAATGTTGTTACGGACTTTCTGAACATGACCTATCGTCAGCGGTGGATTGGGCGGGGTGGACCAGTACCGTGGCCCGCACGTTCACCTGACCTCAACCCTTTAGATTTTTTTTTCTGGGGCCATATGAAAGACCTTGTTTACAGCACGCCAGTAGAAAACGAAGAAGACCTTGTGGCAAGAGTGGTTGCTGCAGCAGGTGCCATTCAAGATGATGAAAATGCTTTTATAGCAGTTCGACGGTCCATGATTGAAAGGTGCAGACTGTGTAATCAAGTTGAAGGACGGCATTTTGAGCAATTGCTGCATTAGTATCAGTGAACCGATTTGAGTGAAATTAATATTTTTCAATGTAAAATAAAATTTGGAGGAAAGTTATTCTTGTATATTTCTGTAATAAGAACGGTTTTCATGAAATTATAAAAAAAAAATAATATTGATCTTTAAATGGTGAAAAGTGGTCATCCATGCAGTACAAAAAAAATTAATTTCTCTGTTATTCTTCGACCAATCTTGATAAATTAGGTATCATTGGAATCGTGAAAAAATTTGCTACCTTTTTTGTCTCTTGTAAGTTTTTTGTAAAATGGACGGTTTTCGAGATATTCGCCATTAAAAATTTAAAATGGCCGCCATTTTAAAAAATTTCAACGAAAAATTTTTTTTTATTTTTTATAGTTGAGTCTTTATAGCATAAATATTCATGCCAAATTTCAGATCAATACAACATTTCGTTCTTGAGATAAAAATTTTTAAGTGAAAAAAACAAAATGGCAGCTATAAGGATAACCGCTGAGTTTTGGACACTTCGAATATGACATTTGTAGTCTCCTAGCATCCAGGTACAATACCCTAAAATTCTCGACACTACTTCTGAAACATTCTGTATATTTTTCATTAGCATTGTTTAAGAAACTAATAATATATTTTTCGCCCCACTTGGATGTAATGAGCTGGTTTACGTGCCTCATATGGAGGCCGAAAGTGATTGTTTTCTGACCAGGCCGGTAAAATTTTTACGGCCCTAGGGCTGTAAAATAACCTTGAAGTCAGCTGATTCTGATTTGATGTGAACGTGTTTACAAAATAGTTTATGAAACGGAATCAGTTAATGCTTCTAGAATTGAATAAAGTTTTTGCAATAAGATACTATCATTTTATTTGGATGAATGAAATACAAATGAGATATTATAAAGGAGTGAACAATTTATAGATGAGTGAAGCTCATTGATTGGGGATTAGATTCATGAACAGTAATGGATCGATACAATATGGGTTCTATGTTACCTTCTGAAAACTCCTTCCACTCCTAGAATGCCCATTCCATCAACAATGTCTCTGGATAGTCGGAATGGAATTGGCTCGGGCATTGGAAGATTTCTTCCCATATCGAACGCAATACCTTTAACACAAAAAGTCGAAATTTTATTGAGTGAGATTTCTACACAAATTCTTTGGATGCTTTACTCTCTCGAATTGGATTTGCAACGTTGTTGATAATATTTAACATTATTACATTCTTCCAACTTCAAATAATCACATTTGATAAACAAAACTATTTGGATTGGTATTATCAATTTTGTCATGATACTCAGATAAATTTCTGTGCACAGAAACTGTCAAACGTACTCGGAAGAACGTATTTTGGTCTCCAATGAATTTTAAAGTTAGAAGAGCGGCTGCATGGTATGCATTTTGTACCAAATTGTATGCTAAAGGCTGGCAATATTTACAAGATATTTTGATAGAATTATTTCAAACGCAAGCAGCTGATTGCCTCTAGAAAGGCTGTAATGGAACACTGCTTGGATTATTCGAGGCGAGGTTGTCATTTTCACTATTTATAATCATATGGCTTTCAGTTGCTGAATTTTTCAATCGTTATGCATTTTGTTTTTGTTGATCCCAGCTATTGACAGCATATGGTGGCACACCATTCAACCGCTATCCTTGACTTTGAAACTCCTGAGAGGCCAAAATACGTTCTTTCGAGTACGTTTGCAATTGAAAAAATGATTTCAATTATTTCTGAGAAACTTTCTCGCTTTCACCACCGACTTATCTTTCGAAACAAAAAAGTTTCTAGCATGTCGAAAATTTCATGTTTTCTGCTCGAAATGTCTCGACATTGGTGAACATAATCATTAATTAAAAAATAACTATAGGTCGGATAAAAATGATCCAGACACCAATAGAAAGGAGGCATTCTCCCCGTTAATTTGATATAAAATTATTACGCCTTACGACGCCCCATGATTCTGAGTGAAGTGATATTCAAAAGATAAACAAATTTTCGCGATGTTTCCAATTTTTATCATAAAAGTTAAATTTCCTTTTAATACTTCAACCCTGAAACTTTTTTAGCACTACTAGGATATCGGGGGTGATATTCTACGTCCGATTCTGACGTTGAATTGGAAATTTGAGAAAGTTGCAATTTTAAAAGATTTGGCAAACCTGTAATTTCTTCGGATGGAGGGCCATGTCTAAACTTATTTTACACAGACTATAAAGTAGTCACCCCTACAACTGAAGTAGAAGGCGCATGGAGCTCCACTCATCTTATCGATAGCTTATCAGCGCAAAAACAACACCAATCGCTTCCCTAATCGATTACAAATACAGTCGACTAACAATGAACCCCAACCAAAGAGCTGACTAGGGAATAGGTATGTTGTAATTGAGAAAATAATATCATTATTTTATAGTAGAAGCTCAGTTGATATTTGGGTGTCTCAAATAGGAAATATAATCAACAGGAAACAGTGGATCTTAATTAAAACAAGCGGTAAAGTTTTTTTCGCCCCACTTGGATGTAATGAGCTGTTTTTCGTGCGTCATATGGAGGCCGAAAGTGATTGTTTTCTGACCAGGCCGGTAAAATTTTTACGGCCCTGGGGCTGTAAGATAACCTTGAAGTCAGCTGATTCTAATTTGATGTGAACGTGTTTACAAAATAGTTTATGAAACGGAATCAGTTTATACTTCTAGAATTGAATAAAGTATTTTGCAATAAGATACTATCATTTTATTTGGATGAATGAAATACAAATAAGATATTATAAACTATTCAAATTCAATTTTCAGAGTATAATAGAATCTAACCTCAAACCTCATAGTACTGCCTTTATCACGAAACCTGGTGGTTAATTTTCGAACTACTTGGACAATATCCATGGTGCTGAACGTTTTTACAAAAAGTTTATGAAACGGAATTAGTTTATGCTTCTAGAATTGAATAAAGTATTCTGCAATAATATACTGTCATTTTATTTGAATGAATGAAATACAGATAAGATATATATTATAAACTATTCAAATTCGATTTTCAGAGTAGGATAGAACTTCTAACCTAAACTTCCAAAGTTGACGACAACAAGCATTGTTGACGTTGACATTCAGATTGGCCAAATTTAAAGTGTGCTAAAACAGCTGATCAGAAAACTTTTCATCATTTTGTGTTTATTATTCAATGATTAAAACAGTTATAAGAATATCATCTTATTGTCATTTGAAAGAATAAAAAAGTATAAACTCAATCTCCCACATAATTGAACATAATCTTTTAGGTTATTTAAACAAATCAGAATAAAAAATAAAAATACTTGGAAAACTTCCTGATATTCAGATTACCTCAGATTTGCTAGAGGTATGAACTTCCACTTTTGCTCTCAGAAGTGCTTAATAAACAATTATTTTCATATAATTATAAATATTGTTTATTTTTCTGTGTGGCGAAAAATAGCGTTCGCACCACGGGAAAAAATGTTTTTCCGGCTCTCAATCTTTTCTAGTCCTCGGCCTACGGCCTCGGACTTGAAACCCGATTTTGAGCCGGAAAAGTCTCATTTTCGGCCCTAGGTGCAAAATATACTATTCTTAGTTATCAAGTTGATAATGCTTCATCGTTCTCCAAAATATTTAATTTATGATGCATTTGCGTTATAACAGAATTAATAATAAAAGTGTATTGTCTAAAAATTTGATAACACAACTAGAAAATAACTCACCAAAATCGATGTGTATAACTTCAGCCGTTTTATTATCAATCAGTATGTTGGTGAAATGTCTGTCTCCAATTCCCAAGATATAACCAGTCATTGATGAACAAGCAACACTAGAAACAAATCACAAACCAGATATAGCCAGATGTATATAGCGAGAAAATTAATGAATTTTTGGGATAAATTAATAACTTTTGAGGGAATTTTACATTTGTACTTGTTGAAACAAAGTTGATTTAGTCAACAATAAAACTCATTGAAAAAGCCAAGTTTTGCTACTAAACTATTTTTTAATAGAAAAAATATTAATGATGCAAGATGGCATAAATAAAGGTGACAGTTAATAATTAATTAAACACTAAGGAGAATATTAATCTTGAATGGTGCAAGAAGGGAGGAGAGGAGGTCATCCTGGCTCCAGGCTGATGGGAAGGATCTGTCATGCTTAGGAGTGAGAAGGAACTAGAAGAGGCGGACAAGTCAGAGAGATGAATGGAGGCAAACTGCAGTTGAGGAGGCCTAGTTCCAGGTAGGGCTGTAGCGCTTCGTAGAAAGTAAGTAAGGTAATACAGTCATCTCTTATCATCATACATTCCATTACCTATGCACAAGCCTGGAGCTCGTGTGTGCATCACCCTCAGAAAGAAATTGTATTACACGAAGAAAACATTTTGGACAACAAAGACTTGTAACTCTTATTGTATTGTTGTATATACTCGTATGGTGCATAATATATTAAATTTAGCCTAAAATCTATCTGAGATAGAACGGTCTACCTCTTCTCAATTTAAAGTGTAGTAATTGGAAGATATAGTTGATTGATTAGATACTTCCATTTACTTTGATACTTTTATTCTTGATTTTTTAACTAGCTTATCTTGGAAAATTCAAGCTTAAGATCAATAGGTATTGATGGTTGAATTGTCATCACAACCAGTCATATTTTGATTAAAATAGTTCAATATAAAATTTTATAATCCTTATAGAATGTATTTATACTAATAAATTACCTGTGTATGTAGGCCAATCGTTTTTCGAACCAATCTCCAGGTGTGGAGAAGTTCTCGATGAAGTAGTTGTGCATGACTGGCTGAATACCATCGCAGATTTCATTGAATACTCGCAATTTGGTATCTTTCGATTTGCTGGAAACCTGATTCTGTTAAACGGAAGAGAAGTTGAAAATATTTCAAGATATTTACATTATTGAATGAAAAACACTAAGAAATTGTGTAAAAAACACAGATTTATTGATACTTAGAAAGACAGTTTATCCGAGATTGACAATGGTGTAATAACCGAAACCGGTCTTTCTAAGTATCAATAAATCTGTGGTTTTTGACAATTTCTTAGTGTTTTTCATTCAATATGAATAATTACCACAATATCAACTTCACAACTACACAAAAAATGAAAAAAAAATTTACATTATATGAGACTTATCGTCTAGAAAGAAGGGTATTGATTCATATTACTAGATTTGCAAAAAATGCTGTTATTTCTGCTTCAATAATAAACCATACACCTTGTTAGTAAATTTCTGTATAAGTATGTGGGCGCAGCAACCTTCGCAGAGAAAATACATTTACATAGTGGGGTCCACGTTATAATGGCAGTGAAGAAGGAAGATAGGAGAAAAACGTTGCCAAGTCTCTCCATTTTGCCACTGAGTGTACACAGCTGTTACTCAATTCATCCCATTGAATTTAATGTAATAATAATTATCATTTCCTAGATAAAATAATCAATTTCTCAAATCAATAGTCAAATTACTCAAGGAAATATATTTTTTCATAATGTGATTCGAAAATTTACTTTCATAACTGAGATCAGATTTTTATTTTTATACAAACCTGAAATGGCGGCTAATTTAAAAAGCTGTGATACAACAATTTAAAAATAATAGAAAAATGGAAATCCTATTTAAAATAAATAATTTCAATGGAAATAATTCTGAAATAACCTTTCAATATTATTTATACCGTCTAGGATGGTTAGTTATCAACTTTTAAAATGTCATTTCAGGTATTTTAATTTGTGTTCCTCATACGGTAATGTCTAAAAATTATTTCATTGTTTCAAAAATACATTTTAAATGAATTATATGACTTGTGTACTCAAATATTTCAATAGAATGAAGAAAAAAATGGCGGCTGAGAATTGTTTGTCTACTTTTGTACAGTCACTGTCAAAAGTAAGAATAACATATTCTGGCAAACTGACAACATTGCAAAGCGAGAGAGAGATAGCGCTATATGTTTTGTTGTATGATAGAAAAGGACAGCAACAGTATTGTCAATCGTACACTGCCATTATAACGTGGACCTCACTATAGCAACATTCAAGTTGGCATGGTTTCAGTCTACGAAGAATTTGCCGATAAATACAACTAAAATAAAATATGTATTAGAGATTCCAAGTACATTTCTGAAACCTCTGATGTTTCAGTTTGAAAGGGAAAACTTCAATAGGATAAATCGGTATTTTGAATGCATTATATAGTTATTCAGTTTTAGAGCGATAAGTTCAGTGGCAAAATATTCATTCATCAAAATACATTACAGACACAGTAATTCAATTCTAATATGTTCAGATACTTTATTAGACTAGGAGTAGTTTTTGGACAATTTCTGTTTCTTCAGCTCAGAAAATACTGTGCGGGTCACCGTTTGCGAGACATACTTAATACTGATCTCGCTATTTCCATATTCCTACATTCCTATTATAAACTAATAGTCCTGCGAACAGTAGGCCTCGCTCATGAATACAACTTTCAATCTAATGAGAAGGGCCAGTACAGTAAATACAGTATATTGTGAAGATTTAGCCATGTCATCTAGTATTTTCTCCATTGAAAGTGCTAGAGACACTGTTTCCAGAGACACCGGACTTATCAAGGAGGTACCTTTGTATCGTCTCCATATTTACAATATTAACATACATTACAACTTTTCTAATAATTAATTATAAGAAATCGGTCAACTGACGAAAAATGGAATGTGCAGTAGGCAATTTAGACGATGAATCGTCTCACAGACGATGATGAGACGGAAAATGATTCTAAATAAGATGGGTTTGTTGGTGACAATGACAGGAGGTTGCTAATGATGTTTTTCATGAAAAGTGGATTTAATCAGGACCTCCTAAATACTAAATATTCTACTAGATATTTAGGAGGTCCTGGTTTTCAAGGTTATGGCTTGTTATGCCTATGCAGAATGTTAATGCTCACAAATCAGTTTCCGATCTCATACCAAAAGGAAAACAAAAAAATTGACACTTTAGAGCGACACAAAAATGCAAAAAAAATGCATACAATACAATAATTATTGTACCTGATAAACTGAAAATTCAGTTAAAAAATAACTAAAATAATAGCTTATAGTTATGAATGAAAGAAGTTGGAGATTGAAGAAATGCTTATGATGTTAAATATTGTCTACAACTAAAATAATTGTTGATTTATTAGTTGATTAATTCTTGTGATGATAATAATAGTCCACAACTAAAATAGTTGACTTATCTGTAACATAGACAATAATAGTTATTTGTGTATTGAGAGCGTAAAACTCGACTTTATTGCTGGAATCACATACCAATTTTTTTCTGCAACTGCAGTATTGGACTCCAATACAATAAAGAGTTTTTTTTTTCAAATAATTTATCCAATTAATTTGATAAACCAATTTAACAATAAAAAAAATAATAATCATAATAATTCTAATTTTATAATAATTTATTTTATAATGATTCATATTATTAGAATAAGATAAAACAAAGTACAGTATCATTTGCAAAAAAAAAAATCTGGTCGAAACGAGATTCGAACCTGGGTTCCACAGTGTGAGATCCAACACTCCAGCTCTCTCCACTACCGTGAGTTGTTGATACTGATGGCGAAAAAGTAGGAACATGAATTGTTGTATCTTCAAAGATACGAATAAGTAACTTTTGAGGTTAGTCTACGGTTTTTTAAATATTACAAAAAAAACAAGAGGTCTTACCAAAAATCGTTACACATAAGTTTCTGCGCCTTGTTTCAAAGAATTTGCATACCAAATTTCATCCAAATCGGACAATAACTGCGACTGTAACTGCGGTACAAACAAACAAACAGACAAAAGCCGATCGAGTCGAAACTAAGACCTCAGCTTCGCTTCGGTCAATAAATCGACAAGCATTAATGAGTAATGTTATCATTGTAGTGCCAAAATGTTAATAATTTTATATTGGGTGTGGAATAACGTAGCAGACATGAGCTAATTTATCTTTGTGAATCACTTGATTAACAGTAAATGTTTACAAATGAAACATACCAGCATCTGTTTGCATAGCTCAGGACGCAAATCGTTAGGCCTGAGCCGTTGGTGGGCCCCCGAGTTGTCTCCTCGACCAATCAGATACTGCGCCAGGGGTGTTGTGTTGTCGCACCACTCTATCACTCCACTCCTCTGTGTCATCGGCACAACCTGTCAACAACCAACATTACAATCACATGCATTCCATAAAATAGATTTTCCTTCACCTGGTAGTGTTCTGCTGCATGTTAATAGTCGTATTTTAGACTCTGGAATAGAAATGACGGGTTAAAGAAATGAGACGGGGCCGCCGAAAACATGGATAGACAGGTAGAAGTTCTAGAGACGCTTCAGTGGTCACCTATTGTTATTGAATTTCGACATTTTCGTGGTCTATTGTTAAAGTTTCCACTCCGAGCAATATATTGATGGACCAGTGTGGTTACTTAAAGGCACTTTCAGCTATAAACCAGTGGTAGCGTACAGTCATTGAATAAACACACACATTACTATCGATGAAAAGTTCAAATTAAGTCAAACGTACGTGGTGTGTAAAGCCCACATCGATTTTTGGACGTACATTTGTTATCCGTCATTAATGAATTCATCTACCAATTTTTGAAGGGTATACATCAGATATAGGATGGGCTACCAAAAAACAATGACATTCACAGTCACTTCACAAGAAACCGTGAGAGTATATATATATACCAAGATGCAGACTTGAAAGTCTAAGTCGAGCTACCCTGTGATAGGCTACAAATTCCATAACTTGCTTCCAACTCAAGTTGGATCCTTGCCAAATAAACGTTTTTTCCGAGTACTTAGATCCTGGTTGATTGTGAATCCACTTTATTCAGTAGAGGAATTCATTCCTGCTGATCACAACACCCTAGTCAATTTAATATAATGTTGTTTTTTGTCTATTAATACCCAAGTACAGGAGACCACTAAATTATCTGATCTAATTGTAAATTTGCTTTAACTGATCTGTTTTATTTATTATTGTCTATTCTATTGTATGTGTTGTACCTGTGCAATTTATTGTATGTTTCTTTCAATGTGTATTGCGACTTGGCTATATAAAACTTCAATGTTCAACTGGCCCAATAAAAACTTGAAACTTGCCTTCAAGAAAGCACACGGGTTCACTGATGAGAGTAATGAAGCGGAATCAGAGGACAATAAAGTATGCTAGTCGAGAGTTAGAAGATGCAGCTTTTTGGAACAATAGCCCAGTGCAGAGGTAGCGCGGCCCCATCCATCTCCCTACTTTTACCCTTACATTGACTACTTTTTCTCCCTAAGAAATACAGAAGTCTTTACTTTAATATTATTACATTGTGTACAAATACTGAACTTGAAAAAAGGTTCAATAGGCTAATGCCAACACTGTCCATTTCAAATTTTTACTACACAGTCCAAAGCAAAATGGAAGTTACCGGTTTGTCACTTTCACTTTTCAAAAGAACAATTTACACTTAAAAGCTCTGAAAAACAAGCGATTTTTAATATAAAAGTTATCATAAATGTATTAAATGAATAAAAACTAAAAAAAATATATTATTCGAAAAGTCTAAAGGTAACATGAATGACTTAAATATAAGTCATAAATATATTTCCTCCGCTTACTATCTCAATTTTTATTCCAATATCTGGAATTATAATACTATAATACTAATTATTTTCTTTCCTAGAGACTAAAAGTAACACCACATTTGGTTAGCATGGGTCGATTTCAATAGGTGACTTATTCTTTAAAATAATGTTCATTTTCAGTGTAAATGTTGCCATTTATTATATAATAGATAAAAACAAATTATTTTTGTTTAACCAGATATTTGATCAATGTATGAAAATATATATATACCATTGGTTGAGTTCAAAGCCACTGATCAATTCCATCGTTTTTTTTACGTTCAGTAAAAAACCAGATTACAGATTAGTGATCACAGATGAACCACAGAATGGAAAGTCGGCTAGTATCCTGACGCCATAATCCGCCATCTTGAAAGAAATTGTAGCATTGTAATACAGCAGTGGTTTTAATTTCTAACAAGATGATGCAGTCATGTGTTGTGGTCTGGTGCACTCAAATCTTGGTTAGATTGATACCTTCCATTTTGTGTGTATTCTGTGGCTGAACGGTTGCTCATGAGTCATGACTGACAGATGTTTCCCCTGTTGATCATATTTTGTAAACAAAACTAGAACTTAACCTATTTCATTGTAATCAATTAAAATGGAAAACCATCTGGTGATTGGAGTAGTTTTAAATGCTTTGTAAAATATTTTAAATGTTATTGAATTTATGTAATCATGCATTTCTCTACTCCCAAATACATTATAATGGAGCCCATTATTTGTAAACAACCTCGTATTCAGCCATGTCTGTTTACGTTCAGCTACTCTATTTACGTTCTTTTCCATCGGTGGTACGGTGATACGATTAACTGATCAGTGAACGAACCGGATATGACGTATTTTTTTTCTTATCAGTTAGACCAAAGACCTTGAAGAGATATAAACGCACAATACCTATGCCTTCCCAATGCTAGCTCTTACTTGAAATTAAAGGTTCCATTGAGGTATTTTAGCGCGAGATATTATATAATATATATTTTTTTGTAATATTATAGATCACATAAATCTTCAAGATCTTTAGTATGTAATAATCTTCTAGGCTGTCCCCTTAATGGCCGATTTCAATTCCAAATAATCTAGCGCTGCGTGTGAGTCTATGCATCGTTCAACTACAAAACAGTACTTCGTTCAGAGCCACGTTCACTCACCGATCTCATCGTTCACTCACCGATCAGTGGCTTTGAACTCAACCATTGATTTTGATTGATTGATTGATTTGAAACTTCTTTATTGTCAATACAATTTTACAAAACAAAAATATATAAATATCCTTCTATAAATAAATAAATTTATGTTTGTATGCTAAAATTATTACAAACTTCATATCACTATACTGAATAAGAAATGTATAAATATTTTTTATATTCCATGTTATTCAAAATACCAGCCAACGAATATTCCTCATTAACTAATCAAATTTGAAACCGGAACTCCATCATAGTTGTAGTTGTGGCGGCCATTGCTGTTACAACTTTTGCCGTCAGTTAGCGCTCAGCGCTGTCGGCGGTGAACTGTGATTACAAGCCAGCCCAGCTGTTTACTTTTTATATTATGTTGTAACACATTGTTTGGTCACGTACGTTTTTAAAAATTATTTTTCCTCCACCTACTGTCTAAAGTACTTACTTTACTCCCTGAAACCTAATACCATAGAGAAACGATAGCGTAAGTAGATATCCCATGGTATAGGGAATTTATGTCGCAACTTTTACTGTTATCTCAAGCCGATTACTGTCGATTATTGTCGATTTTTACTGTTTTGTTGGGGTGAGAGTGTAGGAACGGCATAATTTGAGAGACTACCAGCGTCACACAGTTGCATAGGAAAGAACTACGTGAACTATCGGCTTGGGATAACAGTAAAAGTTGCGACATAAACGCCCTATACCATGGGATATCTACTTACGCTATTGTTTCTCTATGCTAATACTAAAGTGTCACTTTTTCGCTCTCGGTAGTAAAAAACAGAAAAACTCCCTAGGGAGTAAAAGTGACTCCATTTAAATAACATGGGGAGCATCTCTATTTTCAAACTTACATTGTAATAGGTTAGAAGGTCTAAGATCAGATGAGAAAGCATAATAGAGGTGTCTGTCATTGAGTCAACTGAATTCAATACCACAACCAGAAATTTGATTAACTCATGAAATATATGTTTGTATGATAATTATTATATTCTTAATATTAGTAGACGATAAAAATTTATACAATTTTTAAAATATTTTATTCTATTCAAAATACCAGCCAACAAATATTTTTGATCTGCAATTCAAATCTGAACCACGTGATCTGGAGTCAGCCATTATGGTAGCTGCTCAGCTGATATAATTGTTACAACTTTTGCCGATAGATAGCGCAATCGGCAGTGCCAATCAGACGACCGGTTTTTAGGTTTTAGATTTAGGTTATGTTGTTAGGAATCATTGTCACCAATACGTGAGTTATTAGAATGATTTTATTTGCAGTTTCTATAAAAAAATGTAGATGGAGGAAAAATGTTGTGTACATCACAAGCGAAAAATACTTTTTCTCCCTCAGGAAAATTGCTGCCCTCGGCTTCGCCTCAGGCTTCAAACTTTTCCCACTGGGAGAAAAAGTCATACTTTTCACTCTAGATATACAAATAACTATTATTTGCAGTTTTCATAAAAATTTAGGTGGAGGAAAAATGTTGTGTATATCACGAGAGAAAAATGTTTTTTCTCCCTCAGGAAAATTGTTCCTCGGCTTCGCCTCGGGCTTCAAACTTTTCCCTCAGGGAGAAAAACAGTACTTTTCACTCCAGATATACAAATAACTATTTCTTCCACTCACTGTTTAAAGTACTTACTTTACTCCCTGGAACATAAAGATAAAGTGTCACTATTCACTCTTTTCGCACTAAAAATAAAAAAAAAACTCCCTAGAGACTAAAAGTAGCTCCATTTAAATAAGATGGGAAGCATCTCTATTTTAAAAACTTACATTCAAAATAGGTTGGGAGGTCGAAGCTCAGATGAGAAACATAATAGAGTTGTCTGTCATTGAGCCAACTGAATTCAATCAGGACCAAACTTTTCCCTCAGGGAGAAAAACAGTACTTTTCACTCTAGATATACGAATAACTATTAATAGGAGAAGCCCTTGTCATGAAAGAAAGTAGTTTGAAATAGACAATAGGCAACTGAACACATGAATAACTACTGAATAATTGAACTATCTCTCAATGATAACTTATTATTACTTGTGAACGAATCTGGAATATGTGCATCTTCTATAAATGATTAGAACAACACTCAAAATTACTATTTGAACATTAAAGAAGTATACATCAATTTAAACAATATTAATGAAACCGTTGGATTGGGGAAATTAACCATACTTTTATAAAAATATAGATTAAATTTGCGAATGAAGATGCGTATTGTCTTTGAATGTCAAACTTTCCATCTTCCAAGACTGGGTGACCTATTGTATCATTGCCTGCATTCCAATTATTTAAATGAATAACATAAGAATAGCAAACTGAATAACCTTGTAAGTTTTTATGTAGAGTTTTCGCTGTCTGGTTTGTTTCTTCTTTTGAAGAAGAGAATTAACAATGGAGAAAACTTGCTGCATCACTGCATCTTGGCGAATTTCATCATCGAGCTGAAAAGAGAAGAATAATTGTGGTCAGAATGAAAATAAATCAACAAAACACTTCCACAAATTAACTATTCTAGTCCAGTCAAGGATAAAAGGACAAGTTTTCAACATAATTTTCGACATTACAGCTTTGTTGGTCATCTCAGTCACCTCATGTGCTAAAGGGATGGTGAGTTTTTCAAATTTGCTACTTTGTCAACTTGGCGGAGAAACCAAAAAATTGTACCTTTGAACCACCCCCACCTCAAATGAGGTAGGGGTGGAGACTTTTGATATGTTTACCTCCTTTACTACCCTTTACAGAACTGGTAGGTCAAAATTTGTCTTTCAAACTTTTCCTTCTTTAGCCTTTTTTGATCTTAATCTTCATTGCCTGGACTATATTCTGAACCGTTCGATTCTAATTTTGTACCAGAGCAAAATTACAACAAGATGTACCAGAAATAATTGATTTAGAAGATTTTCATTCCTGTTTTACATAATTTTCCACAATTTTCGATTATATTATTTGTATTTAGGTAGCATTTTTTTACATGATACTAATAAATTTGATAATAATATCAGATATGTTGTACCGGAAAAACCCTCCAATAGCCCATAAAAATACAGTCCTGACGCATTTTTCAAGCTTTGATCATAATACAAAATATTGAAATTAAAAAGGACCGACTAATGGACGTTACTGTACCTTGACAAGTTGTTTCCTTTCAATGCCATCAGTTCCTGTACATTCCAACTTTTTCGGCGCATTAACTCCGCCGACAAATTCATAAGAATCTTTGAATTTGTAGATTCCTAAAAATGGAAGCCGGTCTCATTAGAAAGCAATAAAGGTTGAAAAAATTCACCAAGCACAAAACGCTAGTGGAGCACCAGCCAAAACGTACCAGTCACATGTCACATGCATGGAGACTGCACACAATACTAGAACAAAATAATAGGATTGATTGGGTTTATGAAAAACAGGCAGTAGCCCAAAACTTCTTCAATTCCCAACTTTAGTCTAATAAAATGTCCAAAGTATGGTTAAGTTCACATAAAAAAATTTCACTCCAAAGTGAATAGAATTTGTTCAAGTCAAGAAAATGTCGGTGCAATAGTAAAGTAAAACATGAGGAGATAGTTGGGTATCCTCTAGTTAACAATATTACATAATCCCAGTAGACTGGAAATAGCTTGATAAAGAGTTTTTCTTGTATAACATTCTATAGTGAGGTCCACGTTATAATGACAGTATTTGATCAACTTTGGTGTTGCTATCCTTGTCTATCATTCGACAAAGCAGGTAGTACTATCCTTTTCTTGCTCCGCAACGATGCCAAATCTGTTTTTGACAATGAAGAAAGATAATTAAGCAAGGCAGAGAATCGGCAACGCTGTTCTTCCATCTTAATCCACTGTCATTATAACGTGGATCTCACTATAGTAAAAATAGCTCAATGTGGAAGTTCATGATTCCAATTGTACTTTTTTATTCTATGACTAATAACCTTCCACCGTACACTCTCTATGTGCTCAAATTTATTTTTTAAAACCCGAGTCATGAAAAGATATGAAATTCTAGCAAGAAAGGCAAAATACAAAATATTGTAGACCTACTGAATAATAGAATATGATATTTTGAATCAATATGTGAATGTTGCTTACCGACTATATTGTCATATTTTCCATTTTTATTATAAGGTATGGTCATTGAAGTCATCAGTACTTTTGTTAAGTTCTTGCACTGCATTATAGGAGCGCTTTGGGCAATTTTGAATTCTGAAAATAATAATGTTTTTACGTAGGGCCTATATCATCAAAGCATAATTTCAATCACTAAATACATTTGAAAGAAATAAATATTACCTTTTACAGTTATTTGTATTTAAATTAATTCTTAACAGAGTTGACGATTTCAACCTTGATTACCTTGAAACTACATTAAATATAGTGATTAAAGTGATTTAAAAGTAAGCAGTTTGTGATGGAAAACAACATTGAAGAAAATAAAAATCTGGTGTGGCGCACTCACACAACTTTCCTTGCCGTTATGAAAATTGATCACCTGACGCTAGTGTTCACGCGGATATCAAGTCTACTATTCTACGATCTGAGCCAGCTGGTGACAGGACAATAACGCTGGAGACATACGAGGTCTGCTATCTCTTCATAGTGAATCATTTAATAGAATCAACAGTTTGTAATTGAAATAATAACATTTTCTCGAATTTCGTGCTTATTTTCAATTTTAGGTGAAAATGTTACTGAACATTAATTGTAGAGATTTTCATGCTCAATCTTTTCCACTCGAATTTTTTTGTTTAAATTGTATTTGAAGCCTGATAATTGGGAATCTAAAATCAAACTTTGCGAAGATGGGGCGGAGCTCCTGAAATTTTTACAGATATGGGACTTTTGGCAGTTGATAGAGCTTATCAATGACTATTTTAGGTATGAATTTGATCAAAATCGTTGGAGCCATTTTCGAGAAAATCGCAAAAAACCCTGTATTTGACAACATTTTTGCCGCCATCTTGAATGAAATTGTTCGTGTCAGATCCTTATATTGTAAGGACCTTAAGTTCCAAATTTCAAGTCATTCCGTTGAATGGGAGATGAGTTATCGTGTACACAGACACACACACACACACACACACACAGACCAATACCCAAAAACCATTTTTTGGACTCAGGGGACCTTGAAACGTATAGAAATTTGGGTACCTTAATTTTTTCGGAAAGCAATACTTTCCTTACCTATGGTAATAGGGCAAGGAAAGTAAAAATTATAAATTCAACAAGACTATCATTGGAAAATTGAGATTGAGTTGAATGAAATGAAAATATGAGACTGCGTTATTCGTAAAATTCACGTTCATGAATAATTTTTATACATAGCAATCTAATCTAAAAAGATTAATGGGTATTTTTTAAAATATGATAATAGGTTGAATTATAAGAAAGGTAGTTAACTCAAGGACTACTTCTGAAAATTGAAATTTATAAAGTTAATGGGCATTTTTTCTAATATGATAATAGGTTGAATTAATAAGAAAGGTAGGTTTTATTTGTGACCTTAATGAGAAGTAAAAATATGTTTGCAATATGCATATATGGAAGGTAATGGTTAGTTGCTAAATCATAATAATGGTTATAACTCACTTCCCAATTTCTTTTTTTCGTGTTGGATGTATGCAAGCTGGATATAAGCATTGGATAGTTTCTTCATGCCTGTCACTATTTCATTGGTGGATGAATTTTCCAAAATTCGTTTCAGAATAATTCTAGCTGCTGCTACTCTTGGCTGAAAAAAATAATAATAATAAATTTAAACTAAAGCAATTACTCCTAATGATATTCAACAAGAAATACTACTCCACAAAAATTACAAACTTCGCTTAAACTTCTCAACTAATTATAAAGCAACAAACATTTTTTTAACCATTTTCTATCCACTTGAATCAATACTTCGATGATAAACTATTCGCTTTCCGCAAATCTTACTATGCTTAGTTTATATAATTGGTGAAAGTTATGGAAACTGCTCAATATTCTTGTTACAAGGATAATTTTACTATAGGTTGCTTTGGGGATCATATTTGCATTGGAAGACTACTTTTCTGTGGCTTAAAATTTATGATGGTCTGCTATTTTGGATCCGCCATTTTTAATTCAATATTGTGACAAATAGGCTCAGGGACGGAAAGTGCAGGGCAGGGGAATGGGCGAAAGTTCGAGAAGATGGAACAAAGGGACAGGAGTCACATTGTCTCCAGCTGAATGCGGCCAGCCACTTCCCCTCTCTGTTCCTCTCACTCCATCTCACTCTCACCTATTCACCAGTAGAAGGTTTGGGACTTCTGGAAAATTCAAGAACATTCTTTGGAACTTGATTGACAGGTGGTAAACAAGGGAACGTCTTTGGAATAGTCTAGAAAATTCGCAGCTGTTATTAAAGAGAGATAACTTGGACATGAGAGTCAGTGTTGAGTATTGAGTTGACAGTGAACGGATACGAGCAGCGAGTGAAGGGACAGTGAACGTGTAGTGTTTTGATCAAGTGAACTCTGTTTTTGTAGTATTTGAGTTCGGTGAAGTTAAAAAGTCTGTTCATCAGTGAAGTCAGTGTTTGCTAATCTTGTGAGTAAGAGTAAGAATAACGTTTGTTTTGTTAAAGTGTAAGTTAATGTTTACTGTGAATTAATGGATTGTTGATTGACTATTAGCTGATTGTACTGTAGTAAGTGATAATTGAATTTCATAGTAAGTCTTTAATCAAATTTGAGTTTAACAAACAACATTGTTATCTGTGTATTTTCAACTGTTTAGTTTAGTCTGTGCCATCAAGTATTAGTGAAAATCGTTTCAATAAATTTCAGTATATTCTCATTTGTAGTTTCACTCAAATAAATCCTGAAGGAACCCTGTTGAAAACGTCACAATATTTTTTTTTCAAAGGGAAGGTTGTCATGTGATACATGATTTCCATACAGAGAATTTCGAGATAAAAATGAATGGCGAAAACCGCACAACAATATCCCAAATCGTTTGAAAGGTATTCACTTTTAAAAATACTATTAAACTAGTAGTTCTGTGAACAGTAGACCTCACGCAGTTTCCTCATCCACAAGTATCTGATGTCACCTGTTCTAGTTGATTCAGTTGAATCATAATTTACTCTTAAAAACTTTTATTTGTTTTCTCCAAAATCAAAAACCCACTTATGTTAATAAACTCAGTTCACGTGATAATCTTTCCATCTGATAAAAATATTTCTCAACTATTTTGAAATTATTTTTTTCAATCAAGAATATTATAATTTCTTCAGCATTATTTAGTAAATTTAATCATTTTTTATTTTGTTTCAATCACCTATTAAATTTGTTTTTCAAATGAGAGAATATTGATACTGATAGGCAAGCACCCTAAAAAATATTGAAACCCTACCTTATAGAAATAGACACGGCCAGTCATCTGTGTGATGCATGCAATGAATAATCCACTTGTCAGCTGATTGATTATGAATATTTCTGATTAATCCTATCTTCAAAGTAGATGATATATATTGTGATATCAGAGTATGGAGGAGTTCCTTTTCTTTTCATATTATCTTTAAAATGCAACATTTCAAAGAACATTGTTTGTATACATCGACGCGCAGTTGAAAACGGAATATTCCTGCCAAATCTCATCGAAATCTATCAGCGCGTTTGGCCGTAATCGCGTTACATACAGACAGACAAAAGAAAATCCGAGTTAAAACATAGACCTCACTACGTTCGGCCAATCATCTATATATATAAAAATGAATGTCTGTTTGTGTGTTAGTTTGTTTGTTTGTTTGTTAGTTTTTTTGTTCCCTATAGACTTAAAAACTACTTGACAGAACGGCATGAGACTTTGGGGATATGTTGTGTTATATTGGGGATGGTTTCTGACCAGAAATTTCAATTAGGGAGCTAATATTTCTTAATTATTAATACATTTCACAGACCCATGTTTACGAATTTGCCGGATCGGCTACCGAAGAACGGGAAGATGATAATGTTTCTAGATCACAAAAAATTAGCCCACTTTTTCAAGCCTGAATAGCCGAGTGTATAGGGCTTCTGAATCTGATGCTGTAGGTTGCAGGTTCAAATCCCGTCACAGTCAACTTTTTTCGCTCCAAGTTTTCTACTTTACTAATTTTATTAATCATCATGTGTGAAATCATAATGTTCCTATTAAAGTTTCATCTTTCAATATTTTAGGTTGGACTTCTATTAGAAGCTGTTTCCCATATGTTCTTTGTTTGACCTGCGGAAAAGTTGATACACATGCTATGAAAAATGAGTAATGAAGGTGTTATTGATTTTAGAGACATTCAATGTGTGAAGAAAAAGTCCATCAACAAGCAAAATCTACAGAGAAAATTAATATCTTCATGAAAGTAGAGAATTTAATCTATATAATATCAAAATAAATGTCTGTATGTGTGTTTAATATTGCATGAAATATACAGTTTTGATGTATTAATAGTATTTGAAAGTTTATAAAGTGATAGAATAGGAATTGATATTATTGAAAGTCGCCGTTACTAAAGGTTGGTTTTGAAACAGCTATATCTAATATTTAAATTGAATTCAATTGTATCGAAATAGGCTAGCGCGCTTTATTTTTTCCTCCTCTTTCCAAAAAAATGTAAGTCAATAACTTCAATAATTACTAATATAACAGGGGTAGCTCACTGACTAGAAGTTTGCCTTAATTTCTGCCAAGTGATTTGTATGTGAAGATATGAATAAGTGAATTTGAATGCACATATACAAGTACCGTATAAGAACAAAAAATATATATACAAAATAAAAAATGGTACTGATTCTTACATTATTATGCCCGGTTCGTTAGACTACGGTTAGTGTGACATGAGATACATTGACTTTTTGGCGATACGAAGTTCACCGGGCAAGTTAGAACGAAAATAAAATAAATGAGTACCGTCGACCGGGGTGACTTTGTCCCACCTCGCTGAAAAATATTCAAATCAGTTTATCTCTAATCTCTGTTATCCGAAATCGATGTTCAACATTGATAGCCGTAACCCTGATCATTATCGAGGTTCAACAATCGATATCTTGTCAAATCTCGATATTTATATTAGTTGAATTATTGATATAAAACCCAAACTATCTGCAAACCCAATGTATTCTACTTAATAAAACAAAATATCCACCTTGTTTGAAATTAATACGGACTCAGCATTCATTTTTTGCTGATTCTGCAGCTGGAGCTAACATGCCTCGACGATACAAAATATCTTTAGGCAGCAGAAACTGCAATATTTCTCAATAAATAATATGTAATTTTTTGAAGTGGATTTTATGTGTTTTTAATGTCATTATTCATTTAACGGTTAACAGTTGGTTTCACTTTGCCTAACTCTTGAAAATTAACATTTTTCCATATATTTATCAAAGTGAGACAGTCACCCCAACCCCTGGTTGACATTGTCTCTTCTTTTCAAAAAAATATCCTCATTAAAGTGAAGAAAAATATTAACTTTTTATAATACTCTTTGAATATTTCAGAATACAATAACAAATATTGCAAGAGATTTGAATCAACTTAAGTATTAATTTCATGCTATTTACAATTTTAACAACCCAATATTGTGACAAAGTCACCCCGGTTTACCGGTACATTGAAAACTCTAAAAAACTTTCAAATTTCAGTATTTTAAGTGACAGTAAACACGTACGGTAACATTTACTAATATCGTCAACACTTTGCACAGTTAAGTATGATCTGTGAGATTTTTTAATACACTCATTCATTAAATACGATTATCGTTGAAACGGTTTGAGATATCGATGTTTATCGCCATTAATTTTCTCTTTTAAATTCTGTATAGAAATCATGTAACACATGACCACCTTCCCATTAAAAAAAGAAGTTTGATTCAATAAGGCGGACCAAAATTTAAGCCACAAGAAAGTAGATTTTTTAATTCAAATAGGATCCTCAATCAAATCTATTGTCAAATTATTCATGTAACTGAAATTGAGCTGTTAAAAAGAAATGTATAATCGTTGAAATTATAAAGCTATGTTTCTATAGTAATATATGTTATAGATAAGTTCTTTAAAGTTAAATAATAATGTTTAATTGGTGATCAATTCAATGATTAAAGCAGGGATGTATTTTAATTTGAAAATCACAGGAGTGATGCCTAATTCGAATGATAGTTAGATATGCATATTGAAACTGATATCAATGGTTATTTAATTATTTAATAGTGGATCTACCTCATTCTTCCTGTTAGGATCTTCAGCTTCTTTTGTACCGGAGTAAGAGTTTTCCAAAGATAGTATCAAAGGAATAACATGGTGAGGATGTTCAATTGCACATCTCTCTGAAAATAAAAGAAGAATTCGACAAAGAAGTTATCAACAAAATCAATTAATGGTCAAATCATAAATATAATTATATACATTATTAAAGTTATACCTTCTCAATTAAATTGTATAATGAATTAGATATATCTTGCATATACCGCATCTGAAATGTAATGATGATGAAGCTGTTTTTATGCAGAAACATACGAAAAGGCTCAGAATCGAAAAGCTCAAGCTTGTTTTTTATATGAATCTTTCTTGGTATTCAAGCTCAATGCTCAAACTTTCCTGTACTTTATTACCAATCTTCAAAATGGGAACTACATCACCTAGAAAATATTTTCAATAATTTTAGGGGGTTAGTGGAAAAAATTGATAAACGATTGATTTTTTTCATTTGTTTTTGGATAATTAAGCTCAAATCGAAAAAGTTATATCTACCACAATATTACTTTTACGACTACATAGAAAATATATATAGTACTTTCAAGAGTTCAAGAGTGAGTAAAACTTATAAAGATCCACATACATCTAAAATGAGTACAGCAACTAATATAAATGTATGAACTACTCACCAAAGAGATTGAGAAGCATTTTAGAGAACTTATTGTTGTGGACGGTGATATGAGCTGCCAATTGCGGAAGAACAGACAGAAGCTTGTAGAGAGCGATTTTTGTGATGAACTGGTCCATGATTTCGGTTAACCTATCGTTATTTTTGTTCTCCAACCATAATGAGATGACTCTGAACATTCTATGATCTTCAGCTTCTCCCACTAGTAGACATTTGCAATAAAACCTGGAATAATAAATCATCAAAAAAAGTTTCACTATAAAATAATATAAAAAAGGAGGAGCCATGAGAGATTGTGGTAGCGTTCATTAATTTCCTTCAACTATTTTCATGTCAGTTTTCTAACTTACGATAGTCTTTAGCCTATCGTTATGATAATGATGGTTATTCTATTTTTTGTTGGATTAATAAAATTATAATAATCAACATCAATCGATTAATTACTTTAAAAAAGCAACAATTGGATTTGCTTCGAACTATATGATTGTATAGTAGGCAAACATTTGAAAATAAACATGCTGGTTGACAAGAAAAAAAAATGCAAATTAACTGCATGACTTTTTTTTCCTTCTCATTTTTCTATTTCTATCTTGTTTTTGTAGTAATTTATATTAATTTTTACTGTGCTCATCTATTATACTTTTAGTTTTACATTAATACTTACCGTATAGTTCATTCATGTACAGTGCTATTTTGTTTCGTACCACTATGGGTCTTCTTAGACTCAGTGGAAATTGTCATATTGTATAAATAAAAAAATTAACTTTTCCTACAGTTACCTTGAAAAGTGACGATTCCTGCACTGATTACAGAACGCAAAGATTCACTTTTCCGCTCTAGTGCGGGAAAAAATTTTCTGCACTCCAGATTTGCAACATGGCAACACAAAATAGTTGGTGGGTTATATGGAGGATTAGTGCACAAAAACAAAAATCAAGTTGGTAAAATTGACTGTGGTTAGATTTAGATAAGAATCATTTCAATGGCTACCCTACATTTATGATAAAATCCCAATCTAGAAATCCAAAACAAGAATAATGTTCATCTAAATCATAATTAAATAATCATCATTTACGAATTCTCATCATTAAATAATAAATAATAGTTCTTTTCTATTGATAATTATTATTTCAACTCCAAGAAATGAGAAAAGTAGCAAATATACATTATAATATTCGAATTTTGAGGTTAAATGATTACCGTTCGATATTCATATAAATAAAAATAATAAAAAACATAACAATACTACAATAAATATTCTCTGTTGTCTATGTTATTTTTATAAATATTTTTCAGTTTACTTTGAGCATTTTTCTCGTTAATTTGAGCAAAAGTCTAAATTTCTGAATCGTGTTTCAGTAATTTTTAGCTGGATGAAACAAACTTAGGTACGATTCTTCCCGCTAGGTCGCGCGCTTGTCGGTTCAGCCATCTTGTTGTGTTCAGCCATCTTGCATCTCGGTTCAGCCAACAAGCTGTAGGCGTGTATTTTGAATGTGAAGTTTTTGTTCCATCTGTATTTTTTCTGATTCTTGAATGAATAAAAATGAGAACTTTAGCTGAGAATTTTCAACTTCAATTGGATTATTAATTTTTAAATGAATTAAAGTTGCTATTAATAACAGCATCACACACACACAAACATTTGATGGATTTCAGCCATCATTCTACCCATAATCATTCAATCAACCACTTCTCATATTCAATGGTAACTGTAGGAAAAATTAAATTTGAAATACATGCGCAAAGTTCCTCTGCTGCACTCAAGAAGCCATTCCGCCCTCGCCTTTTCTTTCAGTGCAGCAAACTGTCACTTTGCGCACTAGTTGCACAAATAACTATTTTGTCGTACAATTTGTTTCAAGTGCTGTTGACAAAAATAATTGAATGAAGAGTAATACTAATGACAAATACTAAGAACGATAAAAAATTAAGTACAGGAATTTTCAATTGGAATAACAATGAATAGTAAAACTAATTAATGTTATTGACAAATTAAATACTCTACTAATCGATTATCAAGGGGAATGCGATAGAAGAATCAATAATGTTTTGCTCTAAAATTTCACAAAAAAGCAATAAGCATAGTCAACAATTGAATATTTAAAAACACAATATAATAAAACACTTACGTTGATTCAGAATAATTTACAACTATAAATGTACCATGAATTATCTGATTCGGAATCAAATAATCAAATTGCATTACAGATACAAATGCTGACAAATATTGCGAATTGTATATATGTAAACATTTGCATAAATTGAAATTAACACTTACTCAATCGAGTAGAAAAGATTCTCCTCTTGATTCTTTTTTATTGTAGCTATTTCAGTTTCATCGAAAATACTTTGATTTTTCAGAAGGATCGAAGCTCTCTTGGCAACAGATATCAATTGATTAGCATCTATCTCGGCTTTTCGAGCTTTTTCTATCCTCTTCTGAAACTCTATGGATTTTGTGTACTTAGAAACAGCCTGATATTCAAGATCAGAATACCTGGCAAGGCAGCTCATAGCTGCTATTCTATCTTCACTGTCCCAATTTGAAGCAGCTTCTAGAGCCTGCAAAATTTAAATGTAAAATAATTGCTAATATTAAAGTGGGAGAATTACTCAAAAACCCTGGTACAAGTATAAAAGATAAAATTACATAATTATTCTTCTTCTTTCTTTCTTTCTCTTCTTTTCTTCTTCTTATATCTATAAAAGGCTAAGCCCCGACAGACTGAAATCACACCACATCCCAAACTACTGAGCCTGAAAACTTTTGCACAATTGTTTATGGTAGCCTCAAAACATCCACTAAGAAGGGATTTTCAGAAATTTGCCCCCCTGAGGGAGTTGGCCCCCCCAAAATTTTGTGCTTTTTAACCGTTCATTTCACAGTAAAGTCATAAGGAACTTTTTTGTTCAGCTACGAAAAAAATTAGATCTATGCAGAAAAATTCTGATCAGGAGCACAGGAGGGGGGTTCAGCAGAGGGCATTTTTCGAAAATGTTTATGTAAAATCACACTACAGCTCAAACTAATTGGCCTACAGACTTACAACTTTGCACAAAAAATATTCTTCAAACATGCTAAACGTGCACTAAGAACGGATTTTGAGATATTTTGCCTCTAAGGGTTACAAAGGATGAAAAAGGATCCTATTAAGTAAGGTTATGAGCATGGTAAAGTGAACGCCATATGGAACTGAGATAATTGACACATGATATTCTAACATATGTTGTAATCATTGGAAAGCTTAAAATAATTTTGTCAATCAGCTGATGGAATTGATTTTTCATTGATCAAAAGTGCGAACTTGCCACGTGTGTGTTTCATTGTTGTATGCTTGGCCACGCAGTTCGGATTGCGCCTTCTATCAGCTGTATAGAGTCATATACATTCCGATTGGAAAAGAGCACATAGATTTTCTTTGGTTAGGAGTTTGTTGATAATTATTTTTTCAAATTCAAATTTTATTGCTATCAAAAATCACATTGAAAACTTTCTTAATATACAACAAGTTACAAACATATATCTACATTTATATTTATAGCACGGCCAGAAAAAGACAAATTTGAGTACTAGCTGTGAGTTCATTCAATATAACTTATATATTATTTTTTGTTAATATTTTGTGAATAAAAAGTACGAGTTGATGAGAGATGTGTGTAACTCCTTATATTTGATCCAAATGGTTATTCATATTGTAGTAGTCGGGGTCACTGCAATCAAAAGTTTTTTATTCTGTGGCTAATAAATTTCATACGTATTGATTGTCCATAATGTATCCAGTGTCCATAATGGTAGTGATTGAACTACTGAAAATTAATGGCTTAATGGTCCCTCATAGAATTTATAGTATTCCTGGTGATTGAGTCTGTCTTTTTTCAAAGCGTTGACTATTAATAATAAAGCTTTATTTATAAATAGCTTACCCGGCGAACTTCGTACCGCAAAAATGTCAATGTATCTCATGTCACACTTAACTTTATTTGGTGAATCATGAAATTTATCTGACAATCAATATTTTCATTCACATCTCAATACGGACTTCCTATGTGCTTTGTCATGCAGCATTCATTATTCCGAAAACATATTCTTCTCAATCAATTGGTAATAATCTATTAGTAAAGTGTTGAATTAAAAAAATAGATAGGTTAAATCAGTGTTTCAAATATGAAATCAATGTTTTCATGGTTGTTGATTGTCAATAGATGGTCCAGGAAAAATGCGATGTACGATGAATCACACAGAATTCCATATTCTTTCCATCATCCATTTTATGATGAATATAAGCTAAGCGAAATTCAAATAAATTGTAAATTATCCTCTCATTCTTCAGTAATCAATGAATACAATATGAACAACTCTCTTTCATGAGGTGAATAATATTTTTTCAACATTTCCCAGTTTCTCAATGATAGGGGAGTGATAATTATTTGTATAAGTCTTCTAGGGAACCATTATCTACACAGCTGGTACCAATCAACTACACTTCAACTCCAAACTACCGTTTCAATGCCAGTACACAATTTATCACAGGGACATGTTTAATACAGGTAACTTTAGATGCTGAAATCATATTATCATGATCATCTTTTCGTTCTTCAGTAGCCGCTCGGCCGACAATTTCGAAAAAATAGGTCTGTAAAATAGATTAATAAATAATTATTATTAGCCCCCCTATTAAAATTTCTGTTCAGAAACCATCATCCCCAATATTCACACAACATATTCCCAAAGTTACATGCCGTTATGTCAAGTATTTTTCAAGTCTATAGGGAACAAACATACAAACATACATTCATCTTTATCTATATAGATTTACATTCAAATGATAGCCTCTCTAAATGGAGGTAGAATGATGAGGTTGACAACTTTCAGTTCTGTTGTTTTAACATTTTTTTTTCAAATCACTTTCAAAAAGTTCATGTAGCACTATACCTACTATTGTTATTGTGCCACTTCTGGCGCTATCATAGTTTCACCACTATTCTGTTCCACAGTCCTATATCTTGCAGTCGTTAACTATATATCTATAATTAATAAAGTAAAGAACTGGCTTATACAAGTACGGGATAGGGAAATTATGTTTGACGCATCATCACGTCTGAAATACTGGACTAATTGACTTGAAATTTTGCATATAGATTCTTAATTAACTAAGGATGGTTATAGGCCTATTTCCAATTCTTCAAAATTTCATTACGTCAAGTTTAAAAATAGATCCTTGAGGAGCACGGGTTCCAGCTAGTTATAATATACGACAATAAACTGAATCAATTTTATGACAAAAACAATTTTTACATAATACAGGGTGATTCTTAATTATGGTAAAATAATTTAATACGTGATAGTAGAGGTGAAAATAAGAAAAAAAGTTCTTATTAACATATATCCATAAAAGCTTCATTAGCGAGCTATAGAGAGTGAAAGATTTCGCTCGGAATTCAGTTCCTCTGGTGAAATACACCGATGCTGAATTGTTTGGGGACTAGTTTTTAAAAAAAACGTATGGTGGATTCATATGGAAAAATATCTGAAAAACTGAATAAAACTAGTCTGGGAGCTGTAGTGTGAGTAGTTTTTGAGAAAAAAGTTAAAATATGCAAAAAATCTAAGTACAAAAACACAGACTTCTACGTTTGATGCCCAATAACTTTCTTTAATGACCAGCAAACAAATAATTTTTCGAAATAAAAATTGTAGAGAATTTAATTCTGAAAAGAATTATGTAAGCTGTGAAGACAAAAATTTGCTGCTTTATGAGAAGAGAACTAATAACTCATAGGTTGTAGCTGATTGCAAATAAAACATGGATTTAAATAACAGCTGTTCCAAAACAGCTGATTTATTTTGTTTTAAATAAGAAAATATTTAAAAGAAATTATCAGCTGAAAATTATTGTCAGAAATATTTTAGCTCACTGTTGAACAAAACAACAAACTGTAAGTTAGGCCTACTGTAACCGCGCTGTGTTTTTGTTTAATCTATTAACCAGTTATTTGTAACCATTTCACTTTGCTTTATTGTGTTGAGTGTTAACTTTTTAAAAAACGGCAGGTAATTTTAGACATTATTCATACTCCGAATTAGCTGACGTGCATTTAATGTGTGGGATGGGACACAGTAATAGAACTGAAGCAAGACGTTTGTATCAAGAAAACTTTCTTAATATACAACAAGTTACAAACATATATCTACATTTATATTTATAGCACGGCCAGAAAAAGACAAATTTGAGTACTAGCTGTGAGTTCATTCAATATAACTTATATATTATTTTTTGTTAATATTTTGTGAATAAAAAGTACGAGTTGATGAGAGATGTGTGTAACTCCTTATATTTGATCCAAATGGTTATTCATATTGTAGTAGTCGGGGTCACTGCAATCAAAAGTTTTTTATTCTGTGGCTAATAAATTTCATACGTATTGATTGTCCATAATGTATCCAGTGTCCATAATGGTAGTGATTGAACTACTGAAAATTAATGGCTTAATGGTCCCTCATAGAATTTATAGTATTCCTGGTGATTGAGTCTGTCTTTTTTCAAAGCGTTGACTATTAATAATAAAGCTTTATTTATAAATAGCTTACCCGGCGAACTTCGTACCGCAAAAATGTCAATGTATCTCATGTCACACTTAACTTTATTTGGTGAATCATAAAATTTATCTGACAATCAATATTTTCATTCACATCTCAATACGGACTTCCTATGTGCTTTGTCATGCAGCATTCATTATTCCGAAAACATATTCTTCTCAATCAATTGGTAATAATCTATTAGTAAAGTGTTGAATTAAAAAAATAGATAGGTTAAATCAGTGTTTCAAATATGAAATCAATGTTTTCATGGTTGTTAATTGTCAATAGATGGTCCAGGAAAAATGCGATGTACGATGAATCACACAGAATTCCATATTCTTTCCATCATCCATTTTATGATGAATATAAGCTAAGCGAAATTCAAATAAATTGTAAATTATCCTCTCATTCTTCAGTAATCAATGAATACAATATGAACAACTCTCTTTCATGAGGTGAATAATATTTTTTCAACATTTCCCAGTTTCTCAATGATAGGGGAGTGATAATTATTTGTATAAGTCTTCTAGGGAACCATTATCTACACAGCTGGTACCAATCAACTACACTTCAACTCCAAACTACCGTTTCAATGCCAGTACACAATTTATCACAGGGACATGTTTAATACAGGTAACTTTAGATGCTGAAATCATATTATCATGATCATCTTTTCGTTCTTCAGTAGCCGCTCGGCCGACAATTTCGAAAAAATAGGTCTGTAAAATAGATTAATAAATAATTATTATTAGCCCCCCCTATTAAAATTTCTGTTCAGAAACCATCATCCCCAATATTCACACAACATATTCCCAAAGTTACATGCCGTTATGTCAAGTATTTTTCAAGTCTATAGGGAACAAACATACAAACATACATTCATCTTTATCTATATAGATTTACATTCAAATGATAGCCTCTCTAAATGGAGGTAGAATGATGAGGTTGACAACTTTCAGTTCTGTTGTTTTAACATTTTTTTTTCAAATCACTTTCAAAAAGTTCATGTAGCACTATACCTACTATTGTTATTGTGCCACTTCTGGCGCTATCATAGTTTCACCACTATTCTGTTCCACAGTCCTATATCTTGCAGTCGTTAACTATATATCTATAATTAATAAAGTAAAGAACTGGCTTATACACGTACGGGATAGGGAAATTATGTTTGACGCATCATCACGTCTGAAATACTGGACTAATTGACTTGAAATTTTGCATATAGATTCTTAATTAACTAAGGATGGTTATAGGCCTATTTCCAATTCTTCAAAATTTCATTACGTCAAGTTTAAAAATAGATCCTTGAGGAGCACGGGTTCCAGCTAGTTATAATATACGACAATAAACTGAATCAATTTTATGACAAAAACAATTTTTACATAATACAGGGTGATTCTTAATTATGGTAAAATAATTTAATACGTGATAGTAGAGGTGAAAATAAGAAAAAAAGTTCTTATTAACATATATCCATAAAAGCTTCATTAGCGAGCTATAGAGAGTGAAAGATTTCGCTCGGAATTCAGTTCCTCTGGTGAAATACACCGATGCTGAATTGTTTGGGGACTAGTTTTTAAAAAAAACGTATGGTGGATTCATATGGAAAAATATCTGAAAAACTGAATAAAACTAGTCTGGGAGCTGTAGTGTGAGTAGTTTTTGAGAAAAAAGTTAAAATATGCAAAAAATCTAAGTACAAAAACACAGACTTCTACGTTTGATGCCCAATAACTTTCTTTAATGACCAGCAAACAAATAATTTTTCGAAATAAAAATTGTAGAGAATTTAATTCTGAAAAGAATTATGTAAGCTGTGAAGACAAAAATTTGCTGCTTTATGAGAAGAGAACTAATAACTCATAGGTTGTAGCTGATTGCAAATAAAACATGGATTTAAATAACAGCTGTTCCAAAACAGCTGATTTATTTTGTTTTAAATAAGAAAATATTTAAAAGAAATTATCAGCTGAAAATTATTGTCAGAAATATTTTAGCTCACTGTTGAACAAAACAACAAACTGTAAGTTAGGCCTACTGTAACCGCGCTGTGTTTTTGTTTAATCTATTAACCAGTTATTTGTAACCATTTCACTTTGCTTTATTGTGTTGAGTGTTAACTTTTTAAAAAACGGCAGGTAATTTTAGACATTATTCATACTCCGAATTAGCTGACGTGCATTTAATGTGTGGGATGGGACACAGTAATAGAACTGAAGCAAGACGTTTGTATCAAGAAAACTTTCCTAACCGAGTATGTCCAAGTTCGAGGTTTTTTGCCACTATTCATCAACGTCTGTCTGAAACAGGTTCTTTGATGTCCAAAGAGCACATTTATGCAGGCAGACCCCGATCCACTAGGACTGTTGAGTTAAAGGAACAAGTTCTTAATGAAATTTATGAAGATCCAGAGAAGAGCACGAGAGAATTGTCAGTGCAGTTTAATGTGAATCAATCTATTATCTTGAGGATCCTAAAAGAGCAACAATTACATCCATACCACCTCCAGAAAGTTCATACTCTATTGCCACGAGACTGTATTCCCCGTGCTGGTATTTGCCGATGGTTTTTAGAAAAACTTGTTAACCCAAACTTTTAAACAACCGTTTTATTTACCGACGAGACACAATTTGCAAGAACAGCTATCGTTAACGTCCACAACCAACATATTTGGGCAGATGAGAATCCTCATGCCATCAATCCTAATCGTCCACAACATCAGTTTTCAGTAAACATTTGGGCGGAATCATAGGAGATCATCTACTTCTGTTCGAGCTTTCTCCCAGGCTTAATGGCATAATCTACTCAAACTTTTTGAGAGAGGAGCTATTTATCTTACTTGAAGATGTACCTCTTCAGTTGCGCCAATACATTTGGTTTATGCAAGATGGAGCTCCAGCACACTTCAGTGTTGCTGTTCGTGAACACGAACCTGAATCACAGATTTCCAAATCAATGGATAGGCCGGGTGTGCCAGTACCTTGGCCAGCTAGGTCACCACACTTGAATCCTTTGGATTTTTATCTTTGGGGACACTTGAAAACCTTAGTATACAATACTCCGATTGATACAATTGAAGAACTCCAATTAAGGATTTTGAAGGGAATAGGAATGATAAAGCAGACTCCTGGAATATTTGAAGGGGTCCGACAAACGATGAGAAGACGTCTGAACATATGCATTAAGAACAACGGAGGTCACTTTGATCATCATCTTTAATCTTTTGGTAAAAGTTTAATGTCATTTAGATAATATGTTACTTTCATATACGAATCAAACTTTTCATAAAAAACCGAATATTTTATTTTCAATCAGCTACAACCTATGAGTTATTAGTTCTATCCTCATAAAACAGCAAATTTTTGTGGTGTAATGTACTACATTAGAATACATTTTATTTAACTTTTATTTGAATTAAGTTTACACAGCTTACATAATTCTTTTCAGAATTAAATTCTCTACTTTTTTTATTTCAAAAAATTATTTGTTTACTGGTCATTAAAGAAAGTTATTGGGCATCAAACGTAGAAGTCTGTGTTTTTGTACTTAGATTTCTTGCATATTTTAACTTTTTTCTCAAAAACTACTCACACTACAGCTCCCAGACTAGTTTTATTCAGTTGTTTCAGATATTTTTCCATATGAATCCACCATACGTTTTTTAAAAAGTAGTCCCCAAACAATTCAGCATCGGTGTATTTCACCAGAGGAACTGAATTCCGGGCGAAATCTTTCACTCTGTATAGCTCGCTAATGAAGCGTTCATGGATATATGTTTATAAGAACTTTTTTTCTTATTTTTACCTCTACTATCACGTATTATTTTACCATAATTAAGAATCACTCTGTATATGTAATAAATTGTAATGGGGCTGATAAAATTGTTATTTTCAATTAATTGGTTGGGTTGTGAACAAAGATGAATAATAATTGCTATTTATTGAATTTGAATAATTGATTGTCAGTTTGTTGCGCGCGAACCCGAATCGTGCGACCTGCGAACATCTTGCGTACTGCTCGCGTTCCATTTGTATGTCGCACAGCACATAAGTCTATATGCACCTACATTTAAATCTATATCGTCTTCATCTCGTTCAGTAATGAATATTTTGAGAAATAATGTATTTTTTGTTTTAGTAATAAATTACATAATTTTGAATGGAGAATTATACATTCACACTATAACATTAAAATGAATGAATTTCAGAATTTTCCGAAATTTGAAGCTGCAAGTCTCATGAATTGAATAGATGATTAGTTCATGAGTTGAACTATGACAAATATAATATTACGTGACATTATTAAATATTTATACATACTGGTTTGAAATAGTTTTGTATGATATCCCTTCCTTTCTCAAATTTTGTATCTGCCATCCAAGTACCATAAGTTCGCAGAGCTTCAGACAACAAACTGGTGTCATCGCTGCTGGATGAGTCCTTCAAGTGATTCAATAATCCTTTCAACAGATTCCTGTAAAAACGCAGTGATTTCACAATAATAGTTATTTTGCAAAGTTTTGGGAACAATAGTTTCTCAATAGAATAAGCTTTGAGCAGGAATGGTAAGGTAAATGAAAATCACACAATTGGCATAGAAAAGAATAGGTCTTTAAAATATTATATCTAAAAACGTGATTTTGAAGTTCATAACTATTTATTAATGAAGCTGGCCTCAAGCAGTCCCATTGAATAAGATATTGTTATACGAGTATGAATGAGAGCTTATGAGAATAATATTCTCACGGTACTGAACATGAACACGTTCACTAATACTGTTATAAATGTGGGGATCAGACTTAAATCTTATGGAATGAAGCGTAAATCATAATAGCAACTTTTTGAACTGACCTCCCCACTTTGCAATCACCTCTCGCCCACGACAGTTTTGCCAAGTCGAGCTGCATTCTCAGCTGGGTGCTGGCGGTGAGCTGTGGCGCCATATTGGATGCAAACTTGAGGCTGCCAGCTGCCGCCGACCAATAGCTCTCCGATAAAGCTACACGGGCACCTGTCAGGCATACCTGACAAAATATAGTAAGTATTATATACCTGACGAGATAATAATATATTCCAATGACAATGTAATTCAACACAATAGAACAGAATAGCTTTATTCTTTGTTGATGTGGCAAAGTTTGAACAATAATAAGCTCTCACAAAAATAGCAATTATAATTAAGAGATGTATCCGAACTAGAACAAGAACTAATCAATTATACCATAAAATTAATACACAGCTCAGTATGGAGAATTATGATGTTTTCATCCAATTCAATTTTATTCAGAAATAAAAACATTACTAAACGAATAATAAACATATAATCACAAAATTACAAATAAAAATGAAAATTTAATATTAATATTGAAAGAAATATATAAGGAAAATGAATATCTTCCCAGGTCATATACCACTTGTTTCCAGAAATCGTTTGTATTTCTAAGTCCGAAATTTTTCAATAATTTACCTTTTGAGGCAAAGAGAATTGTTAATAGAAAAATGTTCAAATATTACATTCTTAAATGGCTTAGAAATATCTTGCCTGATTGTTTAGAACACTTTTTTTATTCTTTCTTAGTTTTCGACATAATAATTATTATAGTTGTTGAAAATCATATCAAAAAGTAATTAAGCCCAAACTGGAAATGTATGAGAGGTGAGTGAATGTGTGTGTTCATTTTTTTCTTGCCCAAAAAATTTTTTTTCTTCTTTCTGATTTTATTCAATTATAGTATAAGCACTCCTGCTTGCACGCGTTAAGCATTATATGCTTACAGCAAGCTAGAAATATTCTGTTTCAAAAAAGCTTTGTTTTTTTTTCATAATACATCATACACGTAGAAAGCCTTATTACATAAATTATATTTTATACAATTTCTTCAGTGCACTTTGTATTTTATTTCCATTTTTGATGTTTGATGTATTTGAAATTTTGTATGTATTTGATTTTTGAATCAGAATAAAAACAATTTGAATTTGAATTTGAATTTGAATATCTTCTCGCTTGGACGATAAGTCCGTGTGCAAGGAGGAGTCGCTCTTATTGATAATATAGTACAATAATTTCATGAAATGAATGATAAATTATTTTTTACAGAATAATAAGATAAAGTAATAAAACATATCATTGACGGCGTTTAAAGGCAAATATAGAAGAATGGAATATTTAAAAAAATCAAAACAAGAGGTCGAGAAGTTGGATTAATATTATATGTGTGTGGTGACAGCATCGGCAGAGCCACCGCAGCCCCCGGGCCAAAACGGAGCAGTTACCTGCTCAACCTTCGCTTAACCTAGCTCCGCAGTGCAGGCTGGATGCTTGTCTGACTCGGACTAGGCGCTGAGACAGCAAATAATAGCAGCGTTGGTGGGAATTCGAGCGGCCGCAGTAACATCTTCCACCCAGCAATGGTCGACGTAGTTCCGCCTAGCGGACAGACGAAATATCAATCCAGTCGGTTATTTGATCCCTCCAACCAGGCTCAGCCAAGCAGCCGAGACAATAGAACAATGGAGTGACGGTCTTATTCGCGTTCATCAGCAGTTTTCTTTCTCACGATTATTTTGATTTTTGTGTTACCTATAATCAATAATAACTCCAGTCACCAGTAAAACGTTTCCAGAAACGTGGTGTACTACCATATTAATGAATTTTCATGATGATTTATAATTATTTAAAAACATTGTTGACATTCTGAACCTTCAGGTTAAACTTGGGGTCGCTGAGAACGAATCTGCAATCAGAATTTCTCTATAACGAAAAAAACCCAGCTGTTGATCTTCCGGCAACCGTTAACAGTCATCCTGCAATGCGGCCGAAACACTTCCAAGCCAGACACCCATCTCAAATGACAACAACGCCAAGCTGTGAGAAACCATCCTGCACTGCGGCGCTAGGTTTATAGACGGCACAGCTACATCCCACACCTTCAACATGTGCTGAGGCGTTCCGATATAGCCAGTGGGCCAAATAGAAAGAAGGAAATAATTGTATGTTATTACGTAACCAGTTCCTGGTGGGATAAACACCTGATGTTTGTTGTAGTAAGTTCGCGGTCTCTAGTGCAGGACAGATGCGAATTTTCTACTATTTTATCAAAATTGGTAGTGTTTAATACATTTTGTTTTAATTTCAGAGTATTGCACCTTCAAATCACCAACATCCTTAACCAACAAAGATTTGCGTACAAAGTTGAATCACGGTGATGCAAACGCCGGTTAGAAAGATAACGATAAGCGAGCCAGAGCTAGATGCTTTCTCATAGTCTGTCCGATTACGACTGAATTGATCTAAAACACTTCACTAACCTTGAAGGAGAAAGAGAAAAGACGTACAGAGGATAATTTTTAGAATTGACCTGATAATTAATTGATATGCCAAGTAAAAATATTAAAGTTGAGTCTTAATAGGATTAGAATGAGATATAAAGTGTAAAAAGATGTAAAGTTGAATTGAATAAGAAATTTGTTGAATCAATCTAGAGTAAGAAAAACTAGAATTATTAAATATGGGATATGGAAGGTAACAGGAATGAAAATGAAAGAGAATCCTGGAAGTTGAGAAGAGGAATGATGAAATCAAGAAGTTTAAATTATTCAAAACTCATTAAAAAAGGTAAAATTCTTTTCAAATAACACTAAAATGAAAGAAATAGCACGCGAAAAATTGACAAAACAACCAAGTGGAACGCTTTAAATAGCTAACTCGATGTCTGATAATCTTTCATGGAACTGATAAGCTAACTTTAAATTTGTATATTACATTATGAACAGTTGAGGTAGCATACCTGAGCACAGTAAATATCACTGATCTTGCGAGCCATCAATCTTCGTTGAGCGAAAATCGGCTCGACATACTTGAAATCGTTCCAGCCGATTGCATCCTGATTCTGCCAACAGCACACGTTATCCACCAGTCTTTCTTTCTTTTCGAATTCTTCAATTTCCTGCAAAATGAAGACAAGTATTATGGCTTTTTGCACTATTGTCCTCAAAAATCTTTATCTCCGTAATCTATAACATAATAAAGTAAAGAGTTTGCTTATACAAGTACAAGATGGAAAATTCACGAATGACGCAGCATCACGTCGGAACTACTGGACTGATTAACTTGAGATTTTGCACATAGATTCTCAATTTACCGAGCATGGTTATAGACCTATTTTAAATTCTTCAAGATTTCAGTAGGTGACGTTTTTAATTGGACCCTTGCGGAGCAAGGGTTACCTGCTAGTGAATGTTAAGTTATATGTTTATATTTTGAAATTAGCAATAAAGGATTTGCCTAGGATGAGAGAATAAATAATTTCTTATCTTAATTACTGAACAACCTACGAGTAGAAACAATAAGTGAAAACATGATAATAGTATAAAATTCAGCTTCTCAAATAAATAAAAATACTATTGATAAAGCCAGACTACTTTCTGAAATATTTAGAGGAATTAACTTGTAAGCGAAGAGAAAAAATTAGTCAAATGTAAAAACCAGAGTAATGTGATTTTATGATTATACTCTAAATATAACACTTATGATTTGACTCTGAATAATACAAGTAGAGACTTGAAATTATCTGTGTTGCTGAATTATGCGAAATGTCAATCTTTTCATGCAAGCCTATATGTCTGGATGGGTTAATTTGACAATACGGTAGATGCAGAGTTGTCAATGGAGTGCCAGTCCCATGAAAGCCCAGACTTATTTTTTCTCAATATAATATTGTTTACTGTGCTTAATGTAACTCCCATGGCTTCTTATAAATGATAAAGGAAAAAAATTATGTTTTTTTCTCTAGTTTGAACAATATTGGCATTTTTTGTCTGGTACCATATGGAACCACTGGTTCCATACTTCTTATTTCGCACAAATAGGTAACACGGATATGTTGTCCAAGTCTCAAATTGTTTTATTCAGAGTACAATGCAATAACCAGAACAATTATGACAGTTCGAATTTTTCTACATAAGTAAATAAGATCAATTTTGAGAAGGAAATAAGGGTGAGTACTGTGATGAATTTTTTTAGTAAATCTCATGAAAGGAGAGAATTAACTAGAAAAATTATAATTAGCCTTATAAAATAAAAGGTTTGCCAGACGAACAGTTAGCACCCGAGCGATAAGGCTTCCTTATCAACAGCTGAGTATAAGATAAGAGTACCGTTTTGTACTACGCATTTTTCAAAGAATTATTTAATAAAATTATAATTATTCTGCCAATTAAGTATAAATCATTTATGAATTGCTCATTGAACTTTTGGAGGTTACACTTTTGTTTACAATTAATCAGATGTTTTGTAGCAGCTCAGACACAGCTGACTGACTCAATATATTATAAATGTCATGCCAGGTTTTCATGCAAGCTATAATATTATTTCTAAAATTAAGAATTATTAAAAAAGGATAAAGAATTTCAAATAAAAAAAATAAAAATAAAATGTATTATTGTTAAAATTATTTATTACTCACGAAATTACATTATAATGTCGAATGTTGTAACGAACTAGGTCATAGCATGAATATTGTATCATTGATAAGAGCAACAAAATTAAGTATAATAGTTTCGAATACAATAAGAATTTTATAGAAATATTAAATTATAAATTTATTGTTTCAACTGAGTCACATGGTGAATGAATCTCTTTGGCAAGACTAAGCCAATCATATGTCATAGAAATGGCACCAAAAGGGATGATCGTTTGAAAGCATCATATATTAATCTGTTATCAGCCAGCAAACTTGCCTTATCATATATGCTAGTGCATGTACACTGTATAGGGGAACTGTATCTAGAGAATTAAGCAATTTACAAAATTATACAAATTAAGTTATTATTGTCTTGGAAAGAGCAGTCAGAAATATAGGTTTGAATGCTGGAGGTACACTGCTTACTAGAATGGCACAGTGCCTAGCATATGCAGATGATGTAGACATCTTAGCCCGAAGGGAGGAGGATCTGATTGAAAGTTTTAGAAAATTGGAGGAAGAGTCAAAAAAGCAGGTTTGGCAGTCAATGGAAGTAAGACTGTGTACATGAGGATGGAGCTGGAGCAGTAAAATTGAAATTTATAGGACAGTTCTGCGACCAGTGGTGATGTATGCTTGTGAAACATGGGTGTTGACAAGTTGTGATAAGATGCTGTTGAATCGATGGGAGAGAAAAATCCTAAGAAGAATTTATGGGCCAGTGTTAGAGGCTGATAGGTGGCGACTCAGAAAAAATGATGAGCTCTATAATCTGTATGGGCAACCGAGCATTGTTACTGAAATTAGAAGAGCACGTATTCGTTGGTTGGGCCATGTGGAACGTATGCCGGAAACCCGTACAGCGCGTATGTCTCTGTATCAGCAACCAGGGGGACAAAGAAAGCGTGGCCGACCACGCAAGAGATGGTTGGACGACGTGGAGGCAGACCTTCAATCCTTGGGCGTGAGAAGGTGGAGGCAGCGAGCACAGGACAGAGATGCATGGAAAAGGCTTGTGGAGGAGGCCAAGGCTCTTCAAGGGCCGTAGAATCAATGAGTAGTAGTAGTAAGTTATTATTGTAATCAAAGGAATTATATTTTACTGCTTGCCACTGACGTCATGCCTACGTCATAATCATTCTACCAATGGCAAATTTTCATGCAAATTAATTACACAGAGATTCTCAGAAAAAGGTTCTAGCCAAAGGCTTAGAAGAAGGCAAGACACTTCCCTTTTAAAATCCTCACCGTTAAGACCTTGTTAAAAAGTTACCAAAGACCTATTAGTGAAATTTTGTTCGATTTTTGTATTTTTTATCTGTGAGCCAATATCTTAGGCTAATTTATCTATTATTTTGTAAATTTATTCATCAATTGATTATTCTAGAAATTCTCATTTAATGATTCCCTAATTTAATTGGTGAAGGAAACATTTAATTAAAATTCCACACGTGCTAAGACCGAAGCCTGGACCAGCCACCGATCATACAGAATTTGATCTAAAGGAACCACGACCGCCAAGAGGATTCACGTGAGTTTTATATTTTGGGGCCCCAATTTTCGCTTCGAAAAAGAAAATACAGTGCAGAAAAATATAAAATTTTCTTCGTTAAAGTAATGGCCACGCCGACAAGCGCTTATAACCATTAAGATCCTAGATTTTATCTGGTATAGAATTTATAAGAACTTGTAGTTGATTAACTATCCTCCGCTGCCAGAACCACGCACGACCTTGAGTAATTTTAAAAATCTTTTATAATTTGTTTTCATTATTTTTTTAAAACTGTTGAATTTATCAATTATAAAATTCTGTTGGATCATGCATGGTATCATGCGAGCACAAGCAAATTTCTAATTATTTTGTCAATGTTAAACTACTTTCAATCTGTAATCCAAGCTTTAAATCTGCACTGTCAAATTATATATTTTATTATATTATATTTCCACTTTGTCAATTTGTCTTCTGAGTTCGATTATTTCTTAAGCCTGTCAATTATTGTGTCTGATACGTTCTATATTATCAAGAACCGATCAAGTACGACCATTTAAATAATTGATTCAACCTGGATATTGGAACAGATCTAAGTGGATGTAGTGTGTGGAGTCGGGTCGAGATTACCTATTCTCTGTCCTTACCTGCTCATATATCAGCTTTTATCTGTGACCAACTTCGGCTTGGGAGCGAATTTTTCGACTGTATGGCATATGCAGCTGGAGATAATATAATTTCCTACAATAGAGCATAAAGCCCGACAAGACTCTGTTCTCGAAGTATATTCCGAACGATCTCTGGTCCTTAGTACCCTATCTTAATCCTTCGGAACTTATTAGAGACGCAGTCCCGTAGATTATCTACATCAGGATTTTTGCTCGACCTGTATGATTTTATATGCTGTTTCATCACAGGTAATAGTTTTAAGATATCTGTATTCAGTGTTTAGCGACCGCTACACTACCTCTGAAATTTTTATCATTATACAATCAGTCATAAGAAGAATCAAGGGTGAGCGAGTGTTTATGCCTCCCGCGATTCAGACGATTGTATCGAATCTTGTAGTGACTCAGTCAGTCTGGTGTTCACTTAGCGTCCACGCACGCATTTTCAAATTCCTAACCTCAATACTGGTGACTCAGTACAAGATTCGTTATACGTGTGTCGACGTAACCTTGGAGGCGATAGTAATTCGCCAAGAAGAGCTTCACAGTACTCACGAGCAGCGCCTGCAGTTGAGCGAGTGGCTTGTAGACGTTTTGCGACGCTTCGAGGCTCTCGTGCTTGAGGTGCGACACGACAAGGTGGCGAGCCGCCTCGATCGCACTGGCCGCAGTCGGCGAGTCGTTGTAGTGCACGGCTTTCAGCGCGTTGTGAAGTAGACCCTGGGAGCAAACACACGACACCCAGCATTTCAATAAAACAGACAAAGGAATACATCATTTCAATTCACAAAATTATGGATAAATAAATGAATTGTGAGAGAAACTTAAGAAAAATAAAAGCACACTTGAAACTTTCAAATTCAAAATTACGAATAAATACATCTTGCTCCATAGGATAAATGAATACAGTTAACATAGGATAAAGATTCAAGTCTTGCTACAAGAAAAACGCAAAACCAATTGAAATCAAGCCACGCTTGAATAAAGTAAAAAGCCACATTGTTTGTTTAACCAGCGGGGCCCACGTGCTACGGCAATCAAAACTTCCTGTCCACAAGATACAGTTACTGATCTAACTAATTACTAATCCCACTATATTGTAAGAAATGGTAAAAAAATAGCAAAAAGCACCTGGTAGGAGGTGGAGACATGGTGGCACTCGGGCAAAGTCCACTGGGCGAGCCTCCAGCCACACTCGTACTGCACGTCGGTCAGCTGCCGACTCTGGCCAACCACCGACCTCGAGTAGACACTGCTCAGCTGGTGCAGGCCGCACTGACTCAGCGCCACCGCCAAATCTGCATCATTCATTAATCCACCACAATTATCACATCACGAATCACCCAAAATAATTGCATAAACAAGAAAAACGGTTGGCTGACATAAGTTAACATCAAGTGAATCACATTGAACGGGTGATCTCTTGAAGATCCAACCCCCCTGAATATAATTTATGATTTTGAAATCAGCTTCCCCTTGGTTTGGGATCCACCTAAAGCTGTTGGTTTACTCATCTCATGAAACACCCGTTACCTTTTCCAGTCATTCATATGATGTGTATAATATTCAATGTACAAATACTAGAAGAAAAACGAATGAAATGATAAAACAAAAATGTTGTCTCATCCTACCGAGATAGTTCAAATTTGAAAACCTCATAACTAATTGATTATTGTTGAGTCTAAAAACGCCAGATCATTTTTTCATGTGCATTTGATGAAATTTTGGATCAAACCACATATATAAATTGGAGGAATTATTTATAGAATATCGATAAGTAGCAGCATAGAGAGAAGATAGCATGAGAAAATATCCCATGGTATAGGGCGTTTTTGTTCCAAAATTCACTGTTTGCTCAAGCCGATAGCCCACGTAGTTCTTTTACGTGAAGCTATGTGATGCTGGTAGTCTCTCATTCTGTACATTTCATTCACTATCACCTGTCCAAGACATTAATAATAAACAGTAATCGACAATTATAATCGGCTTGAAATAACAATGGAATTTGGAACACAAACGCCCTATACCATGGGATACCTTATCATGCTATCTCTCCCCTATGATAGTAACCAAGCGAGTGATATGGAAGCTTGAGTAATCACTCAATTGAGGAATATAAAATAGTGTTATGCTTCACGAATTAGGAGGAGTTCTGATAATTTGATGAATGTAATTGGACTTGAGTAAGACTTTGGAAATGATAAAATAGATAAAAGAAAATGCTAATGAGAGTTACCTGAAGGATCAGTCAAGTTGTTTTGAGAGAGTTCCATGTCTAGAGTCTCCACTATTCTGTCCCATTTGTTTTCCAACTGATAGTTCTCTATCAAGGCACTAGTCTCCATCAGCTCCTCTGGGCCACAGCCGTACACGGCGTCAGGCTCCCCTATCCTCTTGTAAGCCTACAAAATAAAATACAAATAAACACATTATTGTCAAGTACTATGGAATAGTAAAATTGTTATGGAATTGAAGAGGTACTAAGCTATTTTGAGAAATGTCTAAGAGATCTCACTAAGTACCAAATAGAATAAGACGTTCTCACTCACCTCTGCGCATACGCTGGTAACATGAGGTTAGGGCTAGGTTTTCTGTGTTAAATGACAATATTCTAGTCAGTAATATTTAGAATTATGCAATAGTTTTAGTGGAATTGAAGTCGACAAAACGCCCACCTTGAGCGCTGATTGCGAATGCATATTCATAAAAAGAGAAAATCGTAGTAGAATCGCTAACATTTTTTTGTTGAGTGCTCAAAATCCTATTATATTAAGCGAGCAATTTCTGTATTTTTATATCTGGTTATTTATATTTATTTATATCTGGATTTTTCTATTCAACGGATCTCGAAAACGGCTCTAACGATTTTCACGAAGTTTGGAACAAAGTAGGTTTATGATATAAAAATTCGATTGCACTAGGTCTCATCCTTGGGAAAACTGAACGACATTAAAAGGATAATTCATTCTTGCCTGAAACAGCTGTGGATAGTAAAAAAGTGAGTGAGCTGTGAAAAATCAAAATATCGCATCCCCGAAATTCATAAGATGACATATAGCCAGCTGTGAAATATAAACACGATCATTTTAGAGAATATTGTATTCTGTTTATCAATAAATAAAAATAACGAGCGAAGCTCGGTGCCCCGATATTAGTTATAACTGCATGTTCCATTACTGACACTTTATTTGGAATAAACCAACGTTGATATTTTGGTTATAAAACCACAATGAAACCAATAGATTGGTTTCATCTAAAAATTGTTACTTGAGAGTATAAAAACATTAATCAATGGGTTGATTGGATAAAAACTAGAATTTAGTGACTAGCAACTATTCATTAGCTAGCTACACAAATAATATTTTAAATAATTATAATTATTGCATTTGTATTGGAGGTGAATCGAATTTCAAGTCATTTGCTTGAAAATCAGTTGGAATTAGTAATTGCTAGCTTTTATTCAATCGACCCATTAGGTCGATGTAATAGATCTTTAGGTAGATTGGATGAAAGCTAGCAGTTGCTAATATTCTGAGTAATTTTAGAGCAAATGCTATTCGAGTCAGCTGTATAATCATATCTGTTTAGCTACAGGCTTATGACTAGTCACTGGATTCTAGTTTTTAAAAACTAGAAATAAAGCTAGAATCTAGTGACTAGGACTTATGCCCGGTTGCAGAGTCGTTACATTGAATCAAACACAGCTATGTGAGACATAGATTAAAATCACTGACGTAAATGGTTGGTCATTGCACAGTCGTTTGCCGAAGCCCATTTAGCTATATCTCGAATTAGCATCACACATAAGTCACACTGCAGATCTATTCACTTTTTTCCGTACATTTCTGTACATACCTCTATCCAACCAATGTCTTGGCATCGGGGAAAGTATCAATAGATAGCACTGTGAACAGACGACCTGAAACATCTCACATAAATTGGTAAACAACATGGTGACTCTTGGCTTTCGGCGAGATTTCTCACTACAGTATATTTAGCGATTTGGAGGTTATAAACAACTTTTAAAGCGAAGAGACATGGAAAATTCCAAACTTAATGCTTCGAAAATTATTCTAAAATTTGTAATTCATCCAACATAACTTGATAATTATTATAGTCATTGGTTTTTAATAATCATGTAGGACATAATTGTTATCATTCAATTAGAATTATATAACAATTCTATTATATTGGTTGAGCACCTACAAGCTTTGATTATGGATACGTTTAGAACGTATATTGAATATATACGTTTAAATGTATCCATAACAAAAGTTGCAAGTAATGAGGCTACAATAATATGAGTTGTGGTTGTGGGTAGCCAAAATACTCGTTAGAAAATAAATACTTATAAATATTTACTTGTATATAAAGATTGACAAAATATTCAATCTCAATTATAAAAATTTATTATTGAATCATTGAAAAATATATTCTTTTGACAAATGAAATATAATTGATTATTTCAAAGAAGAATGAACAGTTAATATTACATCAGATATACTGGTATCAGCTATCCTCTATAGCAGGCAGGGACAAGGCAGAGAATCAGTTACACTGTTCTCCTATTTTTCTACACTGCCATTATAGCGTGGACCTCACTATAGCAATTGCTAGCTTTTATTCAATCGACCTAATATCAAATTATAAAGATGGTTTATTTGATAATATCAAGTAAAAGGGATAAAACCTTTAAATTAGTATTATTGGTTGAGTTCAAAGCCACTGATCGGTGAGTGAACGTGGCTCTGAACAAAGTACTGTTTTGTCGTTGAACGATGCATAGACCCACATGCAGCGCTAGATTATTTGGAATTGAAATCGGCCATTAAGGGGACAGCCTAGAAGATTATTACATACTAAAGATCTTGAAGATTTATGTGATCTATAATATTACAAAAAAATATATATATTATATAATATCACGCGCTAAAATACCTCAATGGAACCTTTAATTTCAAGTAAGAGCGAGCATTGGGAAGGCATAGGTATTGTGCGTTTATACCTCTTCAAGGTCTTTGGTCTAACTGATAAGAAAAAAAATAAGTCATATCCGGTTCGTTCACTGATCAGTTAATCGTACTTTTCCACCGATGGAAAAGAACGTAAATAGAGTAGCTGAACGTAAGCAGACATGGCTGAATACGAGGTTGTTTACAAATAATGGGCTCCATTTTAATGTATTTGGGAGCAGAGAAATGCATGATTACATAAATTCAATAACATTTAAAATATTTTACAAAGCATTTAAAACTACTCCAATCACCAGATGGTTTTCCATTTTAATTGATTACAATGAAATAGGTTAAGTTCTAGTTTTGTTTACAAAATATGATCAACAGGGGAAACATCTGTCAGTCATGACTCATGAGCAACCGTTCAGCCACAGAATACACACAAAATGGAAGGTATCAATTTTAACCAAGATTTGAGTGCACCAGACCACAACACATGACTGCATCATCTTGTTAGAAATTAAAACTACTGCTGTATTACAATGCTACAATTTCTTTCAAGATGGCGGATTATGTCGTCAGGATACTAGCCGACTTTCCATTCTGTGGTTCATTTGTGATCACTAATCTGTGATCAGGTTTTTTACTGAACGTAAAAAACCCCGATGGAATTGATCAGTGGCTTTGAACTCAACCATTAAAGTTATTAAATAATAGTTGAATAATCCTTGATTAGAATGATAGTATTTAGTAGTTGATATTGAGATAAGATGATAGTAAATCACATAATTCAATTTCATCAACATTCCTCCATTTCCATTACAATACATAGGCAGCCTTACAAGCATCACAAGGAACAAAACTTACACCACACCTTCATTCTTACAAGCATTTCATGAACCCTAAGAGAACAAACCTCATCCCACCCACATCGCACTCAAATTCTGACTTCAATGAACAAAGTATGCACACCAAGTAGGTTGTGTAAATCAACCTCTTCCAAATGCAATAGCAGATTCAACACCTACACGATATTGTCCTATCAAAAGGTACCTACTGCAAAGGCTGAAAGAGAGAGAGAGAGAGAGAGAGAGAGAGAGAGAGAGAGAGAGAGAGTCAACACCTACTGAATACTATCCAGTCAAGAGAAGTTAACCCAGCCATTGGTTTTTCTCTAGTCAACAGATGTTCACTCTCTTGTATATACAATAGTAGATTCCACATTTTTTGGATATTGAGATATTGTCCAGTCAAAACGTATGGAGTCTACCTATTGTAAGGGCTGAGAGAAAGTAAGCAACTATATATGGTCTCGATCGGTACTTTCTCCCCACTAAACTCAAAATCAGAAGTGCTTGGTTTAAACTCTTGGTTCAAATTTAATCGAGCTTAGTTTAAACAATCTTTGGAGAGAGCAACCCTTTGATTGTAACAGCCCATATGCACCATCTCAATTTAAACACAGATGAATCACCTGATTGTTTAAGCCCAGAAGGTAACACAAAAGAATGAATACGAACATATATCAACAAGTTATCGTGGTTTAGCATTTAACATAGATGGCTCTTAGTTACTTAAGTTTATGTTAAATCATCCTCAGAGAAATTCTTCTTCTATAAACTGAAAATTCACTTACTTCAAATAAGACTTTCTGCAAAACTCCTCTTTCATCAAGATTTTCTTGTGATAAGAAGGCAAGGCCTGAGCTGCTTTGTTTCAAGAATGTATCATTTCTTTCACAGCTGAAATCCAGTAAAAGTTATTTTCAATAAGCAAACATAATTAGTTATTACAATCTGATATAATGGATTGGAGAAGAAAAGAACAATATTTTCAAAAATTCCACTGATTTGATAATATGCATCATTTGTAGATCCATAATATGTTAAAACTTGAAGACGTTTCAGGAAATATTACTGCAGATCATGAATAATTTAATGGGTTATTTGAAACTAATGGGACCTACTGGAAACCAATTGTAGTCTCGTAAAACTAAAATAGTACAGTAGAGTCCGAATAAAACAAGTTCCTTGTTATAACGTATTTTACAAATTTCCTTGAACGAACTAAGCATAATACCATATGTGAAAAATGTTTCCTCGTTGTTCCGAGATACATTGACAGTTACAAAAGCTCTGCAATGAATCCCTGGTCAAGTATCATTAAATCAAAGTACAGTACCAACATTTTCAATCCGAGAAATTGAATTTTCATCAATGAATGAAAAAAGTTTCCATTATTATATTTTGAGAGAGCATTCATTGTTGGTTACTTGAATAAATAAATATTTTGTATTATAAAACAACGGAAAAATAGCGATAGAAACTACTTTACCCATATTTTTTATAAAACCAAAGTTCAGCAAAGAAAAGTGAGGTGAAATAAGCTGAACAGAATTGCGCCGCCTTCGCCAGTAATAGATAATCCAATTCTATGTTGTACCTGCAAAATGAAGAACAAATTTAATATTTCTATGACTATGTGAGTCATTTGACTATGTAGTATATACGATTCAACAGGAATTCACAAATGCTGAACATTAGTAAGAAAGCTAGGCCTATGTCTTGTCAAAAAGTTTTTGGAACAAAACATAAAATAAAATTTAAATAATTTAGGATACGGTCATTTAACATTTGAACTTACTTTTCGAAGAATCCGTTTTTGCTGGACACATAATGGTGTATGATGGAAGCTAGGACAACCACACAACGTACCGAAGCTCGATTGCAGAATAAACTGCTTTCATTAGCTGTAACATCATTTTCAAAATCATCTAGATGTTCAGTTTTCATAAAATACTGACATAGAGAAACAATAGCATAAGTAGATACCCCATGGCATAGGGCGTTTATGTCGCAACTTTTACTGTTATCTCAAGCCGATGGTCCACGTAGTTCTTTCCCGTGAAGCTGTGTGACGCTGGTAGTCTCTCATATTTTGCCGTTCATACACTCTCACCCCAACAAAACAGTAAGAATCTACAATAATCGACAGTAATTGGCTTGAGATAATAGTAAAAGTTGCGACATAAACGCACTATACCATGGGATATCTACTTATGATATTGTTTCTCTATGATACTGACGACACCAATGAATCAAAATATAATAAATACACCATTACCTGTACATCAAACAGAGACCATACCTTTATCAACACAAGTTTTATCATCATTCAAGTTGGAGTGGTGTTCCAAAAACTTCTTCACATTTTCTGCAATGGCAAGAATAACAATTGGATCATCTTCATCTTCTGATAGAAATGCCAGACAAGTGATGTACTGTAGGACGAACTCAGCAAAAGGAATCTGAAATAAAGTAGAAATGTTCAAATACGATATGATTGCTTATTGATTTGGTTATTGTACTATTTACTATTAAACAATAGTCAAAAATACAAGAATAATTAAAACAAAATCTCAATTGCACACATCACCTACATGAACAATATATTTTTTCTTTGTTCTTTACAATCTATAATTAGTTTTATTTACTGAACCCTAAATTTCTCAATAATTACGTCATCATCCTACTTAGTACAACTATTAATTCATCTGTCCTACTAAATGTTTATTTTGCTCACATGCAAAGTCTGCTTATGTTGCTCTTTGGGGGAACAGCGTGAAAGCCAGATCAATCTTTATTGTCCAAAAAAGGCAGTAAGAATAATTTCATAAATATGTGCCATTTCATACACACTGCAAAAGCTTTTTGTTAGCCTTAGAATATTGACCCTACAATCACTATATGTTCTTCATGTTTTATGTTATGTTCATAGCAATTTAGACAGGTATTACACAAACAGTAACTTTTATCACTTCAATACTAGAAACAGTAAAAAACTCAGAGTTCAGCAGTACACCCATACTATATCTCAGAAAAATGTTTTTTATATGTCTGTTAAATTGTATAATCACACTCATGACCATTTCAAGCAGCTTCCACTCAGCCAATTTAAGCGGGTATTGAAAAATGTACGAGATTGACTGGAGTTTAGTGTTACGGTACTGTACATCCTATTAATTAGTATATTTTACTAATAGTTTCTTTTTTAAATATTAGTAAACCTTTTATTATCTTATGATTGTCTGACATGGTCCATGTATTCTTGAAATATCTATGACCAATAAAATATTTATTTATCTGTTATAACTCTATTCCCTCTATTCAGTAAACAAGGAAGAGGTGTCTCCCCCTACATCCTTGTTACACACTAAAGGGAAATAGTCAAACCCTTTGGGTCTCCTGTCACTTCTTACAGCGACCATAAAATAGTATTAAAACCAATGTTTAAATAATTGAATGTTTTATAATAATCACATAAGGTACCATACAATTATTGATAATAGCAAAAAAAAATGCTTTTACTTTTATCAGTTTTCATAGAATACTGATGACATCAGTGGAGCAAAAAATAAATAAATACACCATCACCTGTACATTAAACAGAGACAATCTATTGAGATCTTGTTAAAAATGGCCAATAAAAGCAAACGATATTACCATAGTGACCTCTAATACAGTATTAGAGGTGGCTATGATATTATCAATGTTTATTAGAAATTTTGAATACAGATTGATAATATAAGATTCACTATTTTCATTATTATAACTCTAGATTTACAGCTATTTAGGTATCTAATGAGTTTTCGATGTCGCCAAAGTTCAAATGTAAACATAATTTGGAATTTCAAGTAGAATGATGATTTTTGTTAGGACTTCAACAAAATCAAAACTTATCAATCATTAACTTATCATTGTCTAACAGGTAGATTAACGAAATAACACTAAAATATTCAATGATCATTCATCTCCCAACAATTCGACAAACAATAGGAACTTTAATAAATAGTTAAATACAGAGAGCTATAACAAAATTTATGTAATATGAATATGAAAATCACTTACCTTGAACTCACAGACAGAAGATAAATAATTAAGATAAGATTGTGGTTTGAATGATTGCAGCATAAGGTTAGAGATTTTTACAATCCATTCCTCATGCGAAAGTAGTGAATCAGTGGGCCAAATACATTTTATTGCTCTGACCAGCAATCTTCGATTCACAAATTCATCAGAGATCACAACGTCTGGAGTAACTTCATTCACCGACTTCCAAAACGGGAGCAGAATGTTCTTCTGATCATCCTCTTCACCTACTAAAAATCAAATAGAATAAGAATTTATTTAATATTAAAAAACAGGGTTTTAATCTATAAGGACAAGATTTACTCCAAATTACTAAAATAATGTACATCTAAGTGGATTTCTAATACGGTAAATATTTTAAAAATAATATTGTAAACAGCTTAATATTTCTTTTAAAAGAGAAATTTGACAATATGTCTGATTGGTGATCCTATTTTAATAAAAAAAACTACTTCTCTGTCGCTTCAATTTTGGTCCGCTATCTTGGAACCACCATTTTGAATACAACTTCGACTAATCTCTAACGAATAAGATCAACCATTTTTATCTACATAAAAATTACAAAAATGAAATAAATGAGTCAAAAATCTGACAGATCAAACTTTGGTATTCAAAGTGATTTTATCAGTATATTTCACTAAAAGTGTTTACTTACACTTAAGGTCAAATTTGTTAGTTAAGATTTTCTTTTAACCAGTTTTTTCAATTTTTCTATGATTTTTGATATTTTTAGATGTGAATAACTTTGTAATGGTTTGATATATCGATGTGCGGTTTTCGCCATTCATTTTCTCTTAAAATTCTGTATCGAAATTATGTATCATATGACCACCTTCACATTAAATATAAAAATTAAGTTGGATTTAAAATGGTGGTTTAAAGATGGCAGACCGTCTGGGAGTCTTGAAGTGACAGAAGAGTAGTTTTTTAAATTCGGATAGGATCCTCAACCAGATATATTGTTAAATTTTCCTTGTAAAAGAAATATTATAAGCTGTTTCCATAATCTTCACCAACCCTGTATCAGAGAGGACTTAGTAATTACTTATTACTTATTTTGTCTTTGTATCAATTAAAAACAAAATAATAATTGACAATATTGAGCTAAAAAGTGGGAGGGAGATTCATTGGTGAATGATAAAGCTGGATTCTCACACAGTGAAAGTGATCGGCACAGTGAGAAGAGAATATTATCCCCATAAGTTCAAATAGAATTGTTTATAATTGCTAGGTTCTGTTGAGTGGGAACTGTCCAATCACATTATATTCTCACTGTGCTGTTACTTTCCCTGATGTGTGGAATTCCAGGTTTGAAGATTTTAAATTGAAGGCCCTATACACAGCCCAAGTTTAAAATGAATTGGAACATGATGTTTTAAACACGAAATGTAACACATTACGAGCAGGCGCATAAGGCCCTAAGTTGACTCCTCAAACTCACAATTAATCGCCAAATAAGTTTTGAAAAAGCAAATTTTTAGATTTTTAGGAATTATCTCTAGGTATGTTCTCTTTAGTCTCAAATTTCTCTTTAACAATATATTAAACCAATTCACTAGATTCAAAATTTCTATATTTTATGATTATTTTCTTTAATGAAATATTTATTTATTTTCTAATTTATTTACGATACTTATGACACTGATGTAATAACATTGGTAATAACATACTAATAAGAGGCTATTTCTCTTCCAAATTTAGGTGATGACTAAGTCTAAGATAAATTTATTCTATCACGTAAAATATAAATATCTTAAGATTGTTTGTGGGGCTCACCAACAATTTTGAATCCAGTATCGGTTACGACAAAGGCATGCATAGCCTGGTTGGCTGCTTGAATGATGGACACTTTGGAGTCGACCATCAGCTCGAGCAGATTGCGCATCATTTTGTGACAGAGCATGCCTATGGTGTCACTCGACTCGTTGCTCTCAGCCTGAAGGACGAATGTGCCCAGGTCTCCTGGACCCAGTTCACCCAGACATCGTGCCGCTTCAGTTACAACCTGTACAATTCAAACTATTTAAAATTGTGCGTATGAAGGTTTATTTTGAACAAACTATTCCCATTATATGAAATAAGAATGTTTACTATTTTTATAACACATTTGAATGTGTTCTTGTTTATATTCAAGCTATTTCACTAAAAAATCCTAACCTCACTTTATTGAACATATAGGATAAAGTCAAGTCTCACATCTCTTGGCGACCAGTATGTTGAGTAGCAAAGAAAATCAGTCACAAGTATCCAATGAATTGATGTTTGTTGACATTAAAACCTATTTAACCCATTAACCTCCTATGTCAAAATACGTTCTTCTGACTAATTATGACAATTCAAAAAAAATAATTGCAATTATTTCTGAGAAACTTTCTTCCTTTCACCAATCACCACTCACTTATCTTCTGAAACAAAAACGTTCCCAGCTAGTCGAAAATTTCATGTTTTCTGCTCGAAATGTCTTGACATTGACAAACATAATCATTAATTGGAAAAAACTATAGGTTGGATAAAAATTATCTAGACATTAGTTATAGAAAGGAGACATTCTCCCTGAGATTGTCTGTTATTTTGATATAAAATTCTTACTTATCAAGACATCCACCCCATAATTATGATAGAAGTGAAAATCAAAAGAAAAAATATTTTCGCGATGTTTCCAAATTCATTGATTAAAATTTAATATCCTCTTGACCCTACAACCTTAAACTTTTTTAGCACTACTGGAATATCGGGGATGATATTATACATAGAATTAATTATGTGGTTGAATTAGAAATTTGAGAAAGTAGTGATTTGACTCAATTTGGCAACGCTGTCATTTCTTTGGATGCAGGGCCGTAGTCTCAACTTATTTTATACAAACCATAGTTTATCATTAATTTCTAAGTATGAAAAACTTGGAGCCACAACATCTTGACTATTAGACACTACATGGATCAACTGCTAATGCACTGTTTCCCCAATATCAATGTATTTCAGCATGGTTAAATCGGGTACGCTTTACTACAGTAACTATATTACCCACAGTATGGCCATTGGAATTTTTTTCTCCCGCCGCCGCCATGAAGATTACAAATATTTGAATTTTACAATGGAGCTTATGGGATTATAAGTAAAATCGCTTGCTTTTACTTATTTGAGTATATTTTTGTGATTATTAATTTCTTTCATGTTTTTTCGATATTCCCAATATAGTTTTGGAACTTGAAATAGTAAATCATATATAATAGCGAGTAAAAATGAAAGGTAGGTAACGTTACCTGAAAGCTGAATTTCCAAAAAAATACCATAAACCTTTTGAAATGTGTCATGATATTGTAATAAATGTTGTTCAATTGACAAATAATAAAGTTCTCATATCTATTTCTAGAAGCAAGATTGAACTCTCATCACAATAGATTCCATAACATTTAAATAGTTTGTTTTATTCAGCCAATAAGTCTGAAGAAAATATTGTAAAGCACAACATTGAATATAAACTCTGGAAGAGCCAATTATTCTAGCCATAGTACCACTTGATGAATTTAATAAACATGTAAGAAATTGAAAAATAACACACATAGCCTTTATTGTTTATATTTAGTGATATTTCTAATCTTAACCATTGCTCGTGGCAATGCAACTCGAAAATAATATCAATAGCTATTGTACCAATGTTATGGGTAGAGTACTCAGTACTGAAGAGAATCAATCAGAGAAGACAAGACGTCTTTAATCAGCACTTAATCATTTTCAAATATTTCATAGAATGTTATATTCAATTGAGCCACAAAAATATTTTGAAATTGGATTATTTGAAGTTCGATCCAATAAATGGGATGAGGAAATACACAAAATTGAAATTTATCTTTCTACATATTTATATAGATCACTGGTTATCAATAAGTTGTCCGCGAAAGCTCTAGAAGTGGTCCGCGAGGAGTCCGAGGGAAGGAAAATTGATGTTTCAAGCTTTATTAGTGTTTTTTAAAGTTATCTTTTTTGTCTATATTAAGGTATAATCAATTTCTCTTCGAAAATGATATATCAAACTCATCTTAAGTTCATAATATGTTTCCAATTGGTAAAATAAGTGATAAGTTTCAAATGTATAATGCTATAAGATAGGACTTGAAAGTTTGTTTGGAATCTTAATGGCGGATTTGTACCATGTGACCGAGCTAATGATAAAATGATATATCAAACTCATCTTAAGTTCATAATATGTTTCCAATTGGTAAAATAAGTGATAAGTTTCAAATGTATAATGCTATAAGATAGGACTTGAAAGTTTGTTTGGAATCTTAATGGCGGATTTGTACCATGTGACCGAGCTAACCAATCAGAAGCGTGACAGTCAATGACCATACTGTGGGTAATATAGTTTCTGTACGCTTTACAACTAGTGCACTGAATATATTATGATTTCCATGGCACTATCGATAATTCTAGTAGCCTAATTTTGAAGCATTTCTACTTCTTTAAATTAAGCGACAGTTCAGCAGGATATGATAAAATAAGAGATTTTCTACATAAAATATAAATGATAGATCACTAACCTGTGTTTCGGAGCTTGATGTCAATTGTATCAGCATACAGATTAACGAATGCAGAGCACTTTCTCCAGAACTAGTAGTCTTATGCAGATCGCTGTATAAATCCTTCAATTCTGCCTTCTTCGTCAATAGCTGAAAACAAACATTTGCATTATTAATCATGTTTCTGTATAAATTTATATATATTGTTTCTAATTATGTTACTCACATTACATTGATGTTGTTACACATACTACGACAGATATGAACATATACAGTCTCCAACGGAATGTGTAACAGCCGAAGATCATACATTCTACATGCAATTTGCAACAGAAAATGTGCAGTAGAAGTTTCTTACAACAATATTGAATTACCATTGAGTTATACTAATTTTGAAAGTAATTGAAGGTCATCTTATCTAGGTTGATGGAGTAGGAGTGTTTTGAAACTCAAGAGAGTTGAAGTGGTATAACTCAATGGTACCTTAATATTGTAGTAGGAATGAAATGTGACAACGAAAATATAAGTTAGAGTACAAGTACCAATCAATAACTTAATTTTGACGAAAACGACATGGTTCAGGGTTCTCGTCCAACAAAACTACAGTAAGAATCTCTGAGTTAGAACATTTTGAAATGAGCAAAACGACGGTTAGGGGTTGAGCTGCAATACATGAGTGAACATGGGAACCAAGATTTATATAACTCATACACTAGTAGTTCTGTGAACAGTACACCTCGCGCAGGTCTCCTCTAATACCTCAGTAGACCACAGCCTCCTCTAATACTGACCATCACAGTAAATTCTGTCCTGTCATGTCATGTCGGCGAGATATCGGTGTGAAAACGGCTAATGGCTGATAGGGTTGGCGTATCGACAAAAATGTAAACAACTATCACCAAAAGAAAAAAATTGGCTTATACACGCAAGGAATAGGAATTTTCAACTCTTATAAAGCTTATTCACGTAATTTTGAACAGAATAATAAATTATTATTCAATTTTTCTGTTTCCTGGACATAAGGAGATTGCATTTTACATCAAATTTTCCTCAGTGCAAACCACGGATTACCTGCTAGTTATAAATGATTTTATAGTCTGATTTTCACAGTGATATTAAAGAATGGAGAAAATTCCTTTTCCTTTCATATGATCCTTAAAATACAAAATTACACAAAACCTCAAAGTGCGTACAAACTTACGCGCTGCGCGATACACAAAGAGAACGCGAGCAGTACGCAATATGATCGCAGGTCGCACGATTCAGGTTCGCGCGCAAAGAACTGATCACGCTCCCACCGACAACAATGGAACAAGTGACATGATCGCGATCACCATACTTGCCGAATCCTTGTACGTTAAACGCGTGTACGTCTTTACGCAGCTTTACATATCCACCGGAGGTTGGCAACACTGGTTGCAGTTGAACAGCAAGTAGTGAATTAGTTCCTGAATTATATGTTAAATAGAGTGATATTAAGATCCTGAACAGGGTTTCTCTAGTGCTTGATGAGTGTCATATACATCATACTTCACGAATTACAGAGGCAAATCACTTTGGGGACTCAGCCCGTGAGTAACGAACAATAAAGGCAACTCATAACCATTCTTGGTAACTAGCTTCTGTGTTCAGCCATTGTTTTCGGTTACGTTTAGATGCATTACAGTTCTAATAGGATTGGACTTTGATCTTCGGTTGTGCCAACGGCCGAATTTAAAATTGACCTGTACTACGAGAAGAGACTGAATCAGAGCAAGGGATGCTTTTCGCATATTCCATACCTACAACGCCATCTAGGAGTTAATTAGAGAAATATGAATGCCAATGCTATCTGTTGTGGAATATAGAAGATTAAGAACCGTTCCTTTAGCTACAGATAATAGCAGCAGTCGAATTCTACAAAAACTACATCCCAGTCGTAGCTTGATAAACTGATGAGACTCTTATCGAGCTGTTATTATCGACAGTCTGTTTGTTATTATTCTCCATTGTTTATTATCTCTCCAGAAATTGTGTCACTTCGATCTCCGAATAATACTTTATCACTTGCCTGACCTAGTATAACAATTATCACCTCAGATGGATCCAGAAAAATTAAACGGTATTCTTGACAATTTCACAGCGAATTTAAAGGAGGAGCTAAAATCGAAATTGATGAAAAACTTGATTTAATAACCGATAAAGTAGGTAATATGATGAAGGATCAACTAGTTAAGATAAATTCTACTTTGAATGAACAGAAAGAGAAAATATACCAGTTAGAAAAAAAGGTCAGAGAAAGAAATCTTATCATTCACGGCGTGGAGAAGGACGATAGGAAGGGTTTGCATGGCATAATTGTAGATCTGTTCAAAGAAAAGCTCAATGTTCAGATAGAAGATAAAGAGGTGGATTTCGTCAGGAGAATAGGGAAAAGTGTAGGAAAAGATAGCAGACCTATTTTACTCTCATTAACTACTACAAGAAGAAGAATGGAAATCCTTAGAAACAGTAGAAAGCTGAAGGGCTCAAAAATATTCATTTTAGAGGACTTCCCGGAAGAAATTCAACGTATAAGAAAAAGCCTACGAGGGAAAATGTTGGAAGCAAGACGGAAAATTCGCTATTATCAAGTATGACAAATTGGTCGTGATTGATAACAAGAAAGGAAACAAAAAACGTGAGCTTAGCGTTTCTCCACTGAAGGAAGAACATCAAACGAAAGTATTCAAACAAAGAGATGAGACGGGGTTGACAGGAAAAAATGTTGGTAAGGGAAAAGGTTCAGGAGGAAAGAAGGGATCAATCGATAGCTATTTTCGAGATAAGGAGGAGCAGAGGAGTTCGGACAAGAAAGAATAGGAATCAACGGAAACCAGGTCAATCAACAGAAACAGCAAAAAGGAATTTACAACTAAATTAAATAAAACTATTAGCATTTCCCCAGAAAGACCGGTCATCGAGGAGAAAAACGACCAATACCTCCCAGGATTAACAATAGGCACACTCAACGTGAGAACATTGCGAACAGAAGAGAGACTGGTGGAACTAGAAGAGGCCATGGCAGAAACAAAAATCGACATCCTAGGCTTGGCTGAAGTGCGAAGAAATTCGGAGAAGATAACTCATAGAAGGAATGGATTCATCCTCTATCTTTTTGGAAAGACTGAAGGTCAAAGAGGTGTTGGCTTTATGATCAGAGAACATTTGAAGACGAAAATAATAGAATTTAATGGAATATCTGAGAGACTAGCAATGCTCAAGTTAAGAATGGGTCGAAGAATATTGGATATTTTCCAAATATATGCTCCAACATCAGTAGCCGAGGAAGAAGATAGAGAAGCATTTTACCAGACCCTATCGGTTGCTTTGAATAATGTAATAAGGAATTGGAAGTACGCGAATATGATCTTAGGTGACTTCAATAGTCAAGTTGGAAGTCAAGAAGCTGGTGAAAGTCGCGTAGTTGGAAAATACGGCTATGGTGTCAGAAACGACGCAGGACAGAGACTAGTCGAGTTTTGCTTAGAACATGACGTGAAAATAGTGAACACGTTTTTCAAAAAAAAAGGGAAAGCAGGAAGTGGACTTGGATTTCACCTAATCAACTGGTGAAAAATGAGATAGATTTTGTTTTGGCGCAAAATAAAGGCACGATAAAGGATTTCAACATTTCAGGAAAACTACGCTTCACCACTGATCATAGGCTGATAACTGTTGAACTGTCGAAGGATTACTTCAGGAAGGGACCAAAATCACCAGTTAATAGAAATACGACGAGATTAACTAGATTGAAGTTGAATGAGCTGCCTGATTTTGAGACAAGAATCCACCAATGGAAGGAGCAGCGAGGAATTGACTTACAAGAAAGTTATACCCAACTTGAATTTCATCTCAGAGATATCTTTGAACCAGTCACTGAAATAAAACCAAAGAAAATATCGAATGAAACTGAACAACTGATTTTAGAAAGAGAAACGTTAAAAAGGAAGAATAATAAGAATGATCGAGACAGAATTGAATTCAATATAATCTGCAAATTGGTGAAATACAGCATACGAAAAGACCTCAAAGCATATGAAGACAACTTGATCAAATCAGTGCTGGATTGCAATGGATCGATGAAGAAATTGAGACAACAGCTCTTTGATAATAAAGAATGGAAGATAAGAGTAAGAAATAAGAGAGGCAAGATAGAACGGAGTAGGCTAGGTATTGTTAATACTGCCACTGCTTTTTATAAAGAGTTATACTCAAGTGATGTGGAGGAGAGAGTGACGTCTCCATGCAACCACGGAGACGTCATCCACGATATATCTCTGCTATCCAGTGATGAATTAACGATAGTTGCAAAAACATTGAAGAAGAATACAATGTCTGGAAGAGATAGAATATCAAATGAAATGTTGAAAACACTGCACTCGTCAGAGGATACGGTCCTGTCTCTATTCAATAGAATTCTCATGGAGCAGTCAGTGCCTTCACAGTGGAAAGAAGCAGATATTCTACTATTGTTCAAAAAAGGTGACATGTTCGACATTAACAACTTCAGACCCATTAGTATTTCATCGTGTTTTGGGAAATTCTTCATGAAAATGCTTCAAATTCGTCTACAGCCAATACTTGATCGACAACAGCCAATCGAACAAGCAGGTTTCCGAAGTGGCTTCTCTACGTTGGATCATCTCCAGAGTGTCAATCAGCTTATTGAGAAATGCGAAGAGTTCCAAGTTGGTGTATACTTAGCCTTCGTTGACTATAAAAAAGCGTTCGATTCTTTGGAGCACCAGTTTCTGTTCACGACTCTACAAGCGCAATTAGTCCCATCAACATATGTTAATATAATAAAACATTTCTACAACGGCAGTACAGCAAGACTATTGTTGGATAATCCGGGAGAGAGTTTCTCTATTCAGAGAGGTGTTAAGCAGGGTGACCCACTCTCGCCGATGCTCTTCAATGCTGCTTTGGAAGAAATTTTCCGACAATTGAAATGGGAAAAATGCGGGATAAATATTAGAGGAGAATGTTTGAGTCATTTACGCTTTGCAGACGACGTCATAGTCATTGCAAAATCGGCCCAACAACTGCAAGTTATGCTCACAGACCTGTCAGCAGCTAGTAGACGAGCTGGCCTTTCTATAAACCCCTCAAAAACCTATTTGATGACAAATAGAAGATCGGAAGCTATCGTATTGGATGGATGTCCACTAAGGTGGGCGGACGAGACTATTTATCTTGGGCAGCTTATCTCATTCAGTGACAGGACGGAGAGAGAAGTGAAGCGGAGATGTGCGATCGCCTGGAGTAAATATTGGGCTTTAAAATTCATACTCAAGAATAGAAATATTCGCACAAGTACAAAAATGGAGATACTAAGGAGTTGTGTTTTCACTACACTGGTCTACGGCTCGCAGACATGGGCTTGTAAACAAAGTGTTTTAAGAAAAATAGGAGTCACCCAAAGATCCATGGAACGCAGCATTCTAAATATCAAAAGATTTGATAAGGTAAGGAACACTGAAGTTCAAGCGATAACCAAATCAGAAGATTGGGTGAGAAAGGTGCGGAGTCTGAAGTGGAAGTGGGCGGGCCATGTGGCCAGATTGAGCGACGATAGGTGGACGAAGAGGCTGACGTTTTGGCAGCCGGTCGGCAGAACACGCAAAGTCGGCAGACAGCGAGTCCGGTGGCAAGACGACATCGTCAAGGTGGCCGGTGCAACGTGGATGCAGTTGGCGGCGGATCGAGACAAATGGTGTGACCTGGGAGAGGCCTTTGCCTAGTAGGGGCTTGGTTTCCACAAAAGACAAAAGAAAATTTATCTAATATTCCCAAATGGTACACTATGAAATCCCTGGTTATAAAAATTATTAGTAGGATAGATATCTTGATAGGTTGTGAATGGTTTGTTGCTGAGTGGGAAATCGGTTCAAGAGAGATCAAGTCCTAATGAATATATTATCTGTGCAGACTAGCAAAATGGCATACAATATGAAAAATATTAAAAATGATGATGAGTTAATAGCTGCCTTAACACAACTGTTTGATGAGCAAAATGCTAATTTTGATGCTAGGTTTGATGAGATGAAGCAAGAATTTGCTAGCATTAGACTAGAGCAGGCTAGTATAAACCTTCTATTGAAAGATGCACATGAAACATTGAAAGATGAAAACAAATTGAAGCAGGATGATAGTAGTGTTAAGTTACAAGATCAACTCATTCAAGTTTCTGACAATGTAGGCCTAGTTACTGTTGTTGAAAAAGTCAACCCTAATGAGATAGTAGAATTGAGTAAAGAAGTAGGTAGGGAGTTGTCTTCACTGAAAGTCAACTATCATGAAAGTAATATTGCTACATTGAAGGTTAGGAAAACTATGAACAAAGTGAATGATTACATGAGAAAGGTTTCTGTAGAGGTTAGGAAAAATGTAAACAAAATGAATGTTGCTTTGAGTCAAATTGATGAGTTCAACTTTCAACTGAGAATTGAAAAGGTGTATGCTATGCATTCTCAAGTGAACATGACCAACTTTTGCAAGCAAAATGGCTTTGTTAAAACAAATGAACCCATGAATAATATCATGTTCTTGAAGAAAACAAAACACAAAGTCACCATTGATGTGTTAGTATTCAAAGGTTGTTTCAAGTTGCTTATTTACAAGATGATGACAGTGAGTCACATGATGAAAGGGTATTCCCCAACACACAATGATTAGGAATCCTGTGTTATGCCGGGATTCAGAATAGCATAATCGCTACACAGTGTATGGTAAGAGTCCATAATTGTGTCTTTTTTCTTTCCTGTAGCCTATTTTCTTGGCCCTTAATCTTTTCAATTTTCGATTCTTTCCTGTCTTTGTGTAATATTCAGTAAATTTCTTCTATGAAGCATATCTTAACCAATCTTGTCCATAGTCATTTAAATTTGTATTTTTTCTGAAATAATATTAGAAGTTGAAATAGTAGCTTATTTTCCTAATCTTTAAATTGTTGATAAAACTTAACTTTTCCAAAATCTATCCATTGTAGTGTAAATAATTGTTTGCTTGCGGTATATTTTTTCATCATGTATTACATATTTTAATCATGTCTATTTTTTTTCAGGTATTATATTAGGTAATTAGGTTTTTCAGAGCAATTTTGTCCCATGTTCTCATCTTTCATTGCATATTGTGCCATAAGCCATATGTAATTAGGTTATAGTTTTCTTCTGGGCTTTTAACCCATTTTGCATTTTATTTTTTCTTTGCTGTCCAATACTTTGGATTTTTGGTAGACAAGTAGGTGTGATTCTTTTAGAGGTGTGGGCGTGAACCACATACGGCTGGACTCGATTATCTGACCTACTTGTTTGCGATATAAAAACCTTATGACTGCAACAACAAATGTTTGTAAAACCTTTTGCATACTTTTGTTTTTGTGGTCCGATACTAGAGTCTGCTATCACATTGCCTTACAGACATCTAGGAACTTTCCACCCAGTCACAATAGTCAACATTTTTTCCTTCACCAGTTGTTTTTGTGGGAGTGATAGCTCACAATTATAACAAATTAGAGTCATACTTGGAATTTACAAAATTCCATAGTAGTATATTTTATTAAATATACTTCCTCATGAAAGTTCAGTACTGACATGTAGGATAGGCTCTAATTAATCTTTCTCTTCTTTGTATTGTTTTAGGGAATTTATTTACCCAGTTTTCTTTTTCTCTTGTCTGTATTTTTTAGGGAACTTATTTACCCATATTTCATCTTGATCATCTTTGTATTATAATCTTGAAATGTTTGTACTTATTATACAGTCTTTAAATTTTAAATTATTTTAAAATATAATTGGTTCAATTTAAAACGTTTTGTTATATTATTAATTGAAATAAGTGTTTTGTAATTGATTTTTTTTTTTTAATTTTAAATTTGTTTGTTCTATAAATTTTGATATGATTGATTATCGTTTGAAATGGATGCTGGAGTGTATGTAGAATTTTTAGTGGGGTTTGTTGATTAGAATTTTGCTGGTATGTGATTGTTTTTTGAGATGGAAACCCATTATTGCCTAAAGAAGAAATAACAGAGGTTATGACTTAGAGAGGCAGTAATGAGATAATATTTTTTGTGTTGATTACTTATGTTGATTGCCATAGATGCAAAATAATGATTAATAATGTTGATTGCCATAGATGCAAAATGATGATTACTGATGAATATTGTTTGCCTTTGAAGCAAAATATTATTGATGTTTTGAATGGTTTCTTGTTTAATGATTGATAGTAAAGTTTTGTCATGAAATGTAGTTTGTGTTTAGAACATTGAAGAGTCGAAATAAACTATAGTATCCAACAAACGATGATTAACAATATTAAATAATTTGCTTTTTATACAATTTTTGAACAAAAATTAAAACTAAATAATTTCGAAACCCTGAATGATAAATCATAAATGTGAAATGAACTTGCTATAAATGAAATGTTATATTAAATGATAATGAAATGCAGATATATTATGAAATGATTGTGAATAGAAGACCAATTGTCTGAAATTATTGAAATATGTATTGAAATTAAATTTTTTTTGTTGTGATAATCTGATGTTTTTTACAATTTTGATAATGATACAGGGTGTTATGAAATTATATTTCTATTTTGAAGAATGGATTAAAATTTGATAATTGAACAGTGAATAGATGAAAATGATATTTTTTTTTTAAATTTATCATTGATATGTCCATATTTCACAATTTATGTATTGCTGACTGTATAATAAGATGTTAACAAATTTCAATTTTATAAATACTTAAAAATAATTTTTATGTGTATTAGATTGTATTGATAGCCTAATCAAGTTTTTTCTTCTTAGTTTATAAGCATTTTAAGATAACAGGTACAGCACAGACATTAACATTGAAATAGTTATCATGTGAATCTCGAAATCAGCAACAAGTGAACGCCATGAAGAGTGTTAAGAACATTTGGGTGATTTTCAAACTAGTGTGACATAACTACGCCAATATCTACGCCTAAATCTACGCTGCGGCCTACACCAATAACTACGCCAATGTCAACACCAATATCAACACCAATAACTACGCCAAAATCTACGCCGATGCCTGCGCCGAAGCCAATATCTGCGCCAATGCTGATGCCAAAATCTGTGCCAATGCTGATGCCTACACTAATACCTACAACAATATAAACACTAATAGCTACGCCAATATCTGCGCCAATGCTGATGCCAAAATCTGCGCCAATGCTGCACCAATGCCAATAGCTACGCCAATGCCAAAATCTGCGCCAATGCTGATGCCAACAACAAAAATCAATGCCAATGCCTGCGCCAATGCCAATAGCTACGCCAATGCCCAAAATCTGCGCCAATGCCAACAACAAAAATCAATGCCAATAGCTACGCCAATGCCTGCGCCAATGCTGATGCCAACACCAAAATCAACGCCGATGCCTGTGCTGATGTCAATAGCTACGCCAACGCCAATGCCAATATCAACGCCGATGCCAAAGCCGACACCAAAGCATACACCAATAGCAATGCCAATGCTTATTGCTGACTCTGTATCTCAAACTTCAACACTACTGCATTACCTGGAGGTAATTGCCATCCATGTTCACATTCACAACTTTGAATTCAGAAGAACAGTCACAGTATCATGAAAGAATTGATTCAAAAAATCCTCTCCTAAATTATTCCTGTATGCAGAACTCTAAACCTTGAAAGCTGAAAATATCAAAAAACCAAACCTTACCTAAGTTAATCCTCACCTAAATTAATCCTGTATGCAGCGTCTATCTCTTTTCCAAAAGACGAATTACATTGTCATTTCAAGCCTGAAATGTACATTGTATAATTACAAATATGATACAAAATTTATGTGACTCTGTATTGAATTTGGAATGCAGCCGTCTACTACAAACATGAAGCAATGCTAACTGAGATGTCACCGGTATCAAGTTTGGAATGCAGCCGTCTACTACAAACATGAAGCAATGCTAACTGAGATGTCACCTGTATCGAGTTTGGTATGCAGCAGTCGACTACAAGTATCAGCCCAACACTACGTGCATCCAGATCAGCCCAACACTACGTGCATCCAGATCAGCCCAACACTTAACGTCATCACATTGGAGTCACACTTAACTGAAAATCATACTGAGTGCCTTAACGGACTGTTTTCCAAAATGTGCATCAATAAAATCAACCGCGTCAATAGTGAAAGAAATGAACATTTTTGATTTATTGAAATTTTATGTGAAAATTAATGTAACAATTCATCAATTCATTTAAAAAAAAAAAAAATAATAATAATAATTTTTCATTCAACATACTAAATTTTTTTTATGCAATAAAAATTAAATTTTCTATCTATTAAATTTATGTGCAATTTCAAAAAAACTATTCTTTACATATTAAACTTTCTGTTGAGATATTTTTCTTTAAATTATAAAGCTAAATCAAAAGTTATATTGATATTCTATATTTTGAGATATTTTTTGGAAACATATAACAAACGCTATTGATGAATTTTTATAATAATTTTCAATATTTTTGGATGACATGTAATGTTTTTCTAGAAAAAATTGTTACTGTTCTCGAATTTAAATTTCAACAATTTTCATTAGGGTCAATGTAAATTTTTTCTTTAAATTTTCAAACAGTAAAATTTTTTTATGTCAAGAGGGGGGTATTTGTAATATTACATTTTTCTTCTCACATTGAATCGAATCTTCAATTCGAGATCTATGGAACTTTATAGTAAATGTCAGAGTTATCAATAGACGGACAAACTTTTTGACGGAGAATTTATTATCGTAAATGTTTGTTGCATTGTTCCATGGTGTCACCGAGGCAGGGTTAACAAATTACTAAATAAATCGTTTATTTAAATAGAATATATGTATAAAAATTTAAAATAACATTTTCAAAATAAAGTTTTATTGAGAACAGATGTAGAATGTGAATTCTAAACTTGTAAATTATGATTTTGAGGTGACGTGTCTGTAATGTTGGAGGCGTTGTTTTCGTGACTTGCAACTTGTGTCTTTGCCTGTTCGACCTTCTTCTGAAAAATGGCTGGCTACAAGTATTGTCGTGGAGTTTTGCTCTAAATCATTTCCTTTATTAATGTTTTAAATTTGAGTTTTATATAAATTTTTGTGCATAATTAGCTATTAGTGTAGTAAAGCCAATAGCCACTGTGTTTCAACTGTAAACTAGATAAGTATTTTAGTTCGTAATAACTCTGAAATAATTAGGCTTAATATAGGCTATATTATTTCTTGGTGTATTTGTGTAATTTCATCTGAAGATTATAAGTTAATTTGCTCTGAAAACTGGATTTCTCATTCATAGGCAATAGATCCATTCACAGTTTATCAAGAATCTATTTTATTGGAGCCGACAACTATTCTTAGGTTGATAGGTGTTAAATGCTATTCCAACCGTTTAAGGAAAAATTGGTAGCACGGCAATACATAAAAACATGAAGAAAAATGCAAAACCGTCGACTTGAATCTTTGTCGAAATCAACTGTAGGCTATACCCAATTTCGAGAAAAAATGAGTTGAACTACTTTGATTCTCACCCCCTCATTTATTATTCTATTGTAAAACGATTTGAGTCCTCTCTGACTCACCAGATATAATACCAAACTGAGAATTAAAATCAACTCTACCTGTTTTTTCAAGTATTTCAATCCCTCAAGACGGCAGCTTTCATCAGTTTGTAATTGGCCTGCTCTTAAAAAATGTTTTATATCAATAATAAGAGGGAAGTCCTGGTGTACAGAATGTTTATTCTCATAGCTTTCCAAAATTGAAGCGAATATTTCATCATTCGGCAATGGATCTAGTTTTTTTACATACTCTCCAGTGATTCCAGAATTTTCTATGATCAAAATTTCCAGAATTGATACAGCTTTAGAACCTGTAAACAATAAAAAATTGTTAGTGTTGAGAGCAAATCGCTTCATATAAAATGTAATAATTTCATGAAAACAGTAACGAAACGTTCAAATTTTATACCATATCAAATAATGGATCCGAGTTTTACCACACTATGTTATGTTAAAGAGCTAACTTTTTGTTATAATTTTCAAATAAAATTTTCGTATCAATAATAAAAATGAACTTGAACGATATATTTTATAGCCTTTTACTTTACAATAAAGCAATTACTTAAATTTTTTATGAGTTCTTTTTCTAGTTCGGAGCTTTAAAAAAAGGTTTACTCGTACTGTAACAAAATCGCATCATGTCATGAGTTGGAGTTAACTGGTACCGCCTTATTTTTTATTAATAAATAAAAAAATGTAAAAAACCATTGATTAAAATTTGATACGACAGAAAAAATAGAATAAGCAGTACATTAAATTAATGGATATAATTAATCATTAAATTGATCTACAAATAACAAAACTATGATTTTCGTAATTATATTTTTTTATTGTTTTTTTTGTGTTTGAATAGAATAAAATTTTAATATAGCAATACTCACGGACTTGGGCAGTTTTATTTTTAGCCAACAGAACTAGACTGGTGATAATATAACCGAGAAACGAATTGATAGCATTGGGAGCTAGAATGAGACAACGTGAGATGAAAGGATCCAAGTACATCAGTGCTGATAGTATGACGGTGTCTTCCTGCTCACTGCTTGATACCAAATGCAGCAGATTGTGAGTGACTGTGTAGGCTAGAAAAGGCCGCATCTCTTCCACTGAATCCATGTCCGCACAGATTACGTCACAAGCGACCACGTAACGATGTAGAGCAACAAGTCTGCATAAAAGGAAGGTACGGTATGATAATTTTTCAACTTTACAAAAAATCAATAAATAAACATTAATAATAATGACATCACATGAGTTCAAAATTTAACATTAAAAGAGAGCACTTTCTAATAGTTTAAACAGAAATTAATGTGTTTGATTGGGCCGCAAAAGCTCTGTCCAGAGCTAAAATAAGTGCAATTGACTCTAATCTAATATTTAATGTTATTATAATTGTGTGTTCTTTTTATCTGGATATATCAATAGAAATGCAGCATTATGGGAATAGAGCCAATACCTCCGTAAACAAAGCCGTAGTGCATTCGTGTGACGTCAGCACAGGTGGGGCTCCTACACCAACTATCAAATTTTATAACTAAAATACAGTATAATATGTATTTAAAAGATTAGGGATTTGAGATTCTTATTATTATTGTTTAAATTGGAGGGCCCAAACAAACTATAAAAACTAATTTGAAGTTCGAGAAAGAAACATAAGGCGTCATTTATTGTCAACAGCTTACCGACTGTGGAGATTAAAGCTGTTGCTGATGTCACTGAAGAGCTCAAGAACAACTTTCTGGATAGAACTTGGATCTAATCTTGTCAAAAAAGTTAGAAACGGCATTTGTTCAGGACAAATGAGATTCTGCAATAAGAAATTCATTATAACAATACATAACGATTGAAAAACTTGACAATAGAATTATTAAAATATGGAGTAGAATAGAATGTTTTATTATCTTATTGAATGTTAATTTATGGATGATGATAAACTTTAAAAACTTACTGGAAATTATTCTAGGAATCAAATTCATAATTTATTCAGCGATGAATATTTTTTGTTTATTCTGCCTCTCTCAGGGAAGCAATTAACAATGAATGCTGAATTTTAAATAAAATACATCAATTTACTTAATAATTGAACGTAAAAATAATTACAGTACAAGTAGAATATACTCACCTGGATAAAGTGGAAGACTTTTGTTACCGATGCTTGTGGAGCACTGCAAATTTCATGAGGTTCGGGTAAACTCAAAACAGATATTGAAAACATGGTAGACAAATTCTCAGGATCATACAACATCTTGGAAACATGAATGAGAATGTCGACAAGCTCTGTGGATAGCAATTTGTTGAAAGATTCTTCACCTGAAAATATTACACATAATTCAACATTATAAGTAGTTTTTGGGCTTACATGCAATTTCATAAATTATTGAGATTATTCTTTTAAAATCTTTATTTTTAGAATTTAATTTATATATTAATAAAAAAAAATAAATTAATAGAATGTCTATTAAATGGTCAACAGATCCATGGAAGAATAATTTTATATTATTTGTAATGATTCTAATTACTGTACGTTATTGGTTGTAGCACTAGAGAAATATAAATAGTAGGTTAATAATGTTTTCTCTATTGTGGTAGTTACAATGACAAAACGTTTCACCTGATTAATTTACTGGATCTCAATATATAAATCTCTAATATTATAAACATCACATTTTAAATTTTTTTATAGTTCAGTATGTATTAATTCTATTTAATTGGCTCTACTTTTAATTGCTTATTTCTATTTGTTCAATCACATTCTACTTTATGTCATTAAAATATGATTTCATTTGAACTAAACAGTAAGAAATTATTATTTCTCTCTAATAGAAGCAACCAGAGTAAAATTAAAGTAAAATTCACTCATTAAGAACCTGATAAACGTGTATTTCTTTGAAAAAATGCGATGAATACCTATTTCTTGCTGGATGAAGCTGTAAAGATGTTTGCTTCCTGCCGTCTCACTTACTAGGAGAGGGAGGATGAATGAAACAATACCGCAAAAGCTTGCCTGGGAACAAGTATGACAATTATTAGATAACATGTCAAACTTTGATAAAAATTTGAAAACATTATTAAAACTGTTTAGTCTGTGTATGTCGTGTCTAGTTGCATTGTCGAGTTACATGGTGCTTCATAGTTTTATAGTAGGCTATGACTATTGTCTGGTATAACTGTAAGTTATATCGCATGGTTTTTATAGCGCTATGTTGTGATGTAAAGTATCCAGGTCAAGTATAGTACCTAGTAAAGTATGTAATTTAATTTTATTCTATTTAATCAAGGCGACTTATATTTATTTATAAAATAGAATTATAGGACCGTTTATTCAAATTAATAGAATAACAGATTAAAAATACAAATTATAACAACTAGTTTCAGTTATCATCTCCGTCTTCAGGATTACAGTATAATTTATTGTAATACAGTAGGTGTCAAGTATGATGTATTAAATATTATTATAATTTGTGTTCAATTGATTTGTATGCTATAGATTGTATTTTGTTGAGTAGATCTGTTAAACCTGCTTAAGAGTTATTTTTGAATAGAATTGATTACTGAAAGAAAATTGAAACTCGTTGATGAAAACATGAATTTTCGAGGAAACTTTCTGATACTTTACTTATGAAATTCAACTCTCATCTAAAGAGTATCTATAACTAAATCTAAATGAAACAAGAAGAAAATGTTTTCAGGAATGAGAAGCTTCAATTACAATGACAACATAGAAACCTTTAGTATGTAAAGTTGGAGAGAGTAGGCCTACCTGCAATAGATTTGATCTTGATTCGCTCAATTTGGTTGATACCAAATCAAGGCCTTCCATGTCATTCTTCACCAGTAATACAGGTGTGATCACCTCGAAGTAAGTATCAAAGAAATGTTTTTCACTCTCACAATCCAACATGTTCCATGGAAAATCCTACAAACAGGAAAGATAATTGAAAATTGCATTATTATGAATTGTTGTTGGTCAGTTTCAAGGAATTCTATTCAAATTGAAATGCATTTCATTTACGCATAATCAATGAATATACATGATTTCATTTGAGACAATTATTATAATATTATACAAGTTGTTTCCAAACTACCACTAAAGCTGCCATATCTCACTTAATACCTGTTTACTTCCATACTCCCATAATTATTATGTTCTGGGGCATTGTTCCTGGGTACGAAACATACCTAGATATACTTTTCAAACTGTCTGAAAGTCCTCAGTCACATAGCCGCTATTTTGTTTTTTCAATCAATATTTCTTTTTAAATAATGGCTGGACATACGGAAGTGAAACTTTGGACTATCATTTATGACATCCAGGCAGAACTACAAAAAAATTATGACAATTTTTCAAATTCATAGAACCAAATCGCGGCCGTTAAATATTTTATTTCTTCGACAAACAACCGTTGATTTTACAAAAAAATCATAGGAATAACGTTTTTTAGTAAATTTGATTACAAATTGATTGACACCTCATTTTTCAAGATTGGTCGAATATTAAGAGAGATATGGCAGCTTTAGTGATAAGTGACCTACTTTAGAGGGTTATGGAAAGTCTAATTATTGTTTGAAATAATATAACATCACTTACGAATAACATGTAAAGCAGATGGAGATTGTTGCATTACTAAGGCTGACTTTAGTAGCATGCCTTGGCGTGCACTGCAACAAACCCCCAGCGGTCACCTATCACAAAAGCTGCCATATCTCACTTAATATCTGTTCACTTCGTACTTCCATACTTCCATAATAATTATTATGTTCAGCCGTTATTTAGAATAGTCTATAATATGGAAATTACTGAGATATTGCAATTATTCAAATGCTAATGAATTAATTATTATTATTAAACGAAAATAAAAATTAAATGCTGTAATTCACCCCGAAGACTTCTGCTACTGCAAATATTGACAACAAGGTAAACAGCTAGATGGAAATTCGATGAAATTCCCGGGCTGACAAATAATTTTTGAATAGTAGCGCTCATCGAATTTCCATCTAGCTGTTTACCTTGTTGTCAATATTTGCAGTAGCAGAAGTCTTCGGGCTACTCAGCTACTGCAAATATTAACAACAAGGTAAACAGCTAGATGGAAATTCGATGAAATTCCCGGGCTGACAAATAATTTTTGAATAGTAGCGCTCATCGAATTTCCATTGCTCTAAATGATATTTAGGTGTGTTTTGTACCCAAGGAAATTGCCCTAGAATATTGGTAGGGAGTCTTTATAATCATATTGATTAATTGCAATGATGATATATAATATAATGAATGCCGAATATTTTTAAATAACGTTATTTATCATTTTAGTATTATAGGCTACTTAAACTTGTTATGGTTTCCTAAATTTTTACGTCAATTCTTATTATAATAGATTATTAATTCTTCAATTATATATTGTAATGTGGAGCTTGGTTTACTTTGATATAGAGTCAGTTGCTTCTGAGAGTAAATATTCTAATTCAATACTCTACTGTGCTCAAACCATTACAATTCGTTATGAATTCGTAAATAACAGTAAATTCAAAAATGGTTTTCTACCATTTATCTTCTGAAATGATGTAGATGTATTCCTACAAGATTTGATACATCAACAAACATTCAATTCAATTATTTAAAATAATTTAGCTAATTGAGACCGTGGATAACACTTCATACATGAACAAAATGTTGTTGTCCAAAGGGCTAAATCATTTTGTACTTTGAAAATCACAGATATATCATTAAATATTGAAATAGTATACAAAAAAGTGTGAACAAGATTAGATAACTTAAAATACTACAAATTTATTCAATTGTCATCCAGTCTAGAAAAAAATTGGTTACCTTCAAACTATGATCACCCAGGAACTCCCAAAGCAACGGTATGATATAATACTCCATCAGTTGTAAAGAATTTTTCATTTTAAGAGTTTTTCCAACTAGTGCCACAACACTTTTCACCAGATCTAGAAATAGAAACAATAAGAAGTACATGATATTTTCAGAATCCATCAAACTGTTCACTTAATGAAATGAACAGTTGAGCGGTCGGGAAATGAAAGAAACTCCAATGGCAATGTAATCTGAATTACAAATAAATAACTTAATAACAGCTTATCCCAGCAGTCAGAACAGTCTCCAATCAAGTAGATTACACTATACAAGCGTAAAGCTCTCAGTGTTCTTGTTGAAAGGTGACATACTTCTTGATGCCACCTCCAACAACAATATTGTAAGTTTCAAAATTACATACCGGTGATTCAGAGATCACCTTAAACTGTACCTATATTCTATACAGTCCTTTACAGTGTTGCCAACCTGATGGGCATGTCATTCAACTAGATATTGACGATTGAACAAATTGTCAAAAATGTGTGGGTTCAAATGGGAGTTCGTTGAAAAGAATAACAAAATAACTCACCTAAGTCGAGATTTTTCTCATGCATGAAAAAAACAAGAGTTTTGAGAGCGTCGAATTGATAGCAGCCTTCTTTGGCTATCATCACATTGGCCAAGGCAAATAGAGAGCTGACAGTTCGGTTCACTCCTTCATCCACTATCTCATCTTCAGATATGTTTTTCTGTAAAATTTTATTTAAAAAAATAAAAATTTGATCAAACAAAAAAATTACATTTATTTCTAAAAATTCAAACTATTCAAATATATATATATATATATATATATATATATATATATAAATTACAATTCGAATTAGAGATTACATTATTTTGAAAACTTACATCAATTATGAAGCACTCTTTGATGTTGGAGACCAATCTCTTGAAAGAATCGTCGAAATATCTTTTCTTTTCCTTCGTCAATTCAGGTTGAATACAAAAAAAATTGGACATTATATTTGCTGCTGCCATCCTAACCTAAAATAAGCAGAAGTTAGGTAATAAATGTTGTGTTGATAGGTTGAGCAGATTGATATCAGTTACAATAGATATCAGTATCATTTACACAAAATAACAATCTAAGAGAGTCACTGTAATGGTTAGGATAGGTTTTTTATGTTCTATCAAATAAATGTACAGTGGAGATTATACTTTTTGGTTTATAGTTCAAGATTTAATAAGTTTATGATATCATAGATTTGAGATTTTATGTCTGAAAACGAAACTTGCAGAAATACTGTAAGAGAAAAAGGTTTTGCAGAAATGATGGAAATATACTTCATGATATAAAAACTAAAAACCCCTTTTCTAAAGCCGTGAAAGAGATCAAAATTTGCATTATTCAGAAATAAGTAGAATGAGAAATGAAAGAGAACTCATAGAAAAATTAACATACCAAATGAAACGGGCTCTTCAAAAATGTAAGAGTAAGAGATGCAACAGGAATAGTTCCTAAATCATCCACATTAATCATCAAGGTAGGAGAGTTCCCAGTACAATCAACCTGCAAAGAAAAATACTTTATATTATTGGTCTAGCTAAGATAAGCTTCAAGATAAACATCAAAGGTTCCTCACAGAAGGAAACATTTTTCAAGAATTTGAATAATTTGGTACGTTCAAAATGTAATTTTGCTCAAACTGGAACATAGAACAATCAATAAATTTAATACTAGGTGCACCAATTAAGGTACAAATAGAAAAACAGCAAATTTCTTTCTGATTGAGATTATTGTTTCTTGTAAATAAACTAATAAAATCATTTAATGAATAACACATCTCAATTTTGGAAGTTTGTTGATTTTTTAATTTACAAAAACGAATTGAGATGAGATGGCTTCATCTTTTGAGTATCAAATGCTACGAATTATTCACCTTGACAATATTTTCCAGCATTCTCACAAAGCAGCAGGTAGCTTCACTGCCAAACTTTTTCAGACTGATCTGCTTGTATATGGCTTTGATAAAAACAACCAGTTTTTTCATCTCCTCATGTGGATTAACAACCAGAGCTAGATCTGAAAAAAGATAAAAGATCAATAAATCACTCGGACTGGAAGATGGTCGTGAGTATAATAATCTTCTAAACGTAGCACACCATATTCTATGAGCTTTGAATCTTTAAACCATAAAAGCTTACTCTTACCGAAGATCCATTAGTATTTTGATGTGGTTAGACACAGTCAAATGAAGCCAACACTCATTTAATCACAGTAAAATCAAAACAAGAATAACATTTGTTGACATGATACTGTATAGGTACATAATTATGTACCTATCAATAAGATTATTGATACATACTTCACAGAATTAACCATTGTAGAAAAATGTGAAACAGTACAAATTACTGTTTACAGAATATGAAAAATTTATATAAATAATCCAATGCCTTCAATCAATTATACCTAGATTTGATTATATACTAGATTTAATTATACCTTTTATATACTGCAAGAGTAGAGCTGTGATTTGTGATACCTTGCTCCAAACTTTGCAAACAGCTTGTATTCTGTAAAGCATCATCTCAATAATTCTCACATTGGATCCATTTTTGCAAATTGCATTCATTCTCTCTAGGACAATCAAATTCTAGAAAATTTAAAATATAAAAATTTATTAGAAACAATTTTTAATAGACTTCAATCAAAGCATTTGAATATAAGGGAGATTTCCAATGATAGGATAACTATCAAACATTTCATCATATTTTATTGTAAAGTTGGCCCTTTAGAGACGCAGCTGTTCTTAGTGAGAGAAGTTGTATGTATTTTTGGGTTCAAAAATTAAGTTTCACATTTAAATATAGTTTGGTGTTTTAATTTCTCTAAATTCAAAATGTTTAGCTTATATATATTTTTGGACGAAAATTGAACTTGAACGTTTTACAGTAGAAACATAACCGATTTTTTGGACATTTTATTAATTTATCAAAATTTGGGAATGGAATAGATTTGGGCCAAGCCTGTTGTTCCTAATCATATTTATATGATTTGTGATTCTGTCCACGAATAAATAAATAAATTTTGCACATGCGCAAACTAATAATATTGATACTGTAATGCAAAAATATTGGGTCAGTGAGTTGATTATCACACAACTTTGAAATTTAATGATTCTGTTTATACTTATAGTCTATACTATAGTAATAAATGAGAGTTTTAATAGTTAATATTTTATTATATTTCACAGTTAATAGTAGATGCTGGCAGATAAGTAAGAAATAATAATACTGGAATTCATTCTGTTTTAAGATGATTGTATTAGAATTTTCAAATAGATGAAAATGTTCTTTCCAAGAAAGGTCAGAGGTCGGAAATCACATACTGTAGAAATACATATACCGTAATGAAAAGAAATTATTTGAACTCAATTTCAATTCAATTTATCCATAAATATGTAAATTATTGACCGAGCAGAGTGAGGTCTAAGATTCAAGTCGACGGTTTTGCATTTCTCTTTATGTTTATATGTTCCGCATATACGGCGAAACGCGGCATTAGATTTTCATTAAATTTGACAGGTATGTTCCTTTTTGAATTGCAAGTCGACGAATATACAAGATTTTGGAATGTTTGCATTTTAAGGATAATTTAAGAGGAAAAGGAGCCTACTTCATACGCCAATATTAGCGTAAAAACCAGACTATAGAACTATTCATCATAAATCAGTTGTCGAATGGTTTATTAATTGCATGCATGACGTCATTGCAATGACGCATGCAATTGATAACTTTGTGAAAAATCACCTGTCTTTCTTATGGAATCGCATGCAGTGAGGCATGCAATTGATAACTCGAAGTAGCATAGTATTTTCTCCCGACTCTTCTCTGCTTTCAACTCTGTAAGCTTTTGATGATAGTAGCATATAGTCCAGGCTATGAATGCTCACAAAAAGGTATAGAGGGAAAAGTTTGAAGCAAAATTTTTGACCTCGCAGCTCTTTTAAGAATAGTAAGGGGGTAAACATATCAAAAGTCCTCACTCCTACCCACTGTGCTAAGGGGGTGGGGGTGGTTTGAAAGTACCATATTTTTGTTTTTTTTTCACATATCTCGAACAGTATGCGTCTTTCGAAAATTTTATTGAAATACAAAATTTAAGCTTATAAATTAGCCTATAAGTTTCATTTGTAACATTTTTCCATATCTCTCATAGTTTTCTAGCTCTCGAAGGTGTCACATTTTTAAGAAAACCCTTCCGGCTCCGATTTTTTATCTTCTTGACCTTAAAACTTTTTAACGATTGATTGAAAAAAATGTGCTAATCATGAGCTCATAGAACATCATATTCTCTTCAATTTCATGTATTATTTCATTATTTAACGCATCTCCCTACGATTGTTGCAGCCGTTATGTTGAGTGTAAAATCTTCAGTATTATCTTCAGTACTTACCTACTTACTATCCTTAAAAGAGCTGCTGGGTCAAAAAGTGTGTTTTAAACTTCTCCTTCTATAATCTTTCGTTGACTGGGCTAATAGTTGTTTACATCAAATTATTAGCATTGTCGATACAACAACCCAAACAGCCATCAGTCATTTACACACCGATATCTCGCCGACACGACAGGACAGGACAGAATTCACTCTCAATGACAGTATTAGAGGAGGCTGGGGTTAATAACTGCGCGAAGTCTACTGTTCACAGAACTACTAGTATGATAAATAATAATGAAACGTATAAGTGTGTGAAATAAAAAAATGTAATATCAATTAATGTAAACATATAATAAATGTAAACGGATTATTCCCTGCTTGGATGATTAGTCTGTGTGCATGGAGGAGTCACTTCTGAACAGGAGAAAACAATTGCACTAAAAAAATAAATGAAATATCAATAGTTCAGTGCTCTAACAATAATTTTATAATATTGCCAATTAGTTATTCATTTAAGATTTGAAAATGAGATAGGTAAATATGTATTCAAAAATAAAATAATAGTAGTTATAGTCTCAATAAATTAAACATCTCGTTTGGCGGCGCATAAGGGCTTGTCCATCACAATATAAAAAAGTATAATTGTAAAAAATAAGCAAATGCAAATCAATATATCTTTAAGCTGCTATACTGTTTAGGTGTATGGAGACTCTGCAGCCACCGGACCTACACCGAGCAGCAACCTGCTCAACCTTCGCTTATAGACGCTTTATAGACGACAACGCTACATCCCTCACTTGCTGGGGCATATCGGTAAAGCCAGTGGGCCAAATATAAATAATTAATGACATTAATAATTTTATAACAATATTATAATAATTTAATGACAGTATTGAATTTTTCAAATTTCTGAATGTTATTATGTAATCTATTTCTGGTATGATAATCATGCTGATTTTCTGAAGGTTTTTGTTTTATGTTTTTATAAAATAATAAAGATTAGGAAATTTTTAATGTACAGTTTTTTGTATGTACAAATGTCTTATAAACAAACAAATAAATCATTCGAACATATTCAAGACCGTCAAATGTACATTCCGCTAAGGCTTAGCCACGTAAACTGAGAGTTTTACCACTGTATTGTGAAACAAGTGATCTCATTCAATTC